>NC_080675.1:165657863-165966897 GCF_030445035.2 Dasypus novemcinctus | reverse complement strand
GCCTGACCATGTGGGCCATTGGCAGGTGCGATTAGACCTAAGAAGAAATTTATTGGAGGCATTGCCAAAAGGAAGTATGTCTAGGTGCTGGGGAAAGAGGAAACAACCAGCGGGATGGAGAGTCACCTACCAATCAGAAGGAAACAAAGTGTGAGATCCCCAGTAATGAGGGTCTCCCATGAACAGACCAAAGATTTAAGTCTCTGGAACATATATTTAACAAGTACAGTGCTAATTATAGGTTCAAATAAAAGGGGCAGAAGAGCCCTGTGTAGGGAAACTATAGATGAGTCTAACTCTGTTATACTGGAGAGCATAAATTTCAATGTAAGTCCCACTGACAGGGTGCCAAATTCCTGATCTGTCTGCCCTGCTTATGGTGTCTAGAGGTCTTTAGAGCCCTAAACGTATATTTAAAGTATAGTGCTAATTATAGGTCCATATAAGATGAGAAGATGAGTGGGGAGGGGTAGGTGGCATCCAAACACAGATAGAGGGATTGAGCATAAAGAAGAGGTTGTACAGCTCCTGTATCATAAGTGACGAGAAAGAAAATTGGGTGAGTCAAGATGGAGTTGAGGTTGTAAGTTTAATGGTAGAACATGCAGGGCATTCCTATCTAGTGGCATTTATTTCCTCTGCGAGGTAGGAACCATATGCAAGAAAGAAAGAGGTTGTGCTGGCTGGTGGAGGGGATAGAGGCATATCATGTAAGTTCTGAGGAAGAAGGTGGCTGGAAATGGCTGAGCATATCAGCAAGAGAGTTGGCTAGAGGACTCTAATAGGCTTGCCCGGTGGTGCTCAGCACCCATTTAAAATTTATAATCAGGTGGCAGACTTGGCCCAGTGGCTAGGGCATCTGTCTACCACATGGGAGGTCTGTGGTTCAAACCCCAGGCCTCCTTGACCTGTGTGGAGCTGGCCCATGTGCAGTGCTGATGCGTGCGAGGAATGCCATGCCACGCAGGGGTGTCCCCCATGTAAGGGAGCCCCATGTGGAAGGAGTGCGCCTCATAAAGAGAGCCACCCAGCATGAGAGAAAGTATAGCCTGCCCAGGAATGGTGCCACACACACGGAGAGCTAACACAAGATGACGCAACAAAAAGAAACACAGATTCCCGTGCCACTGACAACAACAGAAGCGGACAAAGAAGATGATGCAGCAAATAGACACAGAGAACAGACAACTGGGGTGGGGGAGGAGGAGGGGAGAGTAATAAATAAATAAATCTAAAAAAAAATAAAATTTATAATCATGAGTTTATAGCAGAACAGTCTTTTTGCACAGTCCGCAGCTCCTGAGGTACAGGTGGGGGAAAACAGATGGATACATCAAAGTTGGGGATTTTACAATAGAAGTTAAAAAGATAGAGTGGCAGGAAGGTTTACAATGGCTAGATAAGGCAGAAAGTGAAGAAAAAGGAGGGCTGGTGAATTTGGAGATGGGTCTGGGGACTGGGGATCCCAATAGGAGGTTACTGTGGATATCAGACCAGCAAGCTGAAAAGAGTCTAGAATGTTGTCAGAGAATGAGATGCTTCAGTGAATAGTTTTGGAAGAGGAGCACTTTCAGGAGATGACAAAGTCCATGGAGTGGCCACGGAGTTATGGGCTGAGACTGAGGGACCGAGAAAGCCATTGGAGGTCAGCAAACTAAGATGCCAGGGTTCTGGATGGATCTTCCAGGTGTGCCCTCAATTCTTTTAGGTGATGGCAGGGCTGGTATGGTGAGGAAAATATTGAGCCAGAAGTCAAAGTTTTCAATGAGGGGGAATGACAGACCGACAGAAAACACAATGAGGAGAGGGAGAGAATACTACGGTTGTATAGAATGGAGTTAAAAGAAGCAGAGCTTTTTACAAGAGGGTAGAGCATAAGGATCTTCAAGCAGAGGACACAAAACTCACTCCATGAGCCTTAGCATGGGATGAGAGAGAACGAATAGCCACCCCTGAGATGGTTGGAAGAGAAAGCAGTGATGTTTTCAAAGGTCAACCAGCTCTCAGTTTAGCCAGGAGGTAGAGGGAACATCTGGAGAACCTGGAGATGTAGGAAAGAGTAGGTTGAACAGTGGCCCCCCAATTTTAAGTCCCAACCCTCAGAACCTGTGAGGGTGATCTTATTTCAAAAAAGGTTCTTTGCAGATATAATTAAGAATCTCAAGATAAGATCATCCTGTATTTAAGGTGGACTCTAAATTCACTAAGTTTTCTTATGAGAAGCGGCACAGAGACACAGAGGAGAAAAAGAGGAAAAGGCCATGTGAAGGTGGAGGCAGAGACTGGATGACAGTCATGAGCCAAGGAATGCCAAGTATTGCCAACAGCCCCCAGAAGCTAGGAAGAAGCACAGAATGGATTATCCCTCAGAGCTTCCAGAACAAACCAACCATGCCAACAACGTGATTTTGGACTTCGGCCTCCAGAACTGTGAAAGAACAAATTTCTGTTGTTTTGAGCCATGCGGTTTGTTTGTCATTTGAGATGGCAGCCCTAAGAAACTAAGACAGCGACCTTGCTGATAATGAAGCAGGGGGAAGCCAGTGTCACCCAGTCATGCAAGTGCAGGGTTGGATCCTGACATTAACTACAATGTTGATATTTTGCTCACCATGAACTGTTTTGCATTAATTTTTATTTTTAATAGTGCATTAAATGATATTTATCTTGATTACTGAATTTTTGGGCACCCTTTTAAATTTTGTGCCCAGGGTGAGTGCCTCACTTGCCTAACCCTATTTCTGTCTCTGGAAGTAGAATCCATCCATGGGAGAATCTTAAAAGCAGGGAAGGGGTAGATGGCCAGATGACGAGCAAGAAAATGCAAACACTCTGGAGCCGGTTAAGAGAAATGTCTGAAACTAAGTGGTGCTGGCTCTCAGGATGCCTTTAAAAATCTATTTTAAAGATATAACAAGAGAAAAGTTGATGGAACATGTTGACTTTTTATATTGAGGTAAGTTTAGACAGAGGCAATTAACAATGCCTGTTCATATAGAGAAGACATGGCGATATATGTAATGGGAGGGCAAAAGGTTTAAAAGGAGTTACAAGGACTAACTAATAGGACTTGATAATTATTTTTGTAAGAGTAGAGGAGAATGAGTGGTAGAAGGTAATTTAAAGAAAGCATCCAAAAATGACTGCAGTTATGGACTGGGGACCTTAGGATACTAGGGGTGCATTTAATTGAAATGAGGACATTAGGAGGGAAAGCCCAGTACAGGATGAATGAGCTCAGGATCAGTCAGGTTGACCAGACTGCAATAGCTTTTCACAATAGAGCTTCCAGATTCTTCCTTATACTTGGTCCAGGTATGAAAACTCCCTTTCCCTCACATTTTGCCCAAATGAATTTAGGAATTTCCCAAAAGCAGCCTTTACTGAGGAAAACCAACAACGACGACAAAAATTCCAAAAGCCTCACAACAGATGTTTTCAAAATCTAAGCCGATTTTGAAATTGAACGGTAACTAGAGTCTGTATGCAGATAAGACTGCCTGCAGCCATGGCCCTCTGAGGTTCTGATTCATTTTTCTTGATGTATGTAAACCTATTTTCCCGGCCTGCTTGTTTCATCTTAATCATATTCATTACCAGATTGGTTAGGCTGTTTCTACTGGTTAGTGAAGTGATGTTTCCTTTCCAATTGTTCTAAAACAGCATCTTAGTGTCTTGGTGAGGGCAAAGACAGAGCTATACTGTGAGATGAAATTTAACGACCCGCTGCCAACGTACTTGAAACTTGGGTTAAAATTTTTCAGAAATCTACAAAAGAAAATATTCACACAAAGCAATGTCCATACAGGTATTTTCCCTGGTATAGATTTTTCTGTGTTTTCACAATGTGTATGTATTATCTCTCCAGCAGGTAAAAAGAAATTGTATTCAAAAGTAATTAGAAAAAACTGCAGTGCTTAAAGATTTCTCTAATACACAACAGAATTGTCAGGTATAAAAAAGGGCATTTTTGCCTCTGCAAGGGAGCTGTGCATTTCCTATAGGCAGTCCAGGATACATTTGAGAGAAGTCTATTATTTGGTACACATGCCATTAGAGAGACTTGAAAATGACTTTAACATTAAATATTTACCAGTAAAGACTTGAAAACAACCCAACCATCTCGTAAGCATCCAAATAAGTGGTGAAAATGTCCCAAAGGAGAGAAGCCCATGGAAAGTATAAGAGACCAGCATTTCTAGCAACTCCCTTAATGCATCGTTTACTTCCCCTAGAAAACTCAGAGAATATCTGGTCTGTAATACATGTCACACTCTAGAGCAATTAATTTCCTCTTTGGGGAGAATTAAGGTAAAGAGTTGCCCCCAAATAAAAAAAGTCAAGAGTTCCATGAAGATCCGACAAAGAAGCCCCTGACATATATTTGTGTCTCATCCATCCCCCACACAAGCACTGCGTGTGTTCCCATGAGCAGGAACTATACTTACTACCATGGAGACTGTGAAAAGGTTTAAGTCACCCAGAAATCACATTTTAGCAGAGAATGAAAGATACACATGCATTTAATTACAAGGCAAGGGAGCATGTGGTAGGGGCTCCAGGAAAGATGGAAAAAAAAAAAGGACTGTGTGTAGGGAGTAGACAAGTTCCATGGGAGGCCAGAGAAAGCTTTGATTCAGAAGTGGTATAAGTGCCTGAGTTTGGAAGAATGTTTCCCCAAACAGGCTGTTATGGCAGGCATGGAGAGGCAGACAGGCACAGGGCAAGAAGATAAAGCAGGAGTCAAACTTGGGGTGGGAGAGAGAGACTTGAATCTTATACAGTTATCATAGCAGTCTTAGAGAAAAAGACGACAACGCTATTTTTAAAAATTGCTAAGGCACTGCAAGGTAGATACACCTTGAAAACATAGTGCTAAGTGAAAGAGGCCAGGCAAAAAGGGTCTGCTATTGTATGGTTCCAAGTATATGAAATCCCCAGAACAGGTAAATCCATAGGAAACGAGAGCAGAGTGGTGGATGCCAGGGGCTGGGAGGAGGGGGAATAAAGAATGACTGCTTAATGAGGTACAGGTTTTTCTTTGGGGGTAGTGAAAATGTTTTGGATCTACATAGAGGTGGCATTTGCACAGCATCATGAATGCACAAATGCCATTGAATTGCTCACTTTAAAGTGGTTTCATTTATGTTATGCAAATTGACTTCATCATAATTAAAAATATATGTGTTAAAGAAAAAGCTGCTAAGGCTCTTCCCAGGGTCTTGGAAAAGGCCCATGTACATGAAGGATCTGAAGCTTAAGCTTGGTCAGCCTCACAGGTACTCAATTCTTGAGGTCAAACTACAATCAAGCAGGCTGGACACAAGTCCACTCTGTCCCACTACATGCAGATTTTAAGGAAATCACTTTGTTCTTCTGAACATGAGTTTCTTCAAATAATACCTACTTGTGGAGCTGGAAATAGCAACCCAATTCTCCTTTTGGGGAACCCACCCTCTTACCACCAGCCAATTTGACCCACCCCACCTCACATTTCATGGGTTGATTATAAGGCTTCATCTATGAAAGAGCCACATCCCACTGGCTACAATAATTGGTTCAGGGATGGGCAAGTGACCCAAGCTGAGCCAGTCTGAATCAACCATCTCGTCCCCACCCCCATTCCCCAGGACACAGCTGTAACCAACAGGAATTCTTTTTCCACTGGGGTTACCCAGCTAATTGAATGTAAGCTTAAAGCAGCAGGGGGCCAAAGGCTTCCACAGTCAGAGAGCTTGAAGCCAGCACAGAGGACTGCAGAGTCCAGAGATAAAGATAATAGCCTAAGGTCAGAGCAAAGCTTTGCTCTCACGATTTTGAGAGGATTTCTGTCATTTGTAGCCACTCATCCCCCGACAACTACAGCAAGCCTGTGCCATTAGATTAAACCAGCAACCCTGTCACTTGATTCAATATTTAAACATAGGTTGATCTCTGCTAGAGGCAAGGCAGGGTTCTGGAAACACAGAGATGAGGCTCCTGCTTTCCTGAACTTCCAGTGCCACTTGGCCATGTAGGATCATGGGCTTTGACGCTCTGCCCATCCACACTTCTCCCCGTTCTAACTTAAAAGGCAGATGTCCCTTCACATATATTACAGTTGTGCCTGAGACAAATCGATCCACCATTTTGTCTGATAAGCTGAATTTACTCATACAATCAGTCAAACAGCGATGCAATTGAAACTTTCGTAAGTGATTTTATGGTCATCTGTTGCGGATTGCGAACAATTCCCAGCAGTAACTCTGTCTCTACTTCTCATTAAATGCTAGAGTTGAGTGAGTAAATTTTATTATTGAGATAGTCATAAATTCATCATAATGTATTTATTGCAAACCTTGGGACTTTAGCTCAGATTAGCAACATGTTACTTATAGCACATTAAGAACTGATCAGTCTTGTTAATGCACTTGAGCACCAAAATTGAGAGCCATCAACGTGTAGACAATGTAAAATTCCAGACCACACTGTGTGTCTGACTCCTGCCTTAGGGAGGGAGCTGACCCAAGGGCTCTAATTCGGCACCACGTGTATCCCCAGCATCTAGCTGAGGGCTTGACACAGAAAGCTCAATAAATGCCTGTTGAACTTGTGGAAATAAATGAAGAACACCCAAATGAGAACAAGCAAAGGCTATTCATTCAGAGCGTCCTATAGCAAAAGAGTCAGCCACCATCACTTGGTCTTGGCAGAGACTCTAAAGCAGGCAGGGGAGTGGAATAGATTTACAGTGGAAAAAAGGGAAGATGTCAGATAGGTTGTGATTGGAGCCTTTTGGCATGGAGAAGCTGGAGCAGGCTAAGAAGAAGTCGGACATCCTATGTGACCGGTTAGGAAACATGTTTGTCTTTTTCCAGTTTGTCCCAAGATTGAAGCATGGGCAAAAATTAAGGATGCCACGAGTTACTGATCCAGCCCTCACTATTTGGGGTCAATGGTTACAGAGATTATGCTTTAGTTTCCAGCACTAGTTGTTGTAAATGGTGGTCAGCTTCCCGCACTGATTGCTACAAGGAGCGGGCCAGTGTTTCCTGCTCTGATCACTGCTGGTTGTGGGTCAGATCTTTCTGGTCCAGGTCCACTTGTATATTCCGTCTCTCAAACTGAACTCAACTGAACCTCCTCCTAGACCAGACACAGTCTCACACTCTGCTTTACCGAAGCAAACTCTGCACCAGTTCTAAGCTAAATTACACCTGTTAAGGAAGCAGATTTGGCTCAACTGACAGAGCATCGGCCTACCATATGGGAGGTCCAGGTTTCAAACCCAGGGCCTCCTGACCCGTGTGGTACACTGGCCCCCGCGCAGTGCTGATGCACGCAAAGAGTGCCGTGCCACACAGGGGTGTCCCCCGCATAGGGGAGCCCCACACACAAGGAGTGCAACCCACAAGAAGAGCCACCCCATGTGAAAAAAGTGCAGCCTGCCCAGGAGCAGCACCGCACCCATGGAGAGCTGATGCAGCAAGATGACGCAGCAAAAGGAGACACAGATTCCTGGTGCCACTGACAAGAATACAAGTGGACATAGAAGAACACACTGTGAATCGACACAGAGAGCAGACAACTGAGGGAGGCGGGGAGAAAAATGAAAAATAAAATAAAAACTTGAAAAAAAATTAAACCTGTTATTCCTGTTTGGAAATCTTACCTGGAGCAAATCATATCCTTTACCATCTTCAAAAGACGCTTAAAGTTCACTGCCGCAATGACAAAATTTTAGCTTCATGATTCTCAACCTTATCTGCACACTACTATTCCCTGGAGCTTTAAAAGACCCTAATGCCCAGGCTGCACCCCAGTCAATTGAATGAGAATGATTGAGGAAGGGACCCAGCTGTCTGTAGTTTTTAGAGCTCCCCAGGTGATTCCAATATGCAGTCAAGGTTAAGAAACACTATAGTACAGGGGTTCTTAACAAGAAGTCCATGAGCTTGAATTGAATTTCAAAAAAACCATTATACGTGTTGGTGTGGATGTGATATATTTATTGAATAATACACAGTATAGTGTAGATTTAGTAAGGGATCTGTGGCTTTCATCTGACTGGAAAGAGGTCTGTGGAACAAAAAAGATTAAGAACTCCTGCTATAGTAGAGCAATCCTTATCCAGTTATAAATTTCACTTTAATGGTTCCAGTGGTTACGTATTCTATATAACTATAAAAATTATTATTTGCAATCTACATTGCCCTAGTTCATTCCTGCCCTGAAATGTAATGGTTTCATAATAGTAGTAACAAATATTAGAATCCTGATTTTTGTTAAAATCTCAAATGCTTCAGGATTCAAGGTGGGGAGGGGAGATAACTGGCTGCTTCTGGAGTTCTTCCCATTCCCAATTTCCTTTCCCTGAGAATGACCTGAGCCCTACCCACCCAGAGAAATGGGCCACTACATAAGCTACTTCCCATCTTCCTATAACCCACCACCTCCTTCCTCTTGCCAAAGCTCAGAGGTTTTTTAAGTCCGTTGCGTCAAAACCACCTGGAAGGCTTGTAATACCAAATTCCTGGGCCCCACCTCTAAAGCTTCCAATTCAGTAACAGTGGGGTGAGGCTTGACAGTTTGCCCATCTTACAAGCCCCCAGGGATGGTTGATGCTGCCGTTCTGGGTACCACACTTTGAAAACTTCTGCCACAGCTAATTAGGTCTGACCCAAGCTTGGTCAATGAAGTCCTCTCATCCTTGACTCCGAGGTAAACTCTGAAGACAGCTAAACCCCCAAGCTTCCTGGGGGCTAAATGCCTCCCTCAGCCCACAGGAGAAGTGGAGGAGCGTGTCTGTGTAGAAAGAAGTTGTAGCACCTGTGTGGAGAGGCAGGCAACTAGCTGAGAGCGTGTGGCCCTGGAGGAAGACACGTGGACCGAGCAACTGTCTTGATTCCAGATCCTTTCCCACTGTAGTAACAGTCCCTGCTGCAATTCATACCCCGTTTCCATGAGCTATGTAGGGTTCCATTATATTTGATGACTCTCTTTTTGAATTACTCTATTCTGATTGGGCTCCTGTTACCTGCAACCAAAAGAGTTAATTCTAAGAGAGTGTATCTCACCTGCACTCCAGCAGGCCCTGCCTAACTTCCACCTCTGGCATTTGCCATTTCCACAGTTATCCCGATACCCTAATGCCCAGGTTGCACCCTGGTGCAAATGAATCACAATCAAGGAGGTAGCATTGTAGGACAGGAAAACAATCCAGAGTTTATAGATGAGGAAACCAAGAACGAGAAAACTCGGTGTTTTTCCAAAGGTCACATAGTTACTTAACAGAAACCAAGGACCAAATCCTGATTCTCACTCCAGTACCCTTGCCAGCATGGATACCACAATTTCCTCTTGTTTGAGTCTGTCCTTCTCTAGTGTTGTAATGTAATTCCTCCAGCTCAGAAGCAAGGCTTTCTATTTTGTTCAGACCTTCCCAGTGTCTAATAAAGGGTCATGAACACAGTGGGCACTTAATAAAACATATAACTAACTGCAAGAAGAAATAAATTCTTTTTTCAAGGCACTATAGGGAACAATGAGTCAATATTTCTCTTGCACAGTAGTATACATTATGATATTTAGGGAAAAAGGAGATAGCTGAAATTGGTGTTGATGAAATCAGTTTTCAGAATGTCATTCACTATATTTGTCCCAAAGTGTTAGGAAAATGAAAATTTTATCTCTGAGCATCCAGATGAAAATCTCTGATGGTGGCTCATATATATGATATTCATGTAGACAAAACTAAACACTATGTGTAACCTCTCAAATTTCTTTCTTAGACTTAAAAAAACAAAAACAAAACAAAACAAAAAAAAACCTCCCATGCTTCTGGAGATATAAAGTTTCAAAAATAACAAAAAAAAATCAGATGAATAGAGAGTAAGAATGTTTATGGCCATTTCTCTATTCCATAAGCTCTCCTTTAAAATTTAATTTCTACAGCCCAAACCTTCATCGTTTCTTATCTGGACTACTGTGGTTGCCTCTTAATTGGCCAATCTGCTTTCTCTCTTCCTACCTTCATCCTGCTCTCCACAGAGCAGCCAGAGTGTTCTTTTAAAACTGTGACTACGACTCCTATTTCTGGTGATGATTGAGTGTAATGGGTACCAGATTAGACCTCCTGCCATAACCAACCAGAAAACTGGACAAAATAAGGGAAATAACTACTTTCAAATATTCAACAAAGGCAGGACAGAAAAGTGATCCCTGAGAAAAAAGAAATGAGGGCAAGCCCCTCTATCACCCAAGCTTTCTGCTGAGGCCCTTTCCATACTAAGGGAAAAGGCACCCCAACAGAGGACAGTGATCTCTCTGAGCTGAGGAGACAGAGATCAGAATTGGAGCCTACTGAGTCAGCTGGAATTTGAAGTCTTGGGACCAAAGATGACAGAGCTTTTGGCCAAATAATAAGATGCCATATATATAGCAAGTCTTCATAAGAAAAAAACTAATGAGAAACAGTGAGCTGAACAACTGCTAGAGCTTAACCAGGAATGGGCTGGTGTGGCAAGGTAGGTGGAGGGACTTTGTTGGACACCTCTAGCATTCAGTACAGAGGATTTGGGAGCAGGGCTAATCTAGCCCTAGAGCAGGGGTTCTGAACGTTTTTTGTTCCACAGACCCCTTTGTCAGTCAGGTGAAAACCACAGACCCCTTACGAAGTCCACACTCTACTGTGTATTATTCAATAAATATATCACACTTGCACCAACATGGCCCCATCAGAATAATGTTTTTTTGATGCATTTCAAGCTCATGAACCTCTTGTTAAGAACCCCTGCCCTCCAGTAAAGACAGCACTAGAACCAACTTAACAAAGCTTAAAAACAAGCCTTAAAGGAACACAGTGATCTACAAGCAAATTACCTGCCTACCAGAACAAAACCCAATACTCTATTAAGACAACAAAATCCAGATATTCAACAATGCAGTATTCATAACATCCAGGACAAACAGAAATTTGCTAGACATTTGAAGAAGCAGTAGCACCTTTTTTTCCTATTCACAGGAAAAAAATCAGTGAATAGAAACAGACCTATTTCAATAGAAAATAGAATGACCAAACAAGGACTTTAGAATAGATATTATAAACATGTTTAAGAACCTGAAGGAAAACATGGATATAATGAGGAAATGGAACAAATAGAAAATCTCCATAGAGAAATGTTAACTATAAAAAAGAAGAACCAAATGGAAATCTGGACACAAAAATACAACACTGGCAATGAAAACACTGGATTGTCTTAACACTGGTTCAGATATAACAGAAAAAAAGATCAGTGAACTTGAGGATACAAAATAGAAACTGTTCAGAAAGAATCAAGGAGAGAATAAAAGCTTTTTTAAAAATGAGCAACTTGTGGACAATATCAAGTCCTCCAAAATATTTGTACTTGGAAGGAGGAAAGAAAGAGAATAGGGCAGAAAAATACTTAAGAAATAATGGTGGAAAGAAGTTTATACACACACACACACACACTCATAGATCCAAGAAGCTCAATAACCCCCAAGCAGGATAAACACAAAAAAATTACACAATGAGATACCATTTCCTACCTACCAGAGTGGCTACTATTAAAAACAACAACAAAAATCAAACGGAGCATAGCATTTATGGGATTAATCACATACTAATAGGGGCCACCTGTTTTGGACAAACACTAGGGACAGAGTAATGGACAGACCTGAATCTGTCCCTACTCCCATGGGTTTTATAGTCAAGTAAAGATCATGAACAAGTAAAGAAATCATAGCATTACACATAACAACCAGTGCTATGAAGAAAGCTATTTTTAACCTAATGCTGAATTTATTTAGCTGGTGGTTGCCATCCATATTCAGGGTTTTTGGCCAAGAAAAATATTGTGCAATAGGCCCTTTAAGGACTAACACATGCCCTTCAAGAATATGTGTTCTTTTTTAAACTCCCTTTTGAGCTTTCCACATAATGTTACCATCCAGGCTTTTATTTCAGTTATTTGTGTCCACACTAATAATCACTGCTAATAATTTTTAGAACTTAAATTATCCCAGGCACTGTTCTAAGAGCTTAATATATTTTGTCACAAACATTCACACAGCACTCTTTTGCAGAAAGTAGTGTTTTTACCTCTATTTTGCAAATGAGGAAACTGAGGCTTAGAGTCTTAATATACCCAGCATCATAGAGCTAGTAAGTAGACTTCAGAGTAAGGAACAAATTCAGGTGTGGGTTGTATATCTCCTCCCTAATCAGAAGAAACCAGAAGACAGACTCCAGGAGGGCAGAGACGATGGCTATTACTTTACTACATCTCTATCGACCTTCATAGCACTGAGCTTACAGCAAACACTTGGTGTGATGACATTTATTGAGTGCCAAACATTTCACAAAAACCTGATGGACTATTATTATCTTGCATTTTCAGATGAGGAAACTGGGGCACAGAGAGTTTGAGAAACTTGTTCTAGGTCATGTAGGTGATGTGTGATGTGCCCGAGGTTCAAGTCCATCCAGTTTAGAATGATGGTTCTCAATGTTAACACGCTTGACAGTCACCTGGACAGCTTGTTAAAGCCCAGATCGCGGGGCCCCGCCCCCAGAGTTCCTGTTTCAGCAGGGGGGCGGGGGCGGGGAGGGTGTGGCTTGAGATGCTCCATTTCTAACAAGGTCCAGGGATGCTGAGTCTGCTGGTCTGGGGACCTGACTTTGACTCAGGTGGGTCTAGAATAAGTTTGTGTTCTTAGCCACTCAACTATGCTGTTTTTCCAGTAGATTGGGACTTGCTGATTGATGGACTGAAAGGCAATCTATTTGTGTAGTAATAAAACAGCAATCAGCATAACTCATAACCATTGATCATGTTAATCATGAATTGGCATGTCTATTTCACTACTTACTCAGCTCTTACCAAGATCATTCATTTGAAATGAAATATAGTGCCAATCTCTTTGGGAAAACTATGTTAATTAGCAAAGGTCTGAGAACTAGGGAGAGGCAAGAGGCAAGAAATCATGGCTTCAAATTCTTCTGTGGCTTCCCGCTGAATTAGAATATAAACTAACCCCCAAATCATGGTCCATGAAGTCCCTGCTGATCTGGCCCTTCCTTGTCTCTCCCCTTTTCTGCGACTGGATGACCCTGTCCAACTGCACTGGCCTTTCAACAGTTTCTAGAGCAAGACGAGCCTTTGTTGCCCCTATCTCAGTGTCTTTGTACTTGCTGTTTCTTTCCAGGCTCTTCTGTCTTGTTATTTATTACAACCCTTAGCATATATATTCTGTATCACTTGTATTGTTACTTCATTATACCTTAATTTAGCAGTCTCTTTTATTGTTTCATTTCTCTTTTTTTCATATTTATAAATATTTTCTCTTTATGAGACCATAAGCGCTGTCAGGAACTGATGTTTTCCATACAGTTCAAGGACCAGAGCAGGTGCTCAGGATCATCCTTGCCTTCAGGACTTGCCAGTCTTCCTTGGGAGACAAGAGTCAGGCATACAGAATTATGCAAGGTGGAAAAACTACGATGAAGACCACAAAGAAATGCCAGAGGATCGCAGAAGACACGTGGACTCTGGCTTGAATACTGAAATTAGGCTTTCCCCTTGGGCCTTTAGTGTTGGGTGGATGTAAACCAGCTACATGAAAGGAGAAGGGTGTGCTAGGCAAAAGAGAACGCTATGAACATAAGCCAGAGGCTGGTTTGTTTCTCTTGTTTTATTTTGCTTTTGTTAAGTGAACATTTTATCAAAGTGTAACTAACACCCAAGCAGGAAAGCACACAAATGCCAAAATGTACTGCCGAAGAACATTTATGACATGAACATACCCTTTTTACCACAACCCACACCAGAAATGGCATGTTTCCAGGCCCTGGAAGCACCCTTCTGCCTCCTCCTGGTGAAAGTAACCTCTGTCCTGACCTCTGGCACTAAAGATTAGTTTTGCCTGTTTGAAAACTTTATACAAACAAACTCATGCATTATGTTTCTTTTGTATCTTGTTTCTTTGGATCAACATTATGTCAGTGTGGTGGAACCCTGTTGATTCATTTTCATTGCTGTATAGTATTCCATCATAGGAGTCATTTACATTTATTTGTTCATTTTACTATTGATGGACTCTTAGGTTGTATACAGTCATTGGCTATCATAACAATGTTATCTCTGTTCTTCTGCCTCACTTCCTTGTAAGTCTCTCCTGAAAGCAAGTCCTCAGAAAATTGCTTGTACACAAATACTCATCTCAGGGTCTGCTTCTGAGCATCTGGAAACAGTTAACATGAAAAAATTTCCATTGGGCATATCTGGGGGTAGAATTTCTGAATCATCAGATACACCTGTATTCAGGTATCCAAGGTGACTATGCAAAAATTGACACTCCATGCAGCTAGTTGTAAAATTTCCAGTCATTTCAAGACCTTGCCGACACCTGACAACAAGTCTTTTGCTCAGTGTTTAAATGGGATGTCTGTCTTTTCCATATTGATTTTTAGATGTTCTCCATATATTCTGGATGCGAATCCTTTGCTAGAAATAGGTATGGCAGATATTTAGTCCTACCATAATTTTGACAATCAGGTCATCCCTGAAAAGTTACTGTTTTATTTCTCCTTTTCTAGTCCCTTGTACCTTTTATTTCTTTTTCTCGCCTTTTGTGCTAACCAGGTCCTCCAGTATAATGGTAAATAGCAATGGTTATAGAGAGCATCCTAATCTCATTCCGAATCTTCGCTTTCACCACTTCACCTTTAAATATGATGCTTATGGAAGATTTCTGTAGATAATTTTCATCAGATTAAGGAAGTTTCCTTCTATCCCTAATTTGATAAAACTTGTTTTTGTTTTTCCATGAATGAGAATTGAATTTTGTCAATGCTTTTTCTTCATCTATTGACATGATCATATGACTTTTCTCCTTTTTCTGTTCGTTTTAAACTGAACTTGCATTCCTCAATTCCAACTTGGGAATGATATATTGCCCTTTCTATATATTGCCAGATTCAATTTGTTATTGTTCTGCTTAGGATTTTGCATCTATGTTCACAAGAGATGTTGGCAAATAATGATCCTCTCTGATAATGGCCTCATCAAGTTTTTTAAATCTCAGCTCTACAGGTTTCATTAACATCTTGCAAAGTCCTCACTCTTTTTCTCTTCCCTGGAATAGCATATGTAAGATTGAGGCCCTTTCTTTCTTAAATGTTTGGAAGAATTTATCTAGACATTTCTCTTTTTTCTTGGCTCTTGACTGCTAAAGTCCTGACTGTTTTGGTTACTTTATGATGCTGCCACATAGCTGTTGTTTGAATTTGTCCAGCTTTTATAACTGTTCTTAGCAAGATGACTGGTCTGATACTTATGAGTCATTACAAGCTCATTTTTTAAGGGCCAAGTGTAAATGAAGCATAATTATGAACAATGCATGCTTGGAAACATAAAAGGTATTCAGTCACGATAGGCCATGAGGATTCCCTGACACTTTTTGAATAGAATGGTAATATGATCAGAGCTGCGTCTTTGAGAAGTAAATATGCCAACACTGTATGACTTGAAGGGAGAAACATAAAGGCAAGAAGAACGTGGAAGAAGTTATTAGAAAGAAAATTATTGCAGATAAAAGCAACTAAGGGTCTGCTTAGGATCGTTGTCAATACAAATATAAAATACTTCTTTAAACTAATGGTTCTCAAAGTTATCCTGGAGCTGCAGCAGCAGTAAAACCTGGGAACTTGTAAGAAATGAAAATTCTCAGTCCTGCCTCAGACCTACTGAATCAGAAACTCTGAAGTGGGGTCCAGCAAGCTGTGCTTTAACAAGCCCTGCAGGCGGTGATGGGGCATGCTCAGGTTTGAGAACCTATGTTTTAAATCATAATTCAGGGAAGCAGACTTGGCCCAGTGGATAGGGTGTCCGTCTACCACATGAGAGGTCTGCTGTTCAAACCCCGGGCCTCCTTGACCCATGTGGAGCTGACCCATGCGCAGTGCTGATGCGTGCAAGGAGTGCCACGCCACGCAGGGGTGTCCCCCGTGTAGGGGAGCCCCACGCGCAAGGAGTAAGCCTCATAAGGAGAGCAGCCCAGTGTGAAAAAAAATGCAGCCTGCCCAAGAATGGCGCCGCACATACAGAGAGCTGACACAACAAGATGACGCAACAAAAAGAAACACAGATTCCTGGTGCTGCTGATAAGGATAGAAGCGGTCACAGAAGAACACACAGCTAATGGACACAGAGAGCAGACAACTGGGGGGGGGGGGGGGCGGAGAAATAAATAAATAAATAAATCTTTTTAAAAAATCATAATTCAGCCTGCCTCTCAGCTAGAGATGAACTTGTGGCACCAGTTCTCGCCAATGAAACATAGGGGAAGTCCAGTTGGGGGACTAAAAGGAAAACTTTTGCTTTCCTGATAAACAGAGGCTGGCACTTTCCGTTTCCTTTTCTTGAATGTTGATTGATAAAAGACATTGTAGCATCGGTGCCAGACTGTGATCAAGAAGCAAAAGGCTTGAAGACAGAAACCTCTAGCATGCTAAGGATGGCAGGGCAGAGGTACAGGAGTCGGGGTTACCGTGCTTTGCACCAGCTCAAGACTGTCTAGTTTGACACAATTAAATGGATTTATCATTCAGTTCATTGCTAACTGGGTATTCTGCCACCGATAGCTAAATGGGTTCCTGACTGATACCTGTGTCAAATTTATACCTGGTACGTAGTAGGAAATCAATAAGTGATGGTTTCCTTTGGTGAAGTCAGAGAAAAAAAAATTTGCCTGTGCATTTAACTCACTTCTGGAGCAGCAGTGGTGTCTGCGAAGCATTTTCTTCCCTGTGGAGATGACAGCCTTGAGTAGCATTCTGTTTCTGAATACCTTGGGCACAGAAAGCAGTTCTGAATTACAAGAGCATATCTTTGCTGGGTGAAGTCACTGGTGTATGTGAGCCCAGAAAGCCCAAAATGCCTTTACCATTTGCCTTACACGGTGCATTAAGGGAAAGCCCCTGGGCATAAGTGTCCCACCTTTAAACAAGTCACACCAGAGGCAAGTCCTGTTGCTCTCCCATTCCTGCTGTCAGGATCCCCCATCACCTCTTGCTTTGCCAGGACTTTGTGAAACAAAAGAACGGCGATTTCTGTGGAGGAGTAGACTCCATAGCACGGTGCGCTGAGCTGGGCCGCTTCTCCACCATGTGGTGCAGGCGCAATTATTTGGAGTCCCATCTCCAAGTGAAGTCCAGGCCGGCACTGGGGATCTCTCTGGGACTTAAGGATGCTGGGCAGAATGGCCTTTTCCAAAGGGGCTGACCCACAATGCACAGCAAAAGACTCTACTCAGTAACATCAGCTGAACAGGTAGGTGATAAGGAAACTGCCGGCGGGGGGCGGGGGGCCCACCCCCATGTACCTTCTGGCTCCGATTTTCTGCTTTGAGCAGCAGGCGCCATTTTAGGTCCCAGGCAGAATATTCTGTGAATGAGTACAAATCCTGAATCACCTCCACAGCAAGCTTTTTGGCATCGACCATCCTGTTTAAAATCACAACCCTCCTCCTCACCGCAGCATGCCTGCTCCTCCTTTCGGCTTTATTTTGCAGCATAGTATTTATCGCCATCTGGCATGCTACATACTTTACTTATTCACGTTTTTAATCTTTTCTTTCTCCACTACAATGCCAGCTTTATGAGAGCAAGGATTTTTGTCTGTTTTGTTCACTGCTCCCTCCCCCATGTTTAAAAAAACACCTGGCATGTAGCAGATGCTTCCTAAATGCTCCCTGGATGAAGGAACACGTGGCTGACAGGTCTTGACCAATGTATACTCTCTTCCTGACCTCGGTGGTTGTGTCTCCCAAAGATAAGCCTTCAGGGATGTTAAGTTCCCGGTTCTGCTAAGGTTTACTCAGGGTCAAGAGGGACTGGTTGAATACTACGACTAACAATAAGAACTACTTATTGAAAATTATGTGCTCTTATATGCATTATCTTATTTAATCCTCGGAACAATCCTCTCAGCTTTCGTTCCATTTTATCAAGGAGAATCTGAGGCTCAGAGATCTCAGATAACTTGTCCAAGCTCTCTTGGCTGGTCTGTGCAGAGCTAGGATTGAACTTGGGGTTGACTTCAAAGCTTGGACTTTACCACCACTCACTAGAGTCAGCATTAGCTGACACCATGTGGTATCCTGACTTCTCCTCTTCTCTTCTTAAAAGACAGATTTTTGTGCAAGCCCAGAAGGCAAACAACTGATCAGAGAGATGCTTTATCCAGATCTCCCTTCTGCCTGGAAAAAAAAAAAAAACTAAATAAAAATATTTGGTTGAAGGGCAGTTCTGATTAAATGTTTACTCTGCTTAGATGCTTACACACCTTTTAAAAGAAGAACCCAAAAGCTGATATTTAGAATCAACTTATTTTGGCAAAAATGCTACTTTTGTAAAATACTATCAAGGCAGACTGGTTCAGAAGTCCTATTTCTTGAAGTTACTAACATAATCCACTAATACCAGCTCTAAAATGAATACTAATAATAGTGACAAACACTTAAAGAAAGGTTATTGTGCTTTAGGTTCAAACCCTTCAGCATTCCCATGAGCAGCTAAAGGTTAAACTCATGTTTTATCCAGTTGCCTTTGAGGAAATGGTCCCTGTGAAACCTGTTAGCCACCTACAACTCTCTCCAGCAGTGCTTGATGACAGAGGCACTCAGTTACCCATGTGGTTTCACGCCTCTACGCCCACCCCCTCACCTCCCCTAGTTCTCTCTTCCTGCAATGTCTTTCCCATTCTTCTTGGCTTCGGGAACTCCAGTGTGTTCTCTGAAACACTGCTTGGATGTTGGGTCACTTCCTCTAAATGGACCTCCTTGACCTGCTAAGTCTCAGTTATCTATTTCTCTGCCCAGGGATCCTGTATTTACAACAATGTAGTAGAATGTTCTCCTTGCTCATTTTTCTCTTTCCTTAAAGCAGAAGCTTCATGAGGGACAGGACTGTACCTCATCCATCTTGACAATGAACAGCACCTCATTTAATTCCTGGAGCATGACTGCTAAAGAACTGAGCTGAACTCACAGGGCCGAGATGACACACATCATAGCATAACTGGTCACAGAGGAAGGAAGCCTCCTAACTATTTCAAAAGTCTGAGATCTTTGTCAGTTCCCCCATTGGACGCTCTCAAATATCACCTTTCTAGCCAATGGTTTATAATTTTTGAGCACAAACAATGGCTATAACAACATGTAATGCATAATCAGGCAAAGAAGAGGTATAAGAAGTGGTTCCTCAACTAATCTACATCAGGGAAATGATAAAAAAAGATGGGGTCAGCAGACTATAGTCTGTCTTTTTCCCTGGCCTTAATCTCTAGCAGTTGTTGATGCATTGCTGCATATAAGGAAAGAAATTCCTTTGGCCATCCTGCAGGCAAAACTCCAAACTCAGTGCTTTAATTATTTTAGGTCTAGACAAAATAATTCCTCCCCTGGAACTCAGACACACCATATCAGACCACTTCAGCCAAGGGATAAGCTGACTGGCATTTTAATGGATTTCTCTGCAACAGGATTGCCAAAGAGAACCTAATAGTGGCATGTTCAAGCAACCAAGGGATGCAGAAAGGTTGGCCTGGGTTCCAAAATTTTTTCCACATTTTTCTAGGAATTGTCACTGCAAAGATGACTTAGAAACTAGAATTCATGCTTAAAAAACAAAACTTCAGTCCTCATCCACTGTGGGACAATAGACATGAAAACTTCACTTCGCAGGGAAAATGGTGGCTGGCATTCAAATGACCACTTTCCCACAAGAAAAGCTCCTTTCAGGAGAGCTGGCATCTTGAATTCTTTCCTTCCTCACACCTCAAGGGAGATGAGGGAGAAAAGCATCAAGAATGTAAAGCACAAAGATGCTAATCTCATCACTCTGTTTTCTGAGCTAGAGAGAGAGAGGCAGAACACAGAAAAAGGAACAAGGGTTTGATATAGGAAAAAGCAGGAATATTTACTGAGGATTCATTAGTGACCTAGCTAAAGCTGTCAATAATCCTTTCCATCTCTCTAACAATTAAAGTAAGAGTAATCACTGGCCTACACTGCAAAACCACTTCTTGGTTCTCTGAGGAAGGTTGTTGCCTGAAGAACATGCAGTATCCTTCTGAGCCCCCCTCAGGGAATTGGAGAGCACTCAAACTAGCAGCCATCGATGTCTTCAAAAACAATCACCAAAGATATTGTACCAAACTAAACCCCAAACACAGGAAGTTCAACAAGCTTTTCTCATCAACACACTCAGAATTTTTTTTTTACTTACAGGGGAAATCAGTGGAGACACATCAAGGAAAATAAACTAGGGAATCCATGAAGAAAAGAAAAACCAGTTATTGTTTTCCCCTAGTAGCTCCAAGCACAAGATCATTCAGGAAGAATCTCCCTAGGCTGGATCTTGTGGAGGTGCCTCCCTGTTATTGCTGGCTGCCGTGGAATCAGCCTCTGTACCTGTATGGTCAGGATTTAAGTACAGTTGTTAATCCAGACTACAGAATCTGGACACTGGAATATTGACTGCAGAATTCACTTGAAGAGTACTTCTAGGGGCTTTATAATGATATTCAAAATGTCTAGTTGAGAAAAATTGTAGGTCACTGTAAGATGAATGAGGTCTTTCCAATTACACAGTGTTACACACCCACAGAAAACTACAACTAGACATCACTGTAACCTGGATCTCAGTTAATTACCAATGCACCCTCATTAGGGCACAGGTAGGTATTTGGTCAGGAAGTACAAATGAAATGTCTCGGCTCTGATCATGTGTGGATCTCAATGTTCTCTTTTAACACCTAGTTGCAAGCTGCCTTCAGATCCTATTCAATATGCCATAAAATTCCATATTTGAAACTGACCACATTAGATCATTTTCTTTGAATCAGCACTTATGTGCTACTTAAAAAGTGTTCTCAGGATCTATCTCAGCAAAAGCAAAAACTTCATCTGTTCATGAGAACAGAGTTTCATCAAAAATACTTTTATTTATCTATAGCTTTGTGTGTTCTGTCAGGCTACTTCACAAGACTGTGCAAAAATGCACAAACTTTAGGGTCCATAGCTCTCATTAGGAATTGCTTTGTTAAACAACTATAATAAGATGGTCTCTTCTCTGCCTTCCTGGAGTAGATATTTTTATAAATTGCCCTGGCTTTTAAAAGGAAAATTAAACCTAGCCTAAATACTACCCTCATTCCTAAGTGACTTCTTCCAGAGTAAGGCTTATATACCTGGCTGTTAGTGCTATGGATAAAACAAAACTTGCTTCTTGATAAACACTTAGAATGCTAGGAATAGAAGGTAACTTCCTCAACACTCTAAAGGGTATATATGTAAAGCTTACAACTAACATCTTACTTACTGGTGAAAGACTGAAAGCTTTCTTTCTAAGATCAGGAAAAAGACAAGGATGGCCACTGTCGCTACTGTTATTCAACACTGTACAGGAAGTTCATGCCAAGCAATTAGGCAAGAAAACCAAATAAGAGGCATCTAAATTGGAAAGGGAGACCTAAAACTTTCTCTATTTATTGATGATATGATCATATACACAGAAAATCCTGAAAATTCCAATAAAGCTTCTAGAACTAATAAATACATTCAGCAAAGTGTCAGGGTAACTCAATACCCCAAAATTGGTATTGTTTCTATACACAAGGGCTGAACAATTGGAAGAAGAAATCAAGAAAAAAATTACACTCACACAGTAATTTTAAAAATCAAATACCTAGAAGTAAATCTAACCAAGGCTGTAAAGCACTTGTATACTGAAAACTTACAAAACATTGCTAAAAAAAAAAAAAAAAAAAGAAAAGAAAAATCAAAGAAGACCTAAATAAATGGACAGACATTCTACATTTGTGAATTAGAAGACTAAATATCATTAAGCTTTAAATTCTACCTGGAGCAATTTATAGATTCAATGTAATCCCAATCAAAATTCCAATAACTTTCTTTGCAGAAATGGAAAAGTCCATTAACACATTTATATGGAAGGGAAAGGAACGCTGAATAGCTAAAGCCATCTTGAAAGAGAAGAATGAAGTTGGAAGACTCACACTTCCTGGTCTTAAAACTTGTAACAAAGACACAGTAATCAAAACACTATGGTACTGGCATAAGAAGAGACATATAGACCAATGGAATCAAATTGAGGGCTGAGAAATCAATCCTCACATTTATGGCAACAAATTTTTGCTAAGGGGTGAAGAACAGTCAAATGGTAAAGAACAGTCTCTTCAACAAATGGTGCTGGGAAAACTGGATCTCCATTTGCCAAAAAGGATGTCCCCTACCTCACACCACATGCAAAAATTAAATCCAAATGAACCAAAGACCCAAATATAAGTGCTAGGACTATGAAACTCCTAGAAGAAAGCATATGGAAGCATCTTCAGGACCTTGTGTTAGGCAATGGTTTCTTAGAGTTTAATACCCAAATCACAAGCAACAATGGATAGAAAGATAAATTTAAAACTTGTGCATCAAAGGACTTTATCATGAAAGTAATATAACAACCTACACAATGAGAGAAAGTATTTGGAAACTACCTACCTGGTAAGGCTTTAATATCCAGAATATATAAAGAAATCTTTCAACTAACCAACAAAAAATAACCCAATTTAAAAATGGGCAAAAGTCTTTAATAGACCTCTCTCCAAAGAAGACATACAAAAAGCCAGAAAGCACATGAAAAGATGCTCAGCATAATTAGTCATCAGGGAAATATCCAGGATATACAAATCCATAAAGACAGAAAGCAGATTGGTGATTGGTAGGTGTTGCAGGGAGGGAGGAATTGTGAGTAACTGTGTAATGGGTTTGAGGGTTTTATTTTGGGATGACGAAAAGGTTCTGGAAATAGAGATAATGGTTATACAACACTGAGAATGTACTAAATGACACTGAAATTTTCACTTTAAAATTATTAACTTTATGTTATGTGAATTGCTCCTCAATTTTAAAAAATCAGGGAAAAAAAGGAATAAAATACTGATACATGTTATAATGTGGTTAAACCTTGGAAACATTGTTAAGTGAACAGAGCCAGTCACAAGAGACCACATATTGTGTGAAATCTCTTATGAAACCTCTAGAACAGGCACATCTATAGGGACAGAAAGATTAGTGGTTGCCTAGGGCTGAGGTGATGATTGGGAGAAAATGGGTTGGGGATTCCTTTTGAGAGGATGAAAATACTCTAAAACTAGAGTATGATGATGGGTGAAATTCATGGTATGTAAATTATGTCAGCAAAGCTATTAAAATTAGTTTTTTTTAAAAAAAGATCTATAAATTTCCTCTCACTCCTGCCAATTAAAGTGGTTCTTTGTTTCTCTCATTATTCCTTCTTCTTTTTTCTTTATCCCTCCCAACTTTTTATTGGCCTGTTGCATGAATTCAATCCCTTCCACTTTTTTTCAAATAAAATAATTTTAACTAATAGGGAATATGTGTGCACAATATAAAAATTGGAATGAGTCCTGGAAAGTATAAAATGATAAATAAATGCTGTACACAATTTGGATCACACTCTTTTCTAATCTTGTTTGTTTCATATGGTGCCGGATTTAACAGCAGCATAGTGTTCCTTGAATATTTGTGCCATACTTATGTAGTCAGTTCCTATGAAGAGATTTATAAGTTGTCTCCCAGTGTGGGTTTTTTTTTTTTTAATGTTTTCCTGTACACTCAATGCTAAAATAATACCATGGGAATAGATAAATTGAACATTTATCCTTGTGTATTGGTGTAGGATAATTAGTGGGAAGTATCCATGAATTAAAAGCCAAGTGTTTCAGGTGTTGATACATGTGAGCAGGTTATCCTGCAAATTAGTGCCTTCCCCATGCCATCCCATTTCCAGGGGATATCCCTTGACCTTGGACAATTTCTACTTTCTTTCAGCCCATAGCCCTGGCCATACCCAAGCACTGCCCAGTCTGAAGTCCTGTGCTAACATGTAATGATGTGTTTCATATTCAGCATTGCACCCTTTCACAGAAAGATGCTTGCTCTACTCTGTGCTCCACAGCTTTTCTTCCTAACAGCCAGGCCACCAAGACTTGCATCAGAGATACAATCAACAAGCAAATGGTCTATACCTGTGCTCTCCAAGAAAGGGCCTTGCCAGCTTTTGTTCTGACTTCATGATTATCTGGCTGATGATCCTAGTCCTCCTTTTGTAGTTCCTGCTTATCCTCAAGGGACGTCACTTAACTTCTCACAAGTTCCAGTTCTCCATCAACCTAAGCAGCTGGTGGGATAACGATGGTAGTGGATGGTGTTTGCTGTGTGTGAGGCTTTGCAGTATTTGAATGTGTGAAAGGGTAGGAGGGGACATGGAGATGGGGATGATAAGAGATGACTACTTTTGAGTTTGCAGGGAAACAATGAAAAGATGACTAGAAGAATATTGAGAGCATCTTTAGTTTTCCTGCAGAGGCTCTGATAATACTAAAAGGGAAGTGATTTCTGATAAGATGTAGGGTTGTTACTCTTAAGAAAGGAGGTCCTGTGGTTCAAAACAAAACAAAAACCCTCCAAGCTTGCCTGAGGCTGCAGCGTTGGCACTGTCAGAATTGAGCCGAGTTGTGGGTTTTGCAGTCTTAAGCTATTGAAATGACCCTGATTCCAACCCCCATCACCATGTTACCTTCTTCATGGTCAAATTTCCAGCGCTTGCTGGAATGGAGTGTTGATACTTTGTTAACATCAAAAATGGCCCAGAAATGGCATTAGATGAAGAAAAAATACTCTTTGTGATAGTTAAGTTCATGTGTCAACTTGACTAAGTTATGGTGTCCAGTTGTTTGGTGAAACAAGAACTGGCCTGATTGTTTCTGTGAGACTATTTCATGGATTTAAATCATCAGTAAATTGACTCTGCAATGAATCCGCTCTGGCTGATTACATAGACAATTAACTAAGGAGACTGCTGTCAGAAAAAGAGAAGTCTTATCCAATTAGTTGAAGGCCTTAAAAGGGAGAACTGATGATTTCAGCAGTCAGAGGGAAGAATTTCAATCTCTACTTCAACCAGCCAGCTTCATCAGAGTACCCAGCTTGTGGCCGCCCATCTATGGAATTCAAACTTGCCCATCCCCACAGTTGCCTGAGCCGATTCCTATAATAACTTTCTGAGATTATTTAACTCATATATCCTGTCAATTCTGTTTCCCTGGAGAACCCTAACTAGTAAATTGTTTGTAAGTTTTTGATCTGGTTAAGCTCCCACCTCCATTCTCAATGTGCAGGTTTGGGGCTCAGCTCTGATGCTGACAAGCAGGGGTCCTTGAGTGGGAGGATGGGCAGCACTTAATTTTTCTGAATGTGCATTTCCTCACTATAGACTAGGGTCACAGCCTCAGATGCCTACAGGGGCCAGGCAGGTACCTGGATGAGCGCAGCAGGCCAGGGAGACTCGAAGCCTACAGAGCAGGGGGTGGGGATAGCCATTTTTCACTTACAACTGATTCTTGCCACCAATCCCACTTCCAATTTTAAAATGTTAGTGACTAATTACAAAAGTATTAAAACATTCTGTGGACCAAACAAAACAACAGGTCCGCAAGACTGGTGCAGCCCACAGATGGTCATCTCTTATTGGGATGTTTTCTCTGTCAGCCTGCTCCAGCTCTGACATTTTGCTATTCTGAGTAGTAGGAAGTAGATAGAATCTTAGCATCTACATGTTTTTTATATACTCACTAGGTCTAGGCACTGTGCCAAGTGCTTAATATGAATTAACTTACTTGATTCTCAAAACAACCCAATGATACAGAGACTACAATTATCACCATTTTACAGAGGAGGAAACAAGCTTAGAGAAATGAGGTAGCAGCCCTGATGTTACATTTCAGCAAGTGGTGGAACTTGAAGGCAAACTTGGAGTCTGATTTATGTCCAAGCTCCAAACCACTGGATGAGTGGTCCCCTAACATGGCCATTCCTCAGCCCACACTCCTACTGTTGTCTTCTTTCCAGAGCTTAATCATCCCCCACCTTTCCCTGTCCAGCCTCTGAGTCCAGTCCTAATAGTTCCAGCCCAAAGCACAGTGACTCAGCAAAAATTCCTCCTACTGGCTGGTCCAGCTGACCTTGAGCTCCATCCAGCAAGGGCCTCAAGGATCATTTCCTTCCTCTTGTCCCTCAACCTCTACCTGAGTTTTAGTCTCAGTAACACATTAAGCACCTTCACGTTATCTACTTCACTCATCACCAGCTTCTCCTGACCTTGCAAGTCTATCTGCAGGACTCTGAATATGTTGAGTGTGAATTCTTAGATGGTGAGATGCACTCCATCTTAGAACCCCCCACCTCCTGTCAGATGCCCCTCTCCAGCTCTCTGTTACCCATCCTGGCTACTAAACTAGACTTTCTCTTAGTTTCTAAAAGTTGGCTCTAATCCCTAATACCTGCTTCATGCCTGGGGTTGGACAGATTCTAAGCTCCAGCTCTTCTGTTTGCCCCATTTTGCCACGCTTAAGTGTTTCGTGTACAAGCATGTTCTGAGACATGCTGAAATACAGATTCCGATGGCCCTCTTCCTGAAATAGGAGACATGTGGCCATCGATCTTCACAGCCCAAACAATATGTTGCAAGCTTTCACTCCCCCAAGTGACAAGAGATTTGGGGAAGGAAGGACAGTAAGAAAAGATAAAATGAATACACTTCTGAGGAATATTTTAAAGCGTTAAATAAAGTCCACACTAGATTCCTTCTGGATATTCCCATGGTCAGGCTAAAGAACTGAAAAAATCAAGGGAAATGAGCCCAGGACTGCCTGGCTTTGGGCAAGCCACGAGACCACCCGAGGCCACAGTTTGTCTATCAGTACAGATCTTGATTCCTGTTTTTTCGCCTGCCCGGGCATGTTGTGAACTCAGATAAGTTACTGCTGGTGAAAGTGGTTTTTAAATTCTAAAACGGTGGACAAAGATGAAATACTGCTTTCTTCCTGAAATTAACTTGATGCTTAATAAATTGGATGTCTGGTCCTAACAAGTTCTACAAGAAGCAAATGCTTTTTTTTTTTAATTGGTATAATTTTGGTTTGGATTTATCTGATACTTAGCTAATCTTTGTATGAGTATGCGCCACCTCATATGTTTAAGATTCTTTTTCTTTAGACTAAGCAGAATTTTCTCTAAAAAAATAAAATAGAAAAGCACTTTAAGAACAATTAATTTGGTCCTGGCATTAGTCTAGCCATAATTTTGCCTTAAAAATTAAAATAGAGTATCTGGGGAATGATTAAATTGTGTCTGATGGGATATATTTCCCCCCTGATGGGAGAGGAGATGGAACTGAGGGATTTGACGCAGCCCTAAGAATATAATACTGTGCTACTGAGCTACAAAAATCCTGCCTGATTTGTAAATTTGCGTTTCCATGGCAACACAAGTGTGTAGTTAAATAATCCTCACTCGCCTAAAACTGAATTCCAGCAACTCTTCCTAACCCTTCATCCTATTCTAATCCCACAGCTGTTGCCATGGAAATGATCAGATAAGATTCAGTCCTGGAGGCAGATGGGCCTATGGTAGAAGCTAAATCCTGGCCTACATACAAAGACACTGAAATATTAGGTTTTGTTTTGTTTTGTTTTGTTTTCTCCCAATCTTTGAATCACAGAGACCAGCTGCCCCAGCTGAGAGGTTAATTTATCCACAATGTCATGCAAATCAGTCTCAGGTTTTGGGCATTTGGAGCAAATGAAGAAAAGTCAATTCCAAATGTTGCTGAGGAAATGGAAGAATCCCGAATCTTGCTTTGACCAGTTTTTAACTCTCTTTAGCTTGCTCTAAGACATCTGGGGTATGTCTGCATCCCATAAGCTTTGTCCCCACCCTCAGGGACTGGAGGTCACCCCGGGCAGCAACTCGGGCTTTGTCAGCAGAGAGGATGGTAGTTCATTCTCATTGTTCAAGAGAAGTTTCTGTTTCCATGGTTGATGGGAGTTTATAGTGTGCCTCCAAACTCACTCTGTCTGTATCAGCAAGATCCTTAAAAGAGCGATAGAATTTTTCTGCACTTCATCAACATTCTCTTACCGTGGGCATTTTCCAAAAATTTAAATTACTGTTTCTAAAACAATAGTCCCATGAAGTTCTGTTGGGTTCAAAACTGAAAGACGCAATATCTTGTCTTTTTACTCTGAACATTGTGTTTTCTATGTTATAAAGTCTTTGCTAGAAGGAGGGGAGTGAGAGACTGATAGAAGAGGGCATGATGGTTAAGCCAGCCCCTCAGGTAATTCTGCCTTTCTCTGAGGTAGATTCCTGATAATATGTGAACTCCAGGGAGTGATACAAGAAAAAGAAAAAATCTCATAGTGAAAATGCAGAATCCCAGACCTGAAGGGACCTTCCAGGTCTCTGTCTAATCAACCACTCTGAACAATTTTTAAATGAAGAACCTGAGGACCAGATCCCCATGCCTCACAGCTCAAGACTCAAAACATTTCAGTCTGGAGACTTCCCAGGCTGCCACAGTTTTAACATAAGATCCTAGAGTTAAAGCCACCTTTATTTTCATATTCCTTGTCCTGGGCTGCTCCAACCAAATTCCTGCAGTGAAGTGCTTCTTGACTATTCCTTTTTAAGCCATGCATTGTTTCATAAATTTTCACATGCAAATTAATGGTTCAACAAACACCTGTTGAATGAACGTATTACATGATTTGAGGCATGGAGGACAGAGTATTTAGAGTAGGAAAATCCTATCAAACTGCTAATATTTGTCTTGTTCTATATTACTCTTCTCACCATGGTTACAAAGCAATCCAGTGGCAACTTTTAGAACCTGCTTTTACATAGCACATTCTGAAGAAGTTGTATATTTTAAGTGGTAAAGATTATGCTTTTCAAAGACTTGAAGTAGAATTTCATTCTTGCTATTCTCACCTCAGCTTTCATAATCGTAAGTGATCTGAAGAGAGACAAGAGCTGGGTCATTTCTTAAGTGAAACAAAATGAAAAATAGAATGGAAAGCTTGCCATTCTTTAGCTGATTTCTATGCCTCTACCCAGTACTAAGAGGCTGTATTCTCTTTTAGGCAGCAAAAATGTATCTACATAGCCTCAAATGTGTGCCTAAATAGAAAATGAGCAATGCAGACAGCATCCCTGGACCCCATGTGACAATCTGATCATTGTTCTACTCTTTATATTAATTCAAGTTTTGCAGACACCCTGTCCTCCTGAAGCTGAGGTCTGTCTGCATGTGAAAGAATGTGCAATTGTTACTATGGTGGCATCGAATCACTTCCACAAGCACATGGGTGGCCACCCCTGAGAAGTTCTGAGTTGGAAGTTCACCGTTACTTGGGGGAAAATTATCCCAGCCATGGACATGCCAAATGTTCTTCTTGAAACTCTCCCTCTCCATATTTAAGCAGGCTCCAAATCCTGGTTAATGACCCTCTAGGCAACTCTAAAATTCACCTCCTTCTCAGCCACTGTCATCTCTCTACTAAGACAATCAAAAGCTTGCTAAACGGTCTCCCAGATTCCTTCGTAGCCCCATCTATACAGGAGCCAGAGCTATGTTCTTCAAAATCTACATTTGATCATGCCTGTCTCTTTAAAATCCTTTCAACCACTCCCCTTTAACCTTAAAGTAAAATCCAAAACCCTTAGCAAGGCTCTGCCTGAGAGTGTGCTTTCTTTTTTTTTTTTTTTTTTTTTAATTTATTTATTTTTTAAATATTACATTCAAAAAATATGAGGTCCCATTCAACCCCACCGCCCCACCCCCCACTCCCCCCACAGCAACACTCTCTCCCATCATCATGACACATCCATTGCACCTGGTAAGTACATCTCTGGGCATCGCTGCACCCCATAGTCAATGGTGCACATCATAGCCCACACTCTCCCACGTTCCATCCAGTGGGCCCTGGGGGGATCTGCAATGTCCCGTAGTTGTCCATGAAGCACCACCCAGGACAACTCCAAGTCCCGAAAATGCCTCCCCATCTCTTCTTCCCATTCCCCGCACCCAGCAGCCACCATGGCCACCCTTCCCATACCAATGCCACATTTTCTCTGTGGACATTGGATTGGTTGTGTCCATTGCACTTCTATGTCAAGTGGGGGCTTAGATTCCACATGGATACTGGATGCAATCCTCTTGCTTTCAGTTGTAGGCACTCTAGGCTCCATGGTGTGGTGGTTGACCTTCTTCAACTCCATGTTAGCTGAGTGGGGTAAGTCCAATAAATCAGAGTGTAGGAGCTGAAGTCTGTTGAGGCTCAGGGCCTGGCTATCATATTGTCAGTCCAGAGATTCAAATCCCTTAAATATATCTTAAACCCCAACATCAACTACAATTCCAGTAAAGTAGCATGAATATCTTGTGAAAAGAGATCCCATCTGAGTCCAGTTCCATCACGCAGAAACACCAGCTCCAAAGAAGGGCCATCTGACATGGCAGTGATCCCCATCTGCCATGACCATAGAACCCATGGGTCTCTTTATCCCTCAAAAGAACCAATACCTGGGGTTGTATCTACTTTATCTGTCTCTTAGACTCTGCTCAGTTGTGCATAAGGGCAATCCTTCTGACAACCTCCAGACTCTTTTTTAGAGACTCGTAGCCATATAAACTCATTTCTCCTTTCCATTTCCCCCTTACATTAGGTCAAACAGCATTTTAAAGTCCTGTTATTATATGTAGACAGGGATATTCTGCTGATCCGCATTGAACCTTTAATTCAAGGTCATTTTCTAGTTGCATCATCAGCTGGTATTTGGTAGTGATCCCTCGGTGCCAGGGAGGCTCATCCCCGGGTGTCATGTCCCAGGCTGGGGGGAATGCACTGCATCTACATGCTGAGTTTGGCTTCGAGACTGGCCACAATTGAGTAACATGAAGGTTGTCAGGAGGAAACTCCCAGGCACAGTGCTGCTCTAGGCCTTGTTCTTATTGCAGGCGTATAGGCTCACAAGCATAGTCATTAGTATCAGGAGCCCACTGTTGGACCCTCATTCCTTCCTGGTTCTTACCATTGCACCTGGGGGACTGCCGCTGCTCCCCTAGGGACTATGACAGAGCCCCCCCGGCCAGGAACCCAGTACCCCCCAGCTGTTGTTTTTAATTGTTTCCACTATGAGTATATCTAAACATTACCATGCACCCTGGACATATGCCCTGTATAACTCCCTGTCAACCATATATAGCCTGTTAATAACATCCCATACCAGTATTCCTCTGCCGCCATTGTTGAACCACTCTGTGATCCAAAACTTCCTGTAAAGTGAATCCCAATATAATGTCAGGTTCCCTTACTAGTAAAATGGAATATAGCGATGAGTTTAAATGTTAGATCTAGAGTACATATTGATTTGAAAAATTTCTACATCCTATCTTTTTCTTTTCTTTTTTCCTAATTATTGAGCTTCTCTTCACAAGAGTCTTAGATCACAGTAATTCATATATACAATATACAGTACTCCCACACATCCACCATAAAACCTTTTCCCTTCCACAGCGATAATCTTTTAACTTATTCATATCATATTTACTGAGACTGATGTACAGACTCTGAAACAATAGCTTTCAAACAAAGTGACATCTGTGCTTACAATGTGGTCCATACTTTAGGATATACAGTTTTCTAAATTTTTTAGTTATCCTATGTTTTACATTATGGTTTACATTATTAGTCTGTCGTCCCCTATATGTTTTTGGTGTAATATTACATGTTTTATATTCATCCTCGTGTACTCTAGCGAAACTCCTCTCTTGCCCCCACATTTACCTTGGTTCCATCCATTCAACATCTATTTTCCCCTCCCCCTGGGGCCCATAGTGACAGCCAATCTCCATTTCCTGAGGAGCCACGTCCAGAGATACTTGCAACAGTGTTCAGGGCCTGACTTGCTCAACTGCCCTAATGCCCTGGGAGCCACCCTTTCTCTCGAGAGATACAGTTCCCTCTATTTGATGGCATTAGTCCTCCCCAGGATGTGGGTCCACCCCAACTATCACTTCTTGGGTCTCTACCCAATGGTACAACCCACCCTGGCAAAATGAGCCTTCAGACATTCCCCAGGAGTCCGTCCTGCATCAGACCATCCCCTCCGAGCATCCTAAACAGGTAACCCTCCTAATTATATTTTGATACGATTTTCTCGGCATTTTACTCTCAACCAACACCTGACACTCTCCTATGTTCGTATGTTGCCCCTCCCTCCCCCCAATTTTGTGGGCAATATTACCCATCCGCCCATCCCCAGCCCCCCTCAAACCCGCAAAGCCCCACCCAAAGGCAACCCCTTGCCCCCATTTATCTCTTCTTTGTGCTCATACTTACCGCCAGCTCATCATAGATTCCACCCCTGCAGACATCGGCTCACATCTTTCCTCCACCCCCTGATTTCCTGTAAGCCTGTTTTCCAGTCTCTAGCTCTCTGAGGCAGGTTGCTTATTTCATATTATTGAGGTCATGTAGTATTTGTCCTTCAGTGCCTGGGTTGCTTCACTCAACATAAGGTTCTCAAGATTCATCCATGTTATCACGTGTGTTTGTAGTGTATTTGTTCTTACAGCCGAGTAGTATTCCATTGTGTGTATATACCATATTTTATTGATCCACTTGTCTGTTGATGGGCATTTGGGTTGATTCCAACTTTTGGCAATAGAGAACAATGCTGCTATGAACATTGGTGTACATATATCAGTTTGTGTCCTTGTTTTCAGTTCTGATGGGTATATACCCAGCAGTGGTATTGCTGGGTCATATGGCAAACCTATGATTAGTTTTTTGAGAAACCACCAAACTGTCCTCCAGAATGGTTGGATCCTTCTGCATTCCCACCAGCAGTGGATAAGTGTTCCCCTTTCTTCACATCCTCTCCAGCATTTGTATTCTTCTGTTTTTTTCATAGCTGCCAATCTTATGAGTAAGATGGTATCTCATTGTAGGTTTGATTTGTATTTCCCTGATAGCTAGAGACTTGGAGCATTTTTTCATGTGCTTTTTAGCCATTTGTATTTCTTCTTTGGAGAAGTGTCTGTTTAAATCTTTTTCCCATTTTTAAAATGGGTTGTTTATCTTTTTATTTTCAAGATATAGGAGTTCTTTATATATGCAAGGTATAAGTCTCTTATCAGATATATGGTTGCCAAATATTTTCTCCCATTGTATGGGTTCCCTTTTTACTTTCTTGACAAACTCCTTTGAGGTGCAGAAGACTTTAATTTTGAGGAAGTCCCATTTATCTATTTGTTCTTTTGCTGCTCGTGCTTTTGGTGTGATATTCATGAAGCCATTTCCTATTACAAGGTCCTGTAGATGTTTCCCTACACTGCTTTCCAAGATCTTTATGGTCTTGGCTCTTCTATTTAGGTCTTTGATCCATCTTGAGTTGATCTTTGTATAAGGTGTGAGATGGTAATCCTCTTTCATTCTTCTACATATGGCTATCCAGTTCTCCAGGCACCATTTGTCAAATAGGCCATTCTCTCCCAGTTGAGAGGGTTTGGTGGCTTTATCGAATATTATATGGCTATATATATGAGATTCTATATCAGAACTTTCAATTTGATTCCATTGGTCTGTGTGTCTCTCCTTATGCCAATACCATGCTGTTTTCACTGCTGTAGCTTTGTAGTATGTTTTGAAGTCAGGAAGTGTGATTCCTCCAATTTCGTTTTTCTTTTTCAATATGTCTTTGGCTATTCGGGGCCTCTTTCCTTTCCAAATAAATTTCATAGTTAGTTTTTCTAGTTCCTTAAAGAAGGCTGTGTTGATTTTTATTGGGATTGCATTGAATGCATATATCAGTTTTGGTAGGATAGACATCTTAATAATATTCAGTCTTCCTATCCATGAACAAGGAAATCCATTTATTTAGGTCTTCTTTGATTTCCTTGAACAGTCTTGTATAGTTCTCGGTGTATAAGTTTTTTACCCCTTTAGTTAAATTTATTCCTAAGAATTTGATTTTTTTATTTACTATTGTGAATGGTATTTGTTTCTTGATTTCCTCCTGATCTTGCTCATTATTGGTGTACAGAAATGCTACTGATTTTTGCACATTGATCTTATAACCTGCGACTTTACTAAACTCATTTATGAGTTCTAGAAGCTTTGTTGTAGATCTATCAGGGTTTTCTATATACAGGATCATGTCATCTGGAAATAATGAAATTTTGACTTCTTCCTTTCCAATTTGAATGCCTTTTTTATCCGGTTCTTGCCTCAGTGCTCAAGCAAGTACTTCTAAGACAATGTTAAATAGGAGCGGAGACAATGGGCATTCTTGTCTTGTTCCTGAGTTTAGAGGGAAGGATTTTAGGATTTCTCCATTGTAAACAATGTTGGCTGTAGGTTTTTCATATATACTCTTTATCATGTTCAAAAAATTTCCTTATATCCCGATCTTTTGGAGTGTTTTTATCAAGAAAGGGTGCTGTATTTTGTCAAATGCTTTTTCTGCATCTATAGATATAATCATGTGATTTTTTTCCTTCAATCTGTTTATATGGTGTATTACATTGATTGATTTTCTTATGTTGAACCATCCTTGCATACCTGGAATGAATCCCACTTGGTCGTGGTGTATAATTCGTTTAATGTATTGTTGAATACGATTAGCAAGTATTTTGTTAAGTATTTTTGTGTCTAGGTTCATTAGAGAAATTGGTCTGTAATTTTCCTTTCTTGTGGTGTCTTTGTTTGGCTTTGGTACTAAGGTAATGTTGGCATCATAGAAGGAGGTCGGCAATGTTCCTTCTGTTTCGATTTTTTGGAAGAGTTTCAGCAGGATTGGTGTTAGTTCTTTCCGGAGTGTTTTGTAGAATTCACCTGCGAAGCCATCTGGCCCTGGGCTCTTCTTAGTTGGGAGATTTTTAATGACTGATTCTATCTCTTTGCTTGTGATTGGTTTGTTAAGATCATCAGTTTCTTCTTTTGTCAATATGGGCTGCTTATGTGTTTCTAGGAATTTGTCCATTTCCTCTAAATTGTCATTTTTGTTGGAATATAGTTTTTCAAAGTATCCTCTTATGATAGTCTTTATTTCTGTGGGTTCAGTGGTGATATCGCCTTTCTCATTTCTTATTTTGTGTATTTGCATCTTCTCTCTTTTTCTCTTTGTTAGTCTCGCTAAAGGTTTGTCAATTTTGTGGATCTTCTCAAAAAAACAGCTCTTGGTCGTGTTTATCTTTTCAAGTGCTTTCTTATTTTCTATTTCATTTAGTTCTGCTCTTATCTTCGTTATTTCCTTCCTTCCTGTTGGGTTACTTTGTTGTTGTTTTTCTAATTCCTTCAAATGTGCAGTTAGTTCTTCAATTTTTGCTCTTTCTTCTTTTTTGATATATGAATTTATGGCTATAAATTTCCCTCTCAGTACTGCTTTTGCTGCATCCCATAAATTTTGGTATGTTGTGTTATCATTATCATTTGTTTCAAGGTAGTCATTGATTTCTTTTGAGATTTCCTCTTTGACCCACTGTTTTTCTAAGAGTGTGCTATTTAATTTCCAAATCGTGGTGTGAAATCTGGGCCTCTGTCCCTTGCAAATTTCCAGCTTCACTCCACTGTGGTCAGAGATATTGTTTTGTATGATTTCGATCTTTCTGAATTCATTAAGCCTTTCTTTGTGGCCTAGCATATGGTCTATCTTGGAGAATGATCCATGTGCGCTTGAGAAAAATGTATATCCTGCTGTGTTTGGGTGTAATGATCTATATATGTCTATTAGATCCAGCTCCTCTAATATACTGTTCAAATGTTTTGTTTCTTTAGTGATTCTCTTTTGAGATATTCTGTCCAGAGTTGATAGTGGTGTATTAAAATCCCCCACTATAATTGTAGATGCATCTATTTTTTCACTTAGTTTTTCCAGCATTTGCCTCACGTATTTAGAGGCACCCTTGTTAGGAGCATAAACATTTATGATTGTTCGATCTTCTTGACAGATTGTCCCTTTCACTAAAATGTAGTATCCTTCTTTGTCTCTCACAATTGTTTCGCATTTAAAGTCTATTTTGTCTGATATTAATATAGCTACTCCTGCCTTTTTTTGGTTATTGTTGGCTTGTATGATTGTTTTCCAGCCATTCACTTTCAACCTCCATGAGTCTCTGGGTCTAAGATGTGTCTAGACAGCATATAGATGGGTCATATTTCCTTATCCAATGTCCCAGTCTGAATCTTTTGATAGGTGAGTTTAATCTGTTGACACAGTGTTATTACTTTCAAGGAATTATTTATGTTAGCCATATTTTGATTGGATTTGTGTTTATCATATTTTGTTTGTATTTTTTTCCCCTTCTATTTTTGTATTTTTTGTTGCTCTTACACTCTCCTCCAACTCTGTGTGTCCTGTTTTTTCCTTTCTTCCTGCAGAACTCCCTTTAGAATTTCTTGAAGGGGAGGTTTCTTGTTGGTATACTCTTTCAGTTTCTGTTTATCTGCAAATATTTTGAACCCTCCATCATTTTTGAATGCTAGTTTAGCTGGATAGAGTATTCTTGGTTGGAAATTTTTTTCCTTTAGTACCTTGACTATATCATACCACTGCCTTCTTGCCTCCATGGTTTCAGATGAGAAATCAGCACTTAATCTTATGGAGCTTCCCTTGTATGTAATGGTTTTCTTTTCTCTTGCTGCTTTTATAATTTTCTCTTTGTCTTGAGCATTGGATAATTTGACAAGTATATGTCTTGGGGTGGGCCTGTTGGGGTTTATGACCAGTGGAGTGCGCTGTGCTTCTTGGATATGTACATCTGTCTCTTTCAGTAGATTTGGGAAGTTTTCAGCCATTATTTCCTGCAACACTCCTTCTGACCCCTTTCCCTTCTCTTCTCCTTCTGGAATGCCTATAATACATATGTTTGAGCGTTTTGCATTATCATTCAGGTCCCTAAGTCCTAGCTAGATTTTTTCTAACTTTTTATCAACCACTTCTACTATCTGTTTGATTTCTGATGTACTGTCTTCCACATCACTAATTCTCTGCTCTGCCTCTTCTAGTCTGCTGATATTTGCCTCAAGTATATTTTTGATTTCTTGAACTATGGTGTTCATTTCCATCATATCTGTTATCTTTTTGCATATGTCTGCAATTTCCCCTCCAAGTGTTGTCTTCATGTTGTTGACCTCTTCCTTTACTTCATCAAATTTGTCGGTGATAAATGTTCTGAGATCTTTCATTGCTTGTGTGAAGTTCTGCTCCCCTTCCTGATTTTTAGTTTGTTGATTGGATTCAGCCATGTTTTCCTGATTACTGGTTTGGTTTGTAGATTTTTGTTGCTGTCTGGTTATCATTTTTTCTTGACGGGTTTAATCAGTTCCTTAGCTTCTTTGTCTAGTCTTGGAGATTAATTAGCTGTTTTTGTGTAAGTGTTATATCTTCTCTTTGTCACTTTGTTCTTCTTATTCTAATTTCTTATTGCTGGTTAAGTTCACTTTAAAGGAAAGTATTAGTGCTGGGGAAAGGCAATTGTGTGAGCAAGGAAAAAGTGTAAAGTAGTATTGGTGTTATATGTTAACAAAGCAACAATATGAGATCTGGGAGAATGGAGGTTAGATTCATGTAAATTGTGTAGAGTTATAGCAGTAGGTAGAGTACCTATAATGAGGTAGATGACTGAATATGGGAGGAATATCGTATGAACTAAAAAGCTATTGTTTTCTTGAGAGAGGGAAAGAGAAAAGAAAGGTAATAGTTTCAAGAGTGGATAACAGACAGAAAACAAAACAAAGGTATTAGAAATTAAGAGTTAGACACTTTGTGGATCAAAGAAAGGGAGGTGGAATATAGGAGAGACAGTAGATGATGGTGGATATCAAGATGTAGGGGAAAGGGGGTAGTGTAGATAGCCAAAATCTATTCACACAGAAATGAGGCAGTGGAGGATGAGGAAACCCAGCAAATGTGAGGTGTTTCCTGCAGCACCTATGTATAGTTAAGATAAAATAGAATAAGAAGAAGATGAGGGATGAGAGAGAGAGAGGAAAAAAAAAAGACTTTGGGGGATATGCTGGGACAAAAGACTAGGGGATAATGCAATGTTAGCAATCAGAACATTAAAAAAATAAAATAAAAAATAAAAATAGAATAAAAATAAAAACAAAACAAAAAAGAAAAAACGCAAACGTTGAGGGCTAGGACATTCAAGGACCTCAGAAGGACCTCAGGGCATGATGGATTCAGGGATGGAAAGTCTGAGATATTGAGGACTCAAGAGGTGTGAGTCTCTGGGGTGTGGGCCACCAGGGTTTAGGAGACTCAGACCTGGCAACCTCAAGTCTGGTTAACAGGAAGCCTGGGAGCACCACAGTGCATCACAGCCTTCAGGGATCCCCACAGCTGGGTGCCAGCCCTATGGGTGAGGTCACATCCACAAGCTCTATCGTGTGTTCTGTACCCCACAATTCACTCACTCACTGGGGTCTATTCTGTGGATATATCACCAATTGACTTCAGGACCCCTCCCACCCTGTGATCCCCCGGAACGGCCACCTGGGGGCACCTCTAGGCTGCAGCCAATTTAATGACTCAGATCAATAGCCAGGTCCGGGGAAGGGGCTCCACCCGGAAACGCTAATAACAGAGTCCAAACCCAAAATTCTCACGCTTCGCAAAATATTCCCCTAATCAGCTTCCAAACGTCTCCCACCCTACCAGACCCTGGTGGCGTCTCTTTATTGCTATCACTTTAAGTCCACTGTAGAGAGGCAGCTGGCTTTGGGGGGGGGGGTGGCTCTAGGCAGAAGCGCTGTTGTTTGTGTCCGCAATCAAAAATTCCCCCCCGCTTTGCCATAAAACTCCCGTTTGTCTCCCCAAATCGGTCTGCAAGCGTCTCCTGTCCTATTAACCCCCCAATAGGCCGCTTAGGGCTTATGAATTCCCCAGTACTGCAGAGCCTCCAAAAAAAAAAAAAAACCGTGGAGGCAGCACCCCGTGCCGCAGCAGCACCCAATGCCGTGGCTCCGCCCACCCAAGGAGGGAACTTTCCGTGCTCAGCCAGGACCTCCGTGTATATTTTATAGATGCATTTTCTCTGTTACCTTCTTACCAAATTGATGTCCAGATACCTCCCGACTCGCAAAAATCCCGAAACAGCCTGGTCCCGAAGAGCCTCCAACGCCACCCAGCCGCTTCCCTGCAGGAGATACTTTCAGGCAAGTTCACTCAGCCACCATCTTGCCTGCAGTCCGAGAGTGTGCTTTCTCTGCATTTTCCATGCCCCAGCCACATACCCAGGCCACCAAATGCAGGCCTGCCTGGACCCCTTCTCCCTCCAGCCCCTAATTCGGGCTAACTTCTACTCAGCCCTTCACCTAGACTGAAAGGTCATTTCCCCAAATAAACCTTTCCTAAGCTCTCACATTAGCTTGGGTCTCACTCTTGCAAGCTCTCCTTGCAGGGCGTATATGTATTTAGAGGAATTTATGGCAACGACAACCATATAACAATGTGTACCTTATCTGTGGTCTCTTCTAGAATATAAGTTCCATGAGGGGAGAGACTATTCATTTTGTGCTTGTTGGTCTCCCAAGTGCCTGGCATAGATAAGATGTCTAAAAAGTAGTTGATGAAAGAATGAATAAATGCCAGTGGCTAACTAGAAGGCATCAAAGAGGCTCAGGCCAGGCAGTCAGAGGGAGGTTGTTGGAAAGTTACTGTATTCAAGAATGGACAGCAAAGAAGGGAACCCATTGGGTTCAGTTCAGTTATTAAGCATTTGCATGTGCTAGACCCTAAGGACCTACTATGGAGCAGGAGATGCAAAAATAAACAAATTGCAGATACTTCTCTCAAGGAGTTCTCAGTTTAATGTGGGTAACATACACATAAGTGTAAATGTAAGTTAGTAGAGTCACATCCAACATACTTCTATGTTAAATGAATTCAGTTATATGTGTCTTAGTTTGGCAGGCTGCTATGGCAAACACCACACAATGGGTTGGCTTAAACAATAAGAATTTATTGGCTTACAGTTTTAGAGGCAAGAAATCCAAATCAAGGCATCAGCCAGGCAATGCTTTCTCCCCAGAGTTCGTAGCATTCTGGTACTGGCTTGCTGCAATCCTTGGGATTCCTTGGTTTGCATCTGCTCCCATTACCTGGGGACGTCCTTGATCTCCTCCTGTGGTTTTTTTCTGACTTCTCTCTAGAAGGTCTCCAGGAACATTGAATGAAGTCCACTCTGTTTCAGTTTGGCCATACCTAAATAAGATCTTGGAAGATCCTATTCATAAATAAATCCACCCTTTAACTGATAACACATCTGCAAAGGGTCCTACTTCCAATGGGCTCACATCCACAGAATCCAGATCAAGATTAAGAACATGTCTTTCCTTGGGGTACCTGGTTCAATCTACCACGAAGTACTTGACCCCACCCTCCCAAAAAGCATGCCATGCCTCATGTCCTGCGGGGTCGGCATGATTTGGAAAATCTAAGTAACACATCCCCTTAATCGGCCTGAGTTCCTGCAAGCATCGTTCCCCACTGAAGCAGATTCTAGTACTCTAAGATGGGTATTTTTCTTATATGATGGCCCTTAATTCAATCCAATGGCTCCCCAGGGAGCTCTGGGGCCAGAAGAGCCCTTGGCATTGCCCTGAATTGAAGCAATGGGGCCCTTTGAACCCCCGAACTGAGGAGTCACTGGAAATGATGGCTGTAAGAATGGGTCTAACCTTGGGCAAGGCAGCCGTTTTAGGCTGAGGACAATTCCTGGGGTGAACAGGCAACTCTCGGGGAGCTGGGGAAACGAGTGCCTCAGTCCGGGAGGTGGGACCTGGGTGGCACCTCCCAGCCTCCATGCCATAGAGAGAAGCACAGGATTTGGTCATTTTTCCTTGCTTGTCTCTCCCTGCCCATCCCCAGATTGTTTCTTTCTGCTTACTTGAAGTGGTTTCTCCTTCACTGCTTCTCCAGCTCAACTGGCTAACCAGCATTTACTGGTCTGGGGGGAAATGGGGGAGCAAAGATTTTAGGCGCTGCTTACTTCACATAACTTCACTCTGCCATCTTCAATGGGTGCTGACTATGCGAAAAAAGGCTAGCTAAAATGTTGTGGTCCGCAAAGAAGGAATTTAATATGTTTCCTGTGGATGAGGATATGTGGATATTTTCCCTTAGAAACAGAGAGGGATAAGTGAAATGAATGTCAGAGAGTTTTACGGCCCCGGGCAGTGCTTTGGGCCAAAGCTCCTCCTTGTTCCCTTTGGACGCTTCCCATTTTAGAAGGAGCTCTTTGTCCTCCACTGAAGTTGGGGACTGACTGCCAGGGAGGCTCCCACAGGTTCAAGCAGTCAGTGAGATTTTTTTCCCCAAGCCACATAGCGTCGTAGCTGGGTTGATGGAGGGAAGGACTTGACCAAGAAGCAAGGCTGCTCCCGTGCCTCTTTCAAGAATCCAGTGGCTCCTTAAGTCAAGTTCAAACTACTCACCTAATGGCAGTGCTTCTAGCAGTGACAGCTCTCCATCTTTGTCCAGCAATTATAAGTGCTAAGCAAAGGGCAGTTATTTATAAACATTTCTCTCTGAATAAACGGTCACTGAAACCATAGCCCTCTCAGTCAGATAATGTGCTCTTGTTTTCCAGGTCTCTCGACCCATGGTAATCCTCTTTATCCCTGCTTTGTTTCCTGATTGCAGTGGATTGCAAGGAGGACCTCTTTCCTATAAGGGATGCGAAGGTGAAGAAGACTGGTTTTGCCACCTGCCTTTGCATCGATCTAACTTAACCCTTAGGTAGGCCAAAAGCAATTAATTAAATGTTTAAACCCTTCCTTTTAAAGCTTCTTACAGAAGTGTTCAAAGTTCCTACATCTTCCCAAAGAAACTGTAAAAGCCTTGTCACATTTCTGGAACTCCCTTTCCCGTTGGGACCAGGCTGCCACTGAAATCTCATTTTTTTTTTAAGCCTGCCACATTGGGATCTGGACGGAATCCAGAATCACGGAGGCACTTAAAAACTGGGCAAACTTTCTGGAAATAAAGTTAGCTAAGGAATTTTTCTTCTTTTTAATCTCACTCTGTGAAACCTCTTGTCACTCAGAAGAATCTGGGAAGCTGATTTTTTCAAATGCTCACACGTCTTCTTTGAAAATTGAAAACAGAAACCCCAGCTTCTTTTCCTTTGCCCGCACTATTGGCCCACATTCCCCATTATTCCTTTATTCAAACATATATTGAGCGCCTGCTGTCTGCCAGGCTGTGTCTTGGGTTCTGGTGGCACAGAGGTGAGAGAGATGGTCCATGAACAGGGCCATCTCTTTACACAACAGACCATAATGGTGTGGTACCCCCTGGAGGTGTGCAACTGGAAGGACCACCTGCCTCAAGGGCCTTATGCCTAGAACTGTTCTATGCAATTTGTAGCCATTGGTCACATGCAGCAATTGAGCACTTGAAATGTCATTAATGCAACTGAGGAACTGAATAGGTAATTTTGTTTAATTTTCATTTAAAAAGTAACCCTTGCATCAATTATTGGAAAATATTTAGGTATGCTTAGAACAGTTTAGAAGGGTGAGTTTCCTTCCTGAACACCCAATTTATACAATCTATAGATATATCTCAACATTTCTGATGAAAATTTAGTATCTCCTGATTGCAGTGGTGCTAGAATTGACATGAGGGGAAGACCTGTTTCCCTGCAAGGGACGGGAAGATCAGGTCGGTGTAGTTTTGCCACCTGCCTCGGCGTTATTCTGAAATAATCCCCACCCAGGCCACACTGGAGTTCCAAGACAGTATGAAAATAAGAAATAAAATGTCTCATTAATAATTTGTACTTTATTTGTATGCTGAAATGATCATATTGAGGATATAATGGGTTAAATAAAATATATTGTTAAAATTAATCACCTAAGTTTTTTGTTTTGTTTTTATTTCACTTTTTACGTGGCTATTAGAAAATTAAAGATTATATATGTGTGTCATGTTATATTTCTCTGGGTAGCAGTGGTCTAGAAGAAGAAATAGATAAGGAAATAGAAAGCTAAAATTTAGTGTGATAACTGTGAGCATCAAGGGATAAATAAATGGGGTATATCATATAGGGAATGCATAAGAGCTCAGACATCTAAGAAAGCAGAAAAGGGAGAAAGGGGTTTTAGTTTCTGAACCTAGGCAGAGAGGTGGAATCTCATATGTGCCTCCTGTATCAAGAAAGAAAATGATTTAGAATTTTAAAAGTGGAACTGGTGATATAGGCAGGGTCAGAAACGGAAAGATCTTGTGTGCCAAATTCAGGGACTCGAGCCTTATCCTAAAGTCAATGAGGAGCCACTGAGGTGCTTAAGGAAATAAATTACACGGTCAGCTCTGCACTTTAAATCTATCTCTCTGGTGGCTCTATGGAGAGTGGGTTGGAGTGGTGACGCTGGAGACCCTCCCCCACGTGTATCAGAGAGCGAGGCTGAAACTCGGGGGACCAGTGAGGAGCCCCTGAAGGAAGGAATGGACAGTGAAGGAGGAGAGAAAGGGAATCAGTAATCTAGATTACTGCTGATATGGTAAAGTGAAGTCAGTCATAAATAGAAATTTTCAGAAAAAGATGGAATTTTATATTTATGTTATGTTACTTCCTTTTCTGAAAAAAGATTTACTTCCTTTTAGAAAGTACAGACCAATCCTGTGAAAACAAACACATAAATTTAGGAAGACAAGGCATACACCCAATGAACCCTGAAACTATAAGCTTCTGACAAACCAAATCAATTAATTTATACCCTGTGGCATGAAAAATGCAATTACAAGAAGAAGGAAAAACTGGTCATGTTGAGAAGACAGATTTTCCGGGATTACATCCAACCTTGACATTATTCTGATCCTGTTTGACTGCTTCCTGAGACCAGGCCTCACTTTGATCTTGGCCTTGGGACTCTTTAGGCAAAGGGTTTTGCATACAAATATTTCAGTTTTTCTCTGGGATGTTCTCACTCTGTCGTGACTTTATTATTGGTTCCACTTTCATTCCATTACTAATTTACATTTACTTTTCTACAGAGGCCAGCGGTTTTTAATAAGGAAATGTCAATTGTTGCATCCCTGTTTTTCCATTAAGCACCTATCACTTGGGAATTGGATGTCCTCTGTTTCCCAAGGATTGAATGAATCAGAACCTAAAATGCTTCAGGCATCTTAGAAAAATAATGCTCTAGACGTAAAAATTAGAAATAGAGATTTATAGGCATCACAGTAAATGCCCTGTGTTTAAAACACTCATATGACAGCGAGTTGTAGGGCAACGGTGTGGACAGGGTGTGGGGCTGGGTCTCCAGTCCTGCCGTGCATCTGCCCATCTATGCCAAATGGGCCATTCACTTCATTGCCCTGGGCTTGCATTTCTAAGCGCAAAATTAAAGTGTGGAATGAAAATAATATCTGCCCTCTATGCCTCATAGGGCTGTTGTGAGGATCAATAAAATATCTTCCGCAAAACCAATTGAAAAGTAGACACTTTGGGCTGTGCATCCCTCAACATGGAGAATTTGTGAGGACAATAATCATTATGGTGGTCAGTGTCGCTGATATTTAATTTAACTCCAGCACAGACCTAAGCATATGGTCCATGATGGGCATGCAATAAATATTGTGGAATAGAGCCATTATTTCCTAGGATGTTATTCTCATGACATAGTTTTGTGAGCTCCTTCTCCCATCCATACACTTTATCTCTTATAAATTCTTAAAGCCATCTTCCACTGTCTCCAGGACACCTTAGCCTCTTATTTTTCAGGGTTAGCTTTCGTGCTAATTTTACTTCCAGCCCCTCTCCTTCTCAAATTTGGTATCATCTACCTTGTTCTCTGTTTGCCTGAACTTTCTCGTTCTTCCCAATTGGTGATCTAGGAAATCCGTGGCCTCCCTTTTCTCTTATACTCCCACACATGACTTTGAAAACTTCAGCTCCCACTGAATACTTCTGCTGTTTTCTCCTGCTTCTTTCCCCGCCTTATCAGCAAATACTTTGCCTCAGTGCCAGGAAAATGCTCGCTCTCTCTTTCTTTTTCTGTTTTCCTACATTTCAACCTCTGCATCACTATAATCTTTCTCATCACGTGGTTTCCCTTTTGGTTAAACCCATTATTTTGACACAGTTTATAGCCTACTTCCTTTCTTACCCTCAGTCAATTAGCTTTTGTTTAATACTAGGTTTCACATTGACTGTTTCCTTCTGGGTTAGAGTCATTATTGATGTGACAATATTTTATGATCACGGTGTATTTGGTCTCTAAGACCTTGTACAAGTACAATGTATCCTGGAAAGGGCAAAAGATAAGACAGGCCACCATATCAAAAGCACAATTGGTGCTTCCATAGGAAACTCAAACGGTGGAACAATCTACTCTCTGGAGTGTTAATTAGGTCTTTGTCTCACTAGATGACTGTATTTCAGGACTGTGGGTGTTTGTGTGCTTTCATATCTTTCTTCTGGTTGCTCATTGCTTTGCTTTGTCTTATTCCACTGCTCTGGGCCAATGATGTGGATGAGCACAGTAAACTAGAAGACAAAAAGAGATGATGATAAGGATAGTATCATAGTAACAACTAACATTTTAGAGCCTTCACCCAGATAAGCCAGGCACTATTCTAAACACTTTGTGTGGATTAACTCATTCCATCCTCCCAACAATCATTTGATGTGAATATAATTCTTATAATAACATTATACATTAGTAAATGGATGCATGCAAAGTTTAAATAACTTGTCAAGTTGCACTGTTAGTAAAAAATGGAACATTTTAAAAGGGAGGTGTGGCAGTTTGGTATTGTTTATGAATTCCAAAAATAGATATTGGATTGTGTTTGTAAACCCGTCTGTTTCTTTGGGCTTACTAGATTGATTCAGATTCGGAGGTTTCACTTTTACTTTATTAAATCAAAATTAGGGCTTTTATTTTCATGTCATTAGGGTATGCAGGACTGAGTCCCTACCCTCTTGGTGGGGATAAAACAGACTCTCACACAGAAGTAAAATACATCAAGAAAGAGAACACAAACATACACAGGAAGAGAGGGTGAGCCATAGACACAGCCCTGGGAAGAGAGATGAGCCTGATAGTCTACAGCTGACCTTGTGGAAAGAGCAGAGCAGCTGAGCCCAGAAAGAAACGAGCCCCTGGGAGAGTGATGAGCCTTATGCCAGCCTACAGCTGAAATCAGAAGCTGGGACCATGGAGACTTAGGAGAAAGAAGGCGACTGAATTCTCACAGACATCGCCCACCATCTTGCATCAACACGTGGCAACAGACTTCGGATGACAAAGTAACTTTGAATTGGAGTATTTAGAAACTTGTGACTGCAAGCTTCTACCCAAAATAAATACTCTTCATAAAAGCCAACAGATTTCTGTTATTTTGCATCAGCACCCCCTTTGGCTGTCTAATACAGGGGGAATAAAAGCAAAATTAAATTCACAGCTGTGTCTTCAAGAGGTTGCTCTGCTCATGTCAGGGGGCTCAAGCCATCTTGCAGAACATACCCGTGAGGGTGGTTTCTGAACAGCGTGATGATAATATTCAATGTGGAGTGTAGCTGTAAGTGCAGGTGGAGAATACACCAATGCACAAGAACTGCTAAATGAAAGAGAGAAAACATGGGGCATGAGCAGCTGTATGAAGATCAAAGTTTAGGGTTTCTTACAAGAAAAGTATGTGCCATGATAGTGTCACAGTAACACTTTCTGATGGAAGAACTTCTATCAGATGGTAGTTACCATTCCAAAGTGTTGACCAAATGCACACCTGGATGTGGATTCCCAATTGTGGCTCTACCTTCCACAGTGACTGAGCCTGTGCTAACAACTCGATTGAGATTTCATTACCTGACATTTCTTTCTCTTTCCACAGAACACATAATATTGTAAGTAGGGAATGGAGCGGGAAAGGAATTGATTTTCACAAAGGAATGTATAAAAACACACCTTGGTTGTTAAAGCATCCTGAACATTCTCCAAAAGCACTGAAAGTCATGACCGAGGATTTCTGCAAGGAAACTCGTTGTCATTTGGCTGTTATTACTCAAAAATACGTGAGCTTTTCAGTGGCAATTTCCCATCCATGGGCAAAATGACTGTGGTTCCTGTAGACTTTCCCATGTTTTTTAACTGGTGAAGTCCTATTCAGTCTTCAAGCTTTAGTTCACCCAATACCTCTTAGGAAAATCGTTCTTTAATTTCCCCAATCAGCATGAGATACATCTTTTTCTATATCCCAATGGTACTTTGGGATTTTTTTTTTTTAATAGCAGCTACTACATTACATTCTAATTCTTTTTTTATTGCATGGCTGTTGGTAGGCTATGAGTGTCTTCCAGTGCAGGAGTCCTATCATATAGAATCTTTATTATAGACCCTGATAATTAGACCAACTGGATTATCATGTACTAGAATTTCAGTAAATGTATAATAGATGGTTGAATGAAAACATAGATGAACAGATAAATGGGATCAATGTTCAATCTACCTTTCAACTGTTTTAACTTATCTATTCTAATAGGTGTACCAGGGTTTAATCAGAAAAATAGAATCACAATGAGTGATGGAGAACAAGAGATTTAATATAAAGATTTAATATAAAGCTTTCACAACTGTGAAAGCTGAGTAAACAATCTGTGGAAAAGAATGTCTTCTACATCTGGTGTTAGGGCTGAAGTCAATAGTGTGGGCAATCAGGAAGGAAAGATGGACAGGAAATAGGAAGCTAGGACAAAATGCAACCCATGAGCATGATTAGAACCCAAGACCGCCTCCAACCTCAACGATTCAGGTCATGCTGGCATACCTTGACCAAGAATCAGAGAAGGTGACAGAGGAGATCAGGCACAAGCTGAAGGAACTGCAGGCTTGGCTGCCACTACATGCCAACGAGGTAAGGCAGCAGATTCAGAGGTACAACGAAACTTGACAATATCTACACTGACCTTCCAAGTGCAAATGCTGCTGCTGCTTCACTCCCTTCTTCCAAATCTTATACACATTCTCTCACGGCTCATCCTAACCAGCAACAGTACAGGGAAGGGACTTCTGGGAAACATGGCTCCAGCGTAGGCAATTTGACATAGTTCAAAGCTACCACAATAGGTGCACTGTTACTAGCTTGCCCAAAGTGAGACCTGAGCCCCAACTATGAAATTTGAGTGTCTATCCCAGCTGGGTTCCATGAGGATACAATCAGAAGAGCTAGAAAATGGGATCACCAAGGGGGGTGTGGTAGATTGCATTATTGGCTCCAATTCCTCATCCCTCCCTGTACCCCACATCTGGAGCAGATTTTACCTGCCCCTTGACTTTGGGCTTGGCTATCTAACTTATCTTGGCCAATAATATGTGTGTAAAATTGAAGGTGAGGCAGTTGCAAACCTAGGCCTCAAGAGACCACACATATTTCTACTTGATCCCTTGTTCTTTTGCATCTCTGTTAGAAGAACCTTCCCATGCTAGCCCATTGATCCCAGGAGGAATATCAGAGGCACATGGAGCCCCTGGACTCATTGCAGATGCATGAGTGATGACAATACAGGGTTGTTTTTACTCTGTTGTTGGAGTTTGTTTGTTACACAATAGGAAACTGATACAACCCAAAGCAGACAGAGGAGAGGGCCAATTAGAGGCCCCCTGATCACTCTGATCAGAAATATTCAGCGTTCGCATGGGTATCAGTGATAGCCATGCAGTTCTCCAGTTACAAGCCAGTATTGTGTCTAGGCCTTTACAGCTGTTTTTGTGCAATGAGCCATGTGAAAGAGGACGTGCAACTCTTAGATAAAAGAATGCATCTCTAGCATGGACTATCTCCAGCCAGCCATGGTACAAAAGGGAGACTGATTAATCACTACCCAGAGCCTGCAAATTAGATGACGCTAAAGATAAGGAGTCCACAGTGGAGGTCAGGATTTGGTAGGACTTAGAAGTTGATTTTATTTTTAGCTGTGATTGAGCAGATGGGCAGCTGAGAAACTGCTACTGCATAGCTGCTGCACAAATAGCTTCTTGTGATGGTTCTCCAACATACCCAGGATAAATATCAACTCCCTTGATGGGGCAGGTAGGATGCTTTTCTTACCTTCAGAGGCCTCTCTCTAGCTTTTCCCTATTATACCACTTCTCTCACACCTGAACTCCCCATTGCCTGGAATACTCTCTCTTCTCTACCCAGCAAGCTCCTATGCATTCTTCAGAGGCTACTACAAATGCTCCATGTTCTTTGGAGATTTCTCACTCTTACCCTACTCCTACCCACATACTCCACTGTCAGGAGGAATTATTGCTCCTCCTTGGGTATTTGTGCTTGCTGCCTCTTCCATTAAATTAGGACTTCCTTGTGGGTGGAGACTGTCTCCCCTCACCAACATATCCTTCAGCATTTGACCTGGACTCTGGCCCATATGAGGCCATCAATAGATTTGAGCTATTGAGATTCTGTTGCTAAGATACTTTTTAAGAGGACAAAAGTTTTTTTCTACTGAAGCAGGTATTATTATCAGAAAAAGGTGACCTCCTAGAGTTTTTGTTGCTTACCACTGATGCTAAGACAAAGGTAGAGATATTTCAATTCTTTTTTTTTTTTTTTTAGGTACGGGGGCCAGGGATTGAACCTGGGACCTCATATGTGGGAAGCTGGAACTCAATCACTGAGCCACATCAGGTTCCCTGAGCTGGTTTTTTCATTTATTTGCTTGTTTCTGTTTTTACAGGAGGCTTCGGAAACCAACCCAGGACCTCCTGTGTAGGAGGCAGGCACTCAACTGCCTGAGCCACATCTGCTCTCTCAATTCTTCTTAGAAAGGAGGTCAGCTGAGATTAAGGAAAGAGCCTGAAACTTAAAATATACCAAAAATCTCAAAAGTCTAAGATGACAAAATTCCTGTCTAATGCAAAAGAGTTCAAAAGAAACCTATTTAAAATGGGCCACTTAAATAAATGCTGATGGCCCCCATATTATCAAGACCTTCACTCATTTTCAGATCCTTCTCTCCCAAACATTTTTTTCTTTTTCCAGAATGCTGTCTCATTTCCCAAACCCAACTTCGGTTTTCAACCCCTGAAAAACCTGAAGCAATGCTTTGACAGGGTAACAGTGACATTGCCTCTTCTTTTCAGTTTCAGATTTAGCAGAAGGGAAGTGTCTGTCATTGAACTTCATGCTCTTAGCCCACAGCTGGGCCTAATCATCCCATGTCTAAGGGCGGCCCTTCATCACATCAAGATGTACCAGCTCCAAACCCACCCCTCTGTACCCTCAACGCCTCTGCAAACCCCAGCTCCTCTTTGCCAACTGCTTCCTGTTGGGCACTGCCAGGAGAGGATGCTAGAGGGAGACTGTGGGGCTGCAGGCGCGAGAAGGGACTTGCTCCTTTGTTTTTTCCTGTTCCTTTCCTGCTCACCCTAGCTTGGCTTCTTCACTCAGCCACAACAGTTCCTTCCCGTGACAGCAGCTGAATACAGTGTTTTCAACCTCTGCAGAAAATGGCTTGATTGGGGCCCTGCCATCCCCACAGGCCATCGCCACGGCCAAGCCACAACCCTTCTAAGGAGTCTGAATTTCCATTCTACAGGACCTCTCCTCTGAGTTTCTAAGTTTAAAAAGATTCCAATCGCTTCCCCTTGCCCCTCCAGTCCTGGAGGTAGTTGCTACTTCTGCAGTTGTTCCACCTTGAAATCTTAGACTTACCTTTTATTCCCTCACTTACCTAGGCAACAATTTTATACCTAGCTAGGGATTCTTGATATTCTATTCTCTGTTCAAACAATAGTGTGGTTTCTGTCTCCTGGCTGCTCCCCGGCTGATGCTGTCTGGCGTCTGCGGCTATTTCGGCAGCCTTGTTCCCTCCCCTGCTTCTAAGGGGCTGATGAGCACGTTCTGGTGCTCTGATGGGCTGGCCTTGTGCTCACTCCTGGATTTGCCTTTGTGGCTCTGCCTCACTTTTCCCATGGTATTTCACACTCCTCACCCATTTGATCATGGGCTTCCCATGCCGACGTCCCCAGTGCCCACCCTGGTACCGTAGTTCACACCTTGGGCTTTGGATTTGGTCTTCCCTGAGACTTTTCAAAGCCCCAAGCCTACGTTAGTTCAGGCCCTTGGTTGTTAACCACTGGCTCTCCAGTTCTGCAGCGTTTATGGATTTCTATAGTGTGTAAATATTCCCATAATCATGGCCAATTTCACTGAACACGGACTTGGAGAGAGATGCACCATAGCACACCGTTCTGTAGCCTTTTCACCACATAGGTAAATTAGATCTACAAAATCTCAAGAGCATAGATAATGGAAAACTGTAGTAAGATAATAGAAAGTGATGAGTTTTGAGTATTTCTTTCCTTTTTTTGAATGTAATTTATTTTATTATATATTTATTTATTTATTTATTTATTTATTTATTTATCTCCCCCCCCCCCCATCCCATTCCCCCTGTTGTCTGTTCTCTGTGTCTATTCACTGTGTATTCTTCTGTGTCTGCTTGTGTTCTCATTAGGCAGCTCCGGGAACCAATCCTGGGAACTTCTGGAGTAGGAGAGAAGTGATTACTCTCTTGCACCACCTCATCTCCCTGTTCTGCTTTGTCTTCTTATTTGTTCTCCTCTGTGTCTCTTGTTGTGTCATCTTGCTGGGCCAGCTCTCTGTGTCGGCTGGCACTCCTGTGCAGGGCAGCTTTCCTGTACTGGGCAGCATTCCCATGCAGGGTAGCACTCCTGCATGGGGCGGCATTCCTGCATGGGCCAGCACTCCACATGGGCCAGCTCACTGCGTGGCCCAGCTTGCCCTCACCAGGAGGCTCTGGGCATCGAACTTTGCACCTCCTGTATGGTAGAGGAGAAACCCAATTGGTTGAGCCACATCCATTTCCCCTTACTATAATTTTTAATGGCTCTGTTTAACAACCAGCTCACAGAACTTCTGATGATATAATAATTAGCCCTTGCCAGTAGTGATGAGCTAGCACCAGTAAAGCACTGGTCAGAACTGTACCCACAATGTGCCCCCACACCCCTGTATGTCCATGCAAGCAAGTACAGTATGAATATGAAACAATTCACAATATGAAACCCACCATCAGGGGATCTAGCCTGTTACTCTACATCATCCCATCACCCCAGTTACACATCTCCAATGTAAGACAAAGTTTTCAAGGAGCAGCCTGCAAGGCGTATGATTGTCCATACCCCAGAAGTCCAGAGATCCCAGCCTCTTGCCATTAGAAAGGGATCACAGGGCACCTCTCACCTTTTTCTCAGAACTGCTTGAGAGTTTTCCTTTTGTGAAAAGTCATCTGCCAACTTGAGGAAGAAAATGTAGAAGAGGATAAGTCAAAGAGCACATACAGGGGAGGATATGGAGCCATGGAATGTTTTATTCTTGGAACTGAGTCTTCCACCTGGGCCAGTCTTGAATAAAACCTACTGAATCTCCTACCTTAGAGATGCAATCAGGATTTGGGACATCCACAGTTTTCCTCAGGTCTCATGAAGGTCAACTAGTGTTTTAAGCAAAGTTTGGTCCCTCAAAACTTCTGGAGGGCTTGACCCCAACAAGAACTCAAATCCAGGAAGTAGAATTCAGGTTCAAGTTCATTTCCCTCTCCAGGACCCACTGTAGTCTCTGTTTCCCTCATTTCCCACTCATCCCTACACCCTCCTCTACCTCCTCTCAGCTTAAAATCATCTCCATTTTCCATAAGGGTGGGAGTTTGGGAAATAAAAGCCTAGCAATCTCCTCTTTGGCTTTCTGCCTGCCTTCCCTGAGTCTATAGACAATGAAGACCCAACTCTCGAAGAGCAAAGGGGGTGTACATAAAGAAAAAACAGTTACTATTTCTATGATTGCTTCTGTGAGCCTCAAATATGAGAAATATTGAATATTATCATTGTAATGTGAAATCTTTTTTTAAATTCCTGGTGAGTATATAACAAAAGTCCTTGCACTGCTTCAAATGTCTTTTTTAACGTACACTCATTTTATCTAAGGCATCTCTTGGATCAAATACTTGGCTTGATCAAAATAAAAATGGGAAAACTTTGACCAGACTTAATATTTGAATAATAAGATATCATGTTGTAACCTTGAATTAATCCCAGAAACAAATTAGTTATGGATTTAGCAAGTCAGTTCAAGTCTATTAAAACAGCGAATATTTTTTAAATGCTTGCCACATGCTAGGACTGAATGCCAACTACTTGATGAGGTAGATACTATTTTATGCCCTCTTTTCAGATGAGAATATACAGGCACTGAGTTTAAACTGCCCAAAGTCACAGTTAGTAATAGTAGAGACATGTTTTGAACCCACCCATTTGAGATTACAGCCTGTTTCCTTCACCATTGTGCAATGCTGACTCCTTTAGTCTTACCCATGCTTCTAAGAATTTTTTAGAGTCTGAAAGCTGTAACAAAGAATCTTGAGAACTACCCTACATCCCACCTTCCTCTTCTATCCACTCTCCCCACATAGTCTTACTTCTGATTTTATACAACCTATTTTTATTTTTATTTATTGTGATAACATATACATAAATTTCCCAATGTAATCATTTTTAAGTGTCCATTTGAATGGACTTTGATTACAACCTCAACATTGTGCTACCATCACCACCATCCGTCTACTTTGTCTCTATTAATTTCTTATTCTAGGTGTTTCATATAGGTTGCATTATACAATGTTTGCCCCTTCGTGTCTGGCTTACTTCACTCAACACCAGGTCTTCAAGGTTCATCCACATTGTAGCATGAATCAGAACTTCATTCCTTTCCAAGGTTGAGTAATATTCTGTTGTACGGATGTACCATATTTTGTTTACCCGTTCATCTGTTAATGGACACTTGGGTTGCCTCCACCTTTAAGCAATTGTGAACAATGCTGCTCTGAAAGCCTATTTGATTTTGAAGATTTGATCTTCAATTCAGAAAATAAGGATGGTGTCCTTTATTTAACCACTGCCTTCCAATTCTCTTCTGACTCATGATTTCACAAAAGAGAGAATCCATACTGATGCTTCGAGTTTCCAAAATAATTCAAAGGTTTAACATCTATGGGGTGCTTACTGATGTGCCAGGATGTGTGAAATGCTCAGCTCATGGTGGTCAGTACCATCATTTGTCACATTATCCCCTTACACTCTCACAACTCTGCAGAGATGTGGTTTTCATTACAGACATTTTTACCAGTGAGGAAATTGTGACTCAGTAAAGGTGAAAAGTGCCCGCACAGTGTGCCACACCCATAGCTAGTAAATGGCAGAGTGGACATCTGAACAGGTCACTGCCCAACTCTGCATGCTAGCACTCAACTAAATCACTCTGCATCCAGAATATTGATGGAGTGAGTCCCTGGGCACACATTCCTCGAATTACACCTAACTACTGCCGAGCCTTATTATGCATTTTCATCTTCTTAGTGCTGTCTAATTAGAAAGGAAGGGACTGGTGATCTTTCTGCACTCTAACTCCTGTTTTCCCTGAGTGCAAGGCAAAAGGTTCCCAACCAGAGCCTTTGCATAATAGAGCTTATTGTACTGCAATCAGCTGCTTAAGTGCAGAGTTCTCTGTGGTCCCTTTTTACTAGAGAGAGTTAATTAACAACACAGCCACTAATCACTTACCCATGCTTAGCTTTGATTACAAAGAACATGTGAATGTATTCTGTCCCCTGAAAGTCTAAAAGGGTTCCTCCACTGTAGCAGACTTTAATTAATGGTAATAATAATGATAATAGAATAATAATAATATTAAAACTATTTAATATCAAGTTAGGCTTACTAAGGGCCAGGTACACTACTAAGTGTTATTTATTTAATCTTCACAAGGGCTTTAATATGAAAAAGATACTGTTATGCTTTCCTAACTTGTCCATGAAAAGTCCTAGGGGAAGGTTAGTTTGAAAGTGAAATAGCTGAAAACTTGAATCCAGGTGTATGCAGTCCCAGGGCCCAGGAACTAAGCCTTGATGTTACCTTAGCCTCCAATGGGAATAATAAATTATTATTTTTTCATATTGTACCAGCATATTCTTGTATTCATCCAGGAGAGCTAAGAGACATGAAATCTAAGAAACTGAAAAAGAATTCCTACAGCAATACACTGAAATTATAGGCCATTTGACTGTAACTGAGCAAATCTTAAGACCCTTGAATTTGGGTAAAATGGTAGCTAAGCTGAAAGCAAGCAGCATACGGTCATCCCAGCTGGTGTCTCTGTGACTGAAGCTTAGACGGGGTGGGGTGTTGATGTCCTCGGACAGCCAAGTGCAAACCAGACGCTGTGGTACAAGTTCTCAGCTCTTCTATTAATAAATAAAATGGATGCCTCATCTTACAGACCCTTCAGGGTCAATACTTGTATGAGGTGGGAGGTGCAATCTGTGACAGGGATCTTGGAATCAGAAGATGAGCGCACTACTGACATTCATAAGCATGATCAGCCAGGTCCCTGGCTCTCCCCTCAGCCTGGTCCCATGCCCCCTTCCTTTCGTCATTATATTCATGAAGCCACAATCGAGCTGTTTCCTCTGCCTGGAAGAGTCTGTCATGCCCATGGAATCCCCTTCCCAGTTTTTATACACCCTTTTAGTCATTGCTTTCACAGAAACTTCTGCCGATCCCCAGAATAGGTCAGTACCCCATTTCCCTTTGAATAGGCCAGTAACCTCTTTTCCTTCAAAGTAGGCAGTCATGAATAGTTAGTTGGGTAACTGTTGATTAAATATCTGCTATCAGTGCTGGATTGTAAATTCCACGTCTTGCTCTTTATTCTGTCTCTAATTTAGTACAGTGCCTGGTACAAAATGGACATTCATAAACAGTGACTGGAGGAGTAAATAAACGTGCTTGGACAAATCTTTCAACCTTCTTGTGCTATGATGTTCCTCATTTGCCACATCATAATAATACCTGTTTAGTGTCCAAGAAACATATTTTTAAGTTGAGTGAAATTAATGGTAATAGAATCTATCATTCTTCTGCCCAACAGTATATTTGATTTGACTGATCAACATGTTTGGGGATATTTTAAATGTAATTAGACTGAATCTTAGGTGAAATCAGTCAGGTCCAGGTATCAGGAGAGCAGAAGTTGCATGATACACAGAACTGAGAATTTCCACACCCCCAAATCAGGGCATACAGTATGACGAGCACAATGTACTTTCAGGGTTGTGGAAGGGACTCTCAGGAGCAGTGTGGCACTGGGGTTATTAGGGTCAGACAGACCTGGGTTCGAATTCTGAGTCTGTGGCTAAATTGGGCTATGAGAATTTAGTTTCCCTGAGTCATAGTTTCTTAAAGTGAGATTAAATCCCTATATTCTATGGTAGTAGAAAGCAATGAAGTCATTTTTGTATGTGCTAAGTTCATTGTTTAGTACATAATAACCGTTCACTAAACGGTAGACTATGTAAGCTAAACTGTGATATATAATTGGACTGTGCTAAAAATACAGGACATCAGTTGCCATAACTATGTGGCAAAATGGGAAGAAATGAAGGGTGGGTTTGTCTGCAACAGGTCTAGCTGGCCCTCAGCAGCCTCTCCAGCTAAGCCAGCTCAGCAAAGGGAAGTCACATAGGAAGCCTCGTGGGTTCCCGCAGGCTTCCTGTGTGACTGCCCTCTTTGCTCTCAGCAGACACCCAGGAAAGGGTGTAAACCTGGTTAAGGGACAAACCCATGTCCTGTGTCTCTCGGGGTAGATGCAACTAAATTACCACATTTGATGCTTTGGGGTTTCATTCCAGGAGCATAGGGGCAAGTAGATGAAAACAAACCTGCTGAGCGTTTTGGGGCAGATCGCACATTGCTCTTTGCAATTGGATTGAACTAAGGTACTGCCTGAGATGTGGAGAGTGTTAGGACCCACTTCCGTGACCGGCAGGGAGCTCGAGGCCATGGTCAGAGCAGTTGAGTCCTCTAGTGCCCAAAGTACTGGCAGTTTTGTGATGGCTCCCTAGTCAGTTTCTTTGAGGTATTAGATTTTCTTGTGTAAATAAGATAATGTGGCATTTTGAATAGGCTTTGGAGTTAACAGATTTAAATCTTGGCTATACCATGTCTTAGACATGTGGCCATGGGGAAATCTCAGTTATTTCAAATTTTCTTCAATGGCAAAGTAGAGGAGATTTCTATTTCCTTAGGCAGTTGAGAGGATTTAGGAGACCAGGTGTTCAACATGTACGTTGGTTGTTTAGAAAAGCGTAAACACCCAATAACAGGTAGTCAGTGCCACTGGCATGTTAGAGGCAGAATGAAATAGGGGTAGGGGCTCCAGACCTTGTCATTGAGACACAGCCAGGACTCAAATCCTGGCTCAGTTCATGAATCTCTGCAGGATCCTGGGCAAGTTGTTAACATCTTTGTGCCTCATTTATTCAGGTATAAAACAGATATTATAGTATATATCCACACCCATGATGCACAATTTCAAAAGCCCCAAACTTCGGAAAACTAAAACACTCTTCCTAACTCCATTGTTGACAAAACTTGACCTCAAGTGACAGGAGGCTATTTGCATTTGGTACTTTTCCCACTTGGTAGAAATATTTGCAATGACATGTAGTCTAAATATTCACAAGACTGTGGATTGCTTCCCCAGACCTCATTGGGAGGTGTTACATTATAGTGGTTTATAAGCCCCATTACCTTCCCAAAATTTGAGAACTTCTGAATTCTGAAATCTATTGGGTCAAAAGGGTTTTAGATAAGGGACTGTGCACCGGCATGTAGACCCCACTTCCCTGGGCTCGAAGGTTTAATGGGGTGATGTATGTAGAACAGGGCTCAGCACATGGAAAGGCCCAAGGAGAATTAGCCAGGGCAACAGGCACAGGCTTTCAACCAAACCACCACTTGCTGAATCCTCTTCCACTTAGCCTGCTGCATCACCTCGAGTGAGCTCTCCAGCCTTTCCCAGCTTCCCCAACTGTGAAATGAGGATGAAGATCGTGATACATACCTCCCTTGCTATAAGGATTCACCACTTAACATATGAAAAGCACTTGGTAAATTGCCTGGTACATAAGTACCAACAAGTGTTAGTTATTATCATAATTATTGCATTTTCACACGTATAGGAAAATTCCCCTTTTATAAGAGGCACAGCCTGACAGCACAACTCAGAAAACAAGACAGCCCAACTTGCATTAGAATTCCATGAGTTTTACAGTGAATAGAAAGGTTTCCCAGTATATTAATCTAGCTGACCTTTTGTTCTTTCTTTAATCAGATTAAAGCACTTTTCATTAAAATAGTTTTATTTTATTTTCACATAATACTCCTGAGGAATTTTTCCCTTGAAAGTTCTGATAAGACAAAAACAAGAGCAAAATGGTTGACTTCTGCTTTTTGCTACACTGAAATTATTCCAGATGGACTAATGGGGAGGGGTGATTGAAGGGACACCCACCAAGAATGGAAGGAACACTATGCTAGGTATGCCAGTTGGCTCAGCACCTTTTCCACCCTCTTCTGCATCCTCCATGTTTTGGCCATGAATATGTGCCTCTCATCTCCAAGAGAACCTGCTGGAATGAAAATAATGGACTGAGATCTCCAGCTGCCTTCCCATTGGCTCCACCACATTTGCTCCAAGAACACGCTTTCCCCATGCTGTTCACAGCCAGTGTCTAAACATGGTGGCACTAATTCCATGAATGGGTGGTCAACCCATTCCTGACCAACCTGGGGTTCCTCTAAGGGGTGATTTTTACTGAAGAACTCCCCATTGGTCTGGCCAAGGTTTAGAGCTTCACTGCTGTCCAAGGCTTGTCCTACTCAATCTTTCCTTCCCTGTCTCCTTGTACAGGTATCTGATCTGCAGTGGAATCTGAAGACTCTCCTGTAGAGACTAGAGTCCAGAGATTAAGGGCTTCAGTGTTGAACAAGGCAACTGCTTCTATACCTGGTTTCCTGGAGATAGTTGTTGAAAAAGTCCTTCTTTACACATTTAAAATTGTCTTAGTTTGGATGATAAATGACATGGTCACCCTATCTTTGATCCAAATAGCTGGAGAGAGGATTATCATTGAAAACCTTTCTCAAAGACCTGTGAAGACTTCTTAGCCAAACATTAAGTCAAAGAATGGTATCCAGCCCTAACCAAGGATGAGTTAAAAGTATTGCCTTTTAATCCAACCTGTTGTGTCAAGACAATATATCTGCATTCCTCCCCCTGCAATATATGACAATGAAGCAAGAGCAGGTCAACTGCTGTAAAAACTTCCAAATAAAAAGGGAAGATTAGAGGACACATCAGTCACTGGTACAAAACAATGGAAATCCTGCAGGGCAGACATTGTGAAGATTTGTTGCCCCTGGCAGTGGGGGAGCTCCTTTGTTCTTTTCTTTTGGAGAAATTCCCTTATCTATCTTTCTCTGTGTCTGTTGACCTTGTCCAAGGGAAGTTGCTCCTTGTCACCCATTATTCTCTGTGGCCATATCCGCAGTGGCACTGGGAAGACCTTCTCAGGAGTGGCACAGCTTTTGCAGCTTACTCTCTGCTCATGAAAATTTGGGGAACCTGGGAGTTGCCTTAAGCCCTGAACAGTTCCCAGCTTTTGCACATCAAGTTCATCATTTCTTTGGCAACTGTTAGAGGTTTGCAATAATTAATAAGCTGTATCTCAGTTTCCCCTGATATGCACTGGAAAAAGGGTAAACCCTCTCTCCCGTGTCTGAGGGCACAGCACTTTCCCGCAGGTTAAACAAAGGAGTAAAGGGAGATAGAGATCTTCACCATCTGCATATTAGAGGGAGATGGAGATCTTTAATACCTCTACCTGCATATCAGAGAGGGACAGAAACCTTCACTGTTTACATATCAGAGGGAAATAAAGAAACCCTTTAATCCTTACAGATCAGAAGAAACATCTGCTTCTGCAGCATTCCAAGAAACCATAAACTCCCTAACCCATTATCAGGGAAAATTTTTACCTCTAGGGCTTCCTATTGGCCCCGCACCTCACTTGGACCCTCAACCTCCTTCCCACTATCATTTCCCCACCTAGGAAAGTTCTGTGTAAATTCAAATCCCCCCTTCCAGGAGTGGGCTCAAGCCTCCCTTCAGACCCCCACTGTGCTGGTGGGGGAGCTGACGCCTGTTCTTCAGGTCCCCTCTGTTGGGAGAGCTTCTCAAATACATTTTCTGCCTGTGGTCAGTCTCCGTGTCCCAGGGAACACCATTTTTCTCCAACAGCAACCCAATTCCATTTCATTCCAGTCTATTCCCTAGGCCAGCAACCACATTCAAGTTCTTCCCTAGACATTTTCTCAGACCTGCCATATTGGTTATTCACATTCCTCTCCTCCTTATTTTGATGATGGCTATCCTTTGGGATGTGAGCAGAAACGACATGGAAACTTTGACTGCCTAGGCCTTACGTGAGTGGGCGCATGCTCTTTCTCCTACTCAGTGGCTGGCACAGGAGGGGATTCAGCATTCACCAAGCAGAGGATGACAATTCAAAGGGGAAGTGGAGCAAGGTCCCCGAATGACTGTGTCTAGCTGAGCTGCCCCGCTAACATGGATGTCTCACCTAGAAACAGGTACAAAAGAAAGAAACTATATTCTTCAAGCCACTTTATTGTTGGGTTTCTTCGCTATCACACACTTAAGTTTTTATCCTAACTAATACGGATATTTTCAGTTTCTCATTCATTGACTCAATCAGTAGTTAAGCAACAATTATGCTAGATTACTACAATGCTACTGTACGCTACTATGACCTAGGCACTTAAATAAATATCAGTAATAAAAGTACGAACTAGACAAGTTCCTATTCTCAAGATCACTGCCTACTAGAAGAGACTGACAAATATACAGAAAATTATAACCCAGGGTGCTAAGTGCTACTGAATCCCAGCACACTGAGGATAAGAAACTGACATGACTTAGGAATTGTTCTTAAAGGACAGAATTGACAGATTAATACTCGGATGTTGACTAATAATCACTATCAATGAACAAATATCTGAAATGTGGGCGGGCCCTGTATCAGGTCCCATAAACATATCATTACACATAATACTCACAATACCTTTTGAGACAGGTGTTAACAGTTTATCTGGGGCCACACAATTAATTGTGGCTGTTTAAAGTTGGGTTTTTCTGACTCTAACACAGATGCTCTTTCTACCACAGTGGGCGATTGTTCTCCCCAGCGAGGCTGGGTTTTGTCATGTACTTAACAATCCACCTGCTGGATAGACATCTACTTGATTGGCCTGCCCTAAATATTTATCGAACCCATTTCCTAGTCTGCAAGGAAACCAGCAGCTGAAAAGATAGAAGGTGATTTGGAGATGAGAAGCCACTGGCAGTATTTGATTTTTGCTTTGTGTTTGACCAGAAAATGGAATTCACCACTAGGATGACTGCCCTCCTTATTTCATACCATATTTGCTCTAAATGACTTCAGGCTGCTCCCCAAAAAGAAGTCAAACTTAAAGGACAAAGATTTACCACCATGAAGGATATTCAAAAGAAATGCTTTCAGCTCTGAACACATTTAATACCCCTGAATTTGAAAACTCCTGGGCAATAGAAAGAGCAAGGGAACACTTTCCATCAAGTTTTAAAACCCTATTTTCTGCCATCTGAAAAAGCAATCCCTATCATGAACTCTAGGGGACACCTCTGATGACCAAAATATCAGTGACAAAGTCAACACTAGCCTCCAAATGCTAGATTAATAAATGGACCAAATTTAGCACCCATGTGATTGCCCTTCTAAAGTTTAAAATAGACTGACTGATAATCAAGAGCATTTTATTTATGCCTCTCCTTTAGATTATGAGGGAATAAAACTGTAGTAGACTATTGGTAAGGAGTAACATATGCTTTTTCAATCTCCCAATGCCAATCTTGTCCCACTTTGGTTGATGCTCCATTACCAGTGTCTGTCATTTTTCCAATCTTTTTTTTTTTTAAATAATAAGAAAGGCTGTTTTGAAGACAGAATTTTCAAAGCAGGAAAGGTAATCTGGTCTGGGAGGCAGAGGGTCATAAATTATGTCAAGTGAAAAGCTGGTCATAGTGTGTACCTGAGTTCTGATGGAGAAATCATTGTCTATCAGTAAATAACATGTAGATGATACAATGTTTTCATCCAGAGGGTTCCCCATGCTTTATGGATGCTTCTTCAGTTCACAGAGGACTCACAAAGATAAGTAGGGGCACATTGAGACTCACTTTGTAGAAGTAGAGACCAATATATGACATAATTATGCCCAAGATCACAAAGAGAAATACACGTGGATACAGAGCATAAATCCCCTGGGTCAAGTACCCACTCTACACACCAGCACATTCTGTCTTTCCCTTCCAGGCATTATTGCTAAAATCTAACTAGTATAGAAAATCTCATCAAGATCTTATAAAAATCTGATTGAATATTGAGCTTGCCAATATACATATAAAACAAACCAGCTCATAGAAAGATGAGAAATTAGATCACCCACCCTTTTCTGGGACAATACACAAAAAGTCAAATGGAATAAAATCTGCCTACCTCCTATCCATTGGGTTTAGCTTACAGAAGGCAAGGACCTATCCTTCATTTCCATTGATTCCAAAATATAATGGTGATTTCTGTCAGCAATATAAATCATGCATTAATTAGCAATTTTTCCTTTAATCAGGGCACAACTTTTAATGGAACATTCTGAGTTTATCTTGAACTTTCATTTTCTCCTGCAGAGCAATCTTGATCAGTGTAACCATTTTGAGATGTCATCAGCAATGCCCACCTCCCTCCCAAGTAGAGCCAAGAAATAAACCTAATATTTCTCTGGAAAATGACCAGATCCCATGTTCTCCAAGGGCAGAAACATAGCTCCTTTAAAAAGAGAAATATTTTACTTATTGTGATTGAGCATTGTATAGTCTTAAGGAAAACAAATGTTTGTACTAGAAAGATGAGATTTTTAGATAGTCTAACAAAAGGATCCACAGATATGGGACTCTTAGATCTTTTTTTTTATTTAGGTGGGAGTATTGCAAAGGGCATTCCAATGGAAGGTTCTAGTTTTACTCTTGCCCACCCAACTAAACCTACCCTCATGAAGTGAAGTTGTGTGGTGGCCAGCATTGCCACCCACCTCCTAGGAGCTGCTACTGAATTGAATAGTATACACTCAAAATCACACCCACCAGGAAACTTACTTGGAAATGGGGTTTTTGAACACATAATTAGTTAAGATGAGGTCCTACTCTCAGGGTGGGCCCTAACCCAATGACAGTTGTCCTAACAAGAAGAAGGGAATTTGGACACAGAGAGAGACATGCACAGGGAGAAGAACTTGTGATAACAGAGGAAGAGAAGGGAATGGTGCATCTAGAGGCCAAGGAACACCAAGGATGGCCAGCAACCACCAGAGCTAGGGGAAGAGTCTGGGTCAGATTCTCCTTCAGAGCTTACCACTACCTTGATTTCAGACTTCTGGCCTCTAGAACTGTGAGAGAATAAAGTTCTATGATTTTAAGTCACTAAATTTGTGGTAATTTTTAAGCAGCCCTAAGAAAATGAATACAGAGTCCTAGGTCTGTCTCTGAACCTGAAGACTGAAACTGTGTTCTTGTTAAGGAAGGGGATGACATCTCCTCCTGTGGGAAGAGCAGAGCTTTCCTAGGCAGCGGACAGGGCTGTTGTGCTGTGAGGATGTGAAGGGGAATCGTTATCAATACCAGAAAACCAATAATCTTGTATAAGCTGTTAGATTTGGAAGAAATTTCCAGGCTGTATCTGGCTCTGTGCATTTCGTATCACAGGCACCATGAGACACATTCTTACAACCTCAGGTCATGCTCCTTTGTGTGATGGTACTGGGTACATTAGCACATGGGGAGGGATGGGTATTCCTATAAGCCATTTCTACAATAGGACATCTAGTTGTAACCATATATCATATATGACAGCAACCACGTAAGTATTTTATATAGAGACAAACTAAATGCATTCTCAGCTCAACTTCTCCTACCTACATCTCATGAATGCCAATGTCGCTCCAATGCCAACTAGTTAGAGGAGATGTGTGACAAAGAACAAGACGGAATGGCAAGAGAGAGTGTTCCTAATCATTTGCAATGAAAATATCTTATTTCTGAAAATGTTACAAAAACTTACAAGCACTTGAACACATTATTAGGCCTCCTCACAGGGCCTTGAAAGAGCCCATGCAAGTGAGGGGCCTTGCAGCTAAAGCTTCATTAACTTTCGGCAAATGCACCTTGGTAGGACATCAGTATCTTTGCCTATTTCAAGTCATAAGTCCCCCTTGCATGAAACCCTAAATTAGCTAGGACTTTATATTTGTCTTTCTTACTTTGTATTTCCCTTCTGAAAATTTCCTCCATTATATAATAAAGAACTGTACATGGGCCCATGAGCTAGTCTTGTGGAGACTAAGGGGATAGGGTAGGAAGAGGATGGGGGATTTTTCTCTCCCTCTTGGTTCCCAGACTCCAGGGGAGAAGGAGCTTCAGGCCATCAGAAGAACTACAGCATATCATTAGTGACCAACTTTAGAGAAATCGCCTTGGCTACTCGAAGAGGGTTCCATAGAAGGCATAGGTGGGTCACATTTCTGTGCAAAGCTAGGTTCCAAGGATGTAGTGGCTTTGAGAGATAATAAGTATATCTTCAAGAGTTCCCTTCACACACCCCTGCCCAATTGCTCTGGGTCTGCCATTTGGCCCTCATAGTGTAATCAAAACAAGGAACTCATAGCTTGAGGCAAGCCGGCAAGGAGAAAAAAAATGGAGCTGTAGCCTCTGGCCTGTACAATTCCCCTGATTACTTTGTTTGGGTCACTTTTATGGTTAAAACAGAAATCAAAGACTACTGCCTCAAAATGGCCTCTGGCCAGTGGTTCTTTGGCCAACTCAATCTAACAAGCATGGAGGGTTGAGGATATTGATGCATTCCAGACTGCATGGTAGATTAATGTTGCCTGTGTCCTATTACTCTGATTGGACTCACAAGTGGACGTGGGAACTGAGGAGTTAAGATGACCCAGGAGCAGGGTTTTAGCAGAACAATGCATCCCTGTTCTTTATCTCTGGCTGAGGAATTTTCCTATGCTGCATTGGACTGAGACCAGGTCCTTTCCCTGATTACAAAAGCCCATTCTCACTGGGGCAAAAGGCGGCATGGATGTGCCTTCCTGGAAATCTATGAAAGCAAATGCCAAGCTGGTGTGTGTGAATGTAGATGTGTTTTCATATACATGTCAAACATTTTTAAAAATGTCTTATGGTCTCATACGTGGTCATAGTTACCTAGATGCACCCTCCTGCCTGATTCCAAAGGACATAGCTATTCTACACCACAGCTGCTGTCACATTTAAAAAGATTCCCTAGACTAGCAGAAAATAGCTGTGTTCTAGAATCACTGAGCTATGCAGATTATGTGAAGAATGCAAATAAAATACACCATCATAAGAACTGTAACAATTAGTGAAAGTTTCTGACCCCAAGAGAATGGTAGAATAATAGAGCTAGAAGAGACCTTAACAACAGATCATGCTTTCACCTACTATTTACTGAATGCATATTACATGTCTTGCCTTATTTCGCATACTGGGGATATAGCAATGGATGAGAAACAGAAATCTGTCCTCAGGGAGTTTATATTCTATTAAGGAAGGAAGACAATTAACAAGTAAATGAATAAGATAATTTCTGATAGTTGCAAGTGCTATGATGGAAATAAGCAGAGTGTATGGCAGAGAGTCACTATGAGTAACAGGGAAGTTTTTTTGAGAGGTGGTGATCAAGAAAAGCCCCATGTGCAAACGATTCTCTGTTTGCACAATGGATCCACTGGCCACTCTTCCCCACCAACTCTGTGCCCCATGAGGCTGATCTTTACTTGGTTCTTAAGATCCAGTAGATCCAATGACATCCAAAGTGTCTGTGGCAAAGAAAGATACATGATGAAACACCATTAGTCCCAGCAGGAAAATCACTCTGCAGACCCACTGAGTTTTTGAGTGAGTCCATTAACATGGTACCTGTAGCAGTTTGATATTATTGATGAATTCCAAAAAGAAATAATAGATTATGTTTGTAAACTGATCTTTTCCTCCGGGCATATTAGATTATATCAGATTCATAGATTTACTTGTTTAAGTAATTATGTAAACTTCTTGTGCCAGTAGGGCTTTGAGTCCCCACCCTTTGGTGGGTGGGGACTCACAGATGAAAGCCATGGCAAAGGACAGAGCTAAGGGTTCTTAATGTTGGAGTTTTGATGTTGATGTTTGATGCTGAAGCCTTAAGCTAGAGCCCTGGGAAGTAAGCTCACAGAAGAAAAAAAAGCAAGCCCCAGGAAGAAAGGAACGCTGAGCCCAGGAAGAAGCAAGCCCTGGGAAGAGAGGAACCCAGGAAACCTGAGCCCTGCCAGACATCAGCATCCATCTTATGCCAACATGTGGAAATAGACTTTGGTGAGGGAAGTAACTTATGCTTTATGGCCTGGTACATGTAAGCGCCTACTCCAAATAAATACCCTTTATAAAAGCCAACCAATTTCTGGTATTTTACATCAGTACCCCTTTGGCTGACTAATACAGTACCCTTCTCTTGGGGACAAACTACAGTCAGCTAGCAGCAGAGTGTGAGGATGTTCAAATACCACATAAATGACCCCCAGAGGGCACTTGCAGTGGTGGTCTCTCAATAAGTAGACAAAGAAGATTATCTGCCCTGGAAATAATAGGCAGCCTCTTTTCTCATCTGTGCCCATGAATAAAGTGACCCTGATGGTAGAGATGGAAGAAATACATGGTTTCAAAAACCTGGACTTCCCTAACCTAGGCTAACCTGGCTGGTCCCCTGCTGAGTGCCCGAATTCTCAATAAAAAATCTGCAGAGTCCAGGCTATGGCACTATTCCCCCACAGGACCAGCCTTTCAACTGGCAGAGGATTCATCACACTGGGGCCCTTTTCATGATGGAAAGTTCAACAAATTTTTTTCACAGTAATAGATATGCATTCCAGATAGAGTTTTGCCTTACATTCATTACACTGGGGCCCTTTCCATTATGGAAAATTCAACAATATTTTTTCACAGGAATAGATACACATTCCAGATATAGCTTTGCCTTTCCTTCTTGCAACAATTCTACCAGCGTGGCCATTCAGCGCGCTATAGAATTCTTTTCCCCTCTTAATGGCATCCCTCACATTGCCTCTGGCAGCAAAGGTGGGGCAATGTGAACTTACCCAAGAGGTTGTGCTTGGTCCTTTACATGGATTAATCCATATCACAACACAATGATATAGGGATTATTAGTATCCACTTTTTGTAGCTGCAGACATTGAGACTTAAGGGAGTTTAAGAAACTTGCCTGAAGTAATCAGCTAGCTTATAGAATAACTCGGACTGATAGCCAGATTTTTTGGCAAAAACAAAAACAAAACAAAACAACAACAAAAATCTCTATTTTCTAGGAGAAATTGCTGATTTCAGGACTGGGGAAGGAGAGAAAAAACAAAAATAAGAAAACAGCCAGGTAAGCCAGAAGCATCTTATGGTGCCAGAAAGTAAGGAAGTGCCCCCACCACCCAACCAACACACATACAAAAAGATAAGAAAGGTAATGAATGAAGGGAAGAAGGAGGGGAGGAAGGGAAGAAGGGAGGGAAGGAGGGAAGGAGAAAAGGCCACATAAGCCAACCTAAAAGAGCTCGCACTGGCCAAAGCTAGAAAATTTGAGCAACAAAATAAATAGCGATAGCATTGGATTGTAACAAATTTCCACGAATCTGTACTGGTATATATAAATGGTTGAATAAATAAATACTTGAGGAGAAAGTATAACTCTTTCTTACAGAAGAATTCCAAATCACATCTGTAGATTCTCCTTCCTCTAAGAGCTGAGACTTATTTCTCCAGCCTTTAGTGTGGGCTGGATTTAATTTATTTTTCTTCATCAGAAAAACAGAGCATAGAAAAGCAAAATAGCCATTTCACAGTGGAGAAACCTAACAGATGCCACCTTACCCTCATGTTCCAGGTTCATATCCCCAGGAATAAGCCATGTTGATATCATGTGCTCCTTGACATGATGTGGTGAGAGGGGCACAGAACCCTTAACCTCAGTCTAATCATGAAAAAAGCATTAGCCAAACCAAAATTGAGGGACAGTCTACAAAATACCAGACCAGTCTTCTCAAAACTGTCAAGGTCCTGAGAAACAATGAAAGACTGAGAAAGCGTCACAGATTGCAGGAGACTAAGGAGACAAAAATCATTAAAGGCAATGTGGAAGCCTTGCTTGGATCCTGGAACAGAAACAGAACAATAGTAGAAAACCTGGGGAAATGAAGCCTGTGCTTTAGTCAGCAGTATTGCACCTACATGAGTGTCTCAGTTATGACATATGGACCATGGTTACATATGATGCTAACGTTAGCGAAAGCTGAGTGAAAGGCATATGGGAACTCTCTGGATGGACTGAGCAACTTTTCTGTAACTGTAAAATTATTCCAAAGTAAAATATTTTACATCAAAAAAAAATTTAATGCTATTGCTGCCAAGAGTGTAAGTTTGTAGAACTACTTATCAGGAGTCCAGGAGGGGTGTCAATTTGGTAATATCCAGTAAAATTGAAAATGCACAAACCCTGTGTTCAGTAATTCCGCTGCCATTTTTATACCCTGGAGAAACTCACACAGCAGGAGATACGTAAAGATGTTCATTGAGGTATTGCCTATATTGATTGAGATATTGGAAACATAAAATGTCCATTAATGGGAATAAATTATTTATGATTTTTAAAAAATAAATAATTATAAAAAGAAAAATACACATAAAACACACTGCCCTACATCAGGAATGAGTCATAGTATTTGACAGATACTTTCCATTTGGAGTATTCACTCAGAGGCCAGGGGAAATTTGCCTCTCTGCCCAATTAAAAGAGAAAAGAGAAAAAACAAATAAAAGGAAAAACAAAGAGTTGATTAATCCTACAGCTTATAAAAATTACTCCCCAAAAGACTACACTATTATCAAACACAAAATTTAATAAATTCAGTGACTCTACCCTCAGCTACCCATTCAATAGTTGACATATTCTCTAAATAACCATTAAAACCACTGATCTTACATCTTTGGCAAATCTCCAACTTCACCAGAAAAACAGTGTACCAGGCTTGACTGACACAAATTATTTGAGACTGTCAGATGTTTCATTATGCATTTGCCTGGCCTCTTGGCTGGATGTTTTTAATGTATTTCTCAAGTCTATTTCCACTGCAACACATTATGCCTGCGAATCAGTATGGACAGGAATGGACACAGCAAATGAAAAAGATGAAATGTAATTACCGAGAAGCAAAACCATAGTTGCTGTCTGCTCAAAGAGCAGCTGGGTTTTCTCTGGTCAGAGTTTGCAGTAGGACCCACACTTCTTCAAAATATTTGCCATTTAATAACTACATATCTATTGAACACCTACCTCCAGAACACATAGAAATCACCACCACCATGTGCCAGGGCTATAGGACCATTATTTTTACCAACCTGGCCTGATTCACCATAGGCATCATTATCCCCAGTGTTACAGGTGAAGAGAATGAAACTCAGAAGCACTGTCTCATTGTTAGTTGGACATCAAATCTAGATTTCCCTGTCTGCAAGCATCAAGCATTTCCCCAGACACAGCATGGCTTATTCACAGCTAACAGATCCTTATCAACAGGGACAACATAGCACATAACCAATGGCCCCAGCAAAGCAAAGATGAACACAAAGGTCATTGCTTAAATAATTCATTGTTTTTAAGGTGTGGATGATCTGTGAAAAAACACTTGATTGTCAGTAAACACACAGTGCTTCTAGGTTTTCTTTAAAAGGTATGCTGTGAAACAACCAACAAGATGGCAGCAGAGTGAGGAGCTCCAATAGTCAGCTCGTGCCACAGGGCAGCTAGTAATCACCCAGAGCTATCTAAAGCACCTATCTGGGGCTTTGGGAGACCAGAAGAGCATCCTGCAACATCCTTGAAAGAATGGTAGGAGGAGACTGCCCATCTGCAGAAAAGATTCAAAAATAGAGCACTCCACGCTCCAGTGCCCATCCTCCACTGGTGGCACAAGCTGCCTCAGGAGGTATTCTGTGGCTGGAATTGGAAGCTCTATTTCCCAAATACAGGGGAGGAAGAGATGGTTGAGCACCGATTTCAGCTACTGATCGGTAAATTCTACTGGCTAAAGTATAACCCTAAGAACAGCTAGACTTTGAACCTGTCCAAGTCAAAAAGAGGCCAACAGCCACCGTTTTGACTCTATCCCCAGCATGAGGGGAAGCCTGGCTGACTGAAAATTACAGTGATGGAAGGGACCAGCTCCTTTCCACCCTGATCGGGACTGCAGCCCTAACCTAAGTTTCAGCCCCACCTCTGGCAGGGAGGAAGCTGGCAAAACCTGCACCAACTTCTCTGGTTAACTGCAGATGCATTTGGCTGGCAAAGACTGAATAGTCAGAAGTCTATCTGGGCAACTGCAGTCATTTCAGACCTGCATGGCATACATTTCTGCGCACACCTGCAGCTCCATCCCCACCGCAGGCAGAGGAAGAAGAGGCATGAAGCTTCATCAGTTTCTCTGGGCAACTACAGATGGTCTTGGCCTGATCGACTTGGATTATTACACACGGCTGTGGCTCTGTCCCTACCGCTGGCAAAGGAAAAAGGTGGGAGAGGCTTCATTAGTCCCTAGGGCAATGCAGGCAGCTTCAGCCTCCACAACTTTTAGCTTATAGCACCAACTACATCCTAGGCTCCTACTACACAACCAACAAGGGAGAAAGGGCAAGAAGGCCCTAAACTAAAGAGAGAAAATGCATCTAGAATAAATACATCTATAAGCAGGATGCCAGACACCAACACAAAATTTCAATCCATACCAAGAAACAGGAAGATATGGCCCAAATAAAGGAAAAAGATACGCCTTCAGATGACATAAAGGAGTTGAGAATACTAATCATAGATGTTCAAACAAATCTCATTAATAAATTCAATGAGATGGCTAAAGAGATTAAGAATATTAAGAAGACATTGGATGAGCACAAAGAAGAATTTGAAACTGTATATAGAAAAATAGCAGATCTTATGGGAATGACAGGTGCAATAAGTGAAATAAAAAATACACTGGAATCATAGAACAGCAGATTTGAAGATGCAGAAGAAAGGATTAGTGAGCTTGAAAACATGGAAAAAGTTGAACAAGGTCTCAGGGAACTAAACAGCAAGAGACATGAAAATATATGTGTCGTGGGTGTCCTAGAAGAAGAAGAGAAGGGAAAAGGGGCAGAAGGAATAATTGAAGAAATAATGGTAGAAAATTTGCCAGCCCTATTGAAGGACATAGATATCCGTGTCCAAGAAGCACAACATACTCCCATCCAAATAAATCCAAACAGATCAACCCTGAGACACATACTAATCAGTTTGTCAAATGCCAAAGACAAAAAGAGAATTCTGAGAGCAGCAAGAGAAAAGCAATGCAAAACACATAAGGAATACTCAATAAGATTAAGTCCTGATTTCTCATCAGAAAGCATGGAGGCAAGAAGGCAGTGGTATGATATATTTAAGATACTGCAAGAGAAAAACTGTCAGCCAAGAATCTTATATCCAACAAGATTGTCTTTTGAAAAATGAGGGCAAGTGTGGAATATTCACAGATAAACAGAAACTGAGAGAGTTCATAAAAAAGAAACCAGCCTTGCAGGAAATACTAAAGTATGCTACAGTCTGAAAAGAAAATACAGGAAAGAGAGGCCTGGAAGAGAGTCTAGAAATGAAGATTATATCAGTAAAAGTAACTAAAAGTCTCAAAAGAGCAGTGAAAATAAAATGACAGATAAGCCCTAAAGGTCAAAATGGGTGAAATAAGAACTGCCTTTACAGTAATAACCTTGAATATTAATGGATTAAACTCCCCATTCAAAAGACACAGAGTGATGGCATGAATAAGAAAATATGAGCCATCTGTATGTTGTCTGCAAGAGGCTCACCTTAGAAAGTGAAAGGCTGGAAAAAGATATTCCTCACATGCAACAAACAAAAATCTGAAGTAGCTATACTAATATCAGGTAAAATAGACTTTAAAAGACATTAGTAATGTGCAATCTGAGGAGAAAGGGAAAAAATTCCATTTACGATACCAACCAACAGAATAAACTATTTAGGAATAAACTTAACCAAGTGTATAAAACCCTTGTATTCAGAAATCTACAATGCATTGTTAAAAAGAAATTTAAAAAGATCTAAATAACTGGAAGAGCATTACATGCTCATGGATTGCAAGATTAAATATCATTAAGATGTCAATTCTATCCAAATTGATATATAGACTCAATGCAATTTTGATAAGAACTCCACCAGCATTTTTTAAACGAATGGAAAACATATCCATTACCAAATTTATTTGGAAAAGTAAGTGGTCCTGAATAGCCAGAAATATCTTAAAAAGAAAGAGTGAAGTTGGAAGACTCACCTCTGGACTTTAAATCATATTACCTAGCTACAGTGGTACAGCATGGTACCAGTTTAAAGATAGACACACAGACCAATGGAACCAAACTGATGATTCAGAAACAGACCCTCACATCTATGGCCAAGTGATTTCTGACATGCCTGTCAAACCCACCCAGCTCAGGCAGAACAGTTCATTCAACAAATGATGCTGGGGGAACTAGACATCCATAACCAAAAGAAAGGCAGAGGACCTCTATCTCACACCTTATACAAAAATTAACTGAAATGGATCAAAGACCTAAATATAAAAGCAAGAACCATAAAGCTTCTAGAAGAAAATGTAGGAAAACATCTTCAAGACCTGGTGGCAGGTGCTGCATTCTTAAAGGAGATAAGAGAGGGCTGAGAAGGGCTACCGATGTTAAATGTATGTAGAAGCTTTAATTAACTTACTGTAAAAGTGTGGAAATGTATAGAGCTGATGGTGACACAAAATAGTGAGTAACAGCTGGTTTATAAATGATAATGTGGCTGAAAGGGGTAGACTGGGGATATAATTGTCAATTGAACGAAGGTGGGAAGCAGATGTGGCTCAAGCGATTGGGCTCCCATCTACCAAATGGAGAGTCCCAGATTAGATTCCTGGGCCTCCTGGTGAAAAGTAAGCTGGCCTATGCAGCACAGAGAGCTGGTGCAACAAGATGACACAATAAAAAGAGACACAGAGGAGAGACAGTGAGAGACACAACAAACCAGGGAGCTAAGGTGGCTCAAGTGATTGAGTGCCTCTCTCCCACCTTAGAAGGTCCTGGGATCAGTTCCTGGAGCCTCCTAAAGAGAAGATGAGAAGAGCAGACAAACAGACACAAAAGAATGTGCAGAAAATGGACACAGAGAGCAGACAGTGAGCACAAACGGCAGGGGGTGGGGGGGATAAATAAATAAATCTTAAAAAAAAAAAAAGAAAGAAGGAAGGCTAGAGAGTAATCTAGAAACTGAATAACAGTAACACAGAGGTGGATGAGAATTGTGGTTGATGGTATGGATGCAAGAATGTCCTTCTGTGAGCTAGAGCAGATGTATGTCACTATTGTAGGGTGGTGTGAATATGGAGAAGCATAGGAAAAATACAAGTGGAGTGACCTATGGACTGTGGTTTACAGCAATACTGTAATATCCATGCATCTATGCCAAAGATATACTGTGTGGATAATGGGGGAGTATCAAAAAAGTATGCCAAATGTATGCTATGGACCATGGTTGGTGGTAATAATTTGATGATATTACCTCATAATCTGTAACAAATATTTCACCACAGTGTGTTGTGTTGATGGAGGGGTGTTATATGGGAATTCTACACATGTGCATGATTGTTTCGTAAGTCCACAACTTCTACTATACACTTATTATTTATGTAAGAGTGATATACGTCAATAAACTTTTTTTTAAAAAAAGATATTCTGTATGTTATACATAAACATCAGAAGAAGTAAGAGTTCTTGATTATTAAACCACCAGTTCACGATATAATCCAGAAAATAACCTTTTTATTTCTCCCCACCCCCCACCTTGAAGGCAAGAAGCTGTTGGTTTTTTTTTTTCCAAAACAGAAACCAAAATTTAAATGTAATAAGAGAAAAAAGTTTCAGGCACAAAGGCACAATCATCATGTTCAATGCAAATCTACAGCAGCTTTCCCCAAGGGGAACATTAAACAAACAAAGATACAGAGAGAGGTTTGGTAAATAGAACTACACAGCAGAAAGCATCAGAGTCACAGCCAAATGAAATAAACCCCAGAAGTGAAAACATAGCTCAAACAGGCAGAGGATGGTGAATGACCAAACTTCAACTCCATTAGATAGATAGATGGTGGACAGATGAGATGGATAATATAGATAGATAGATAGATAGATAGATAGATAGATAGATAGATAGATAGATAGATAGATAGATAGGTAGGTAGGTAGATATAGATATTCAACACACAAAATAAGACATATCATTTTGAAATAATTTTTATTTTAGAATGAAGCAACAGGCCCACTTTTCTTTTTTAACCAGGGAGCTAATCAGGTGAGGGGGCATCCCCAAGCTAAATAAGAAAATTTCCTTAGAAAAATGGCTTATAATTGGATTTTCTGACTCCTCTGAGAATCTGATGAAAGCTATAGATTATCTTCCATGAAAATGAACATTTAGACATCACCCAAGTTTTCTGTCTGGGAGGCCCATGGCCCCTGGTGACCATCCCTTTGGAGGCCAAAGGTACCTTCCAAGATTTCCACCATGTTCATTCCTCAGACATAGAGAAAGGAGTTCACAAGTCATCAGGGTTTCTAAAGAGTAGCTTATAAATTCTTTTTTAAAAGAGCTTTGAATTTAATCTCCTTGCACATGTAGAGTTGATTTCTGAGTCTTCAAATTTCTAGGTAATGTTCCAGACACACATGCTTCAAAATAATTGAAGTCAAACAGACAATAAAAAAACAGAACAGAAGACCAGGTGTTAGTTTTGTTGTTGTTGTTGTTATTTGTTTTCCTTAATCTTTTTATTTTAAAATAATTTCAAATTTACAGGACAGTTGCAAAAATAATGTAACATCCATAGAGTGAACTTCAACTCCTCAGAGACCCAGCGCCATCAATTTTAACATTTTGCCACATTTGCTGTATCACTTTATCTACCTAGATGTCTGTCTGTCTGTCTATCTATCTATCTATCGCCATCCGTCCATTTATCAATTTTGTAAACATTTGAGAGTAGGTTGTTTACATCATGTTCTTTGAACACTGAATATTTCCATGTACATTTCCTACGAACAAAGATATTTACTTATATAACCACATTAAGTACAGTTATCAAGTTCAAGAATGGATATAAAGCTTTCAGACTATATTACAATTTTTTGCATATATCCCAATAACATCCCTTTGGACCTTTTCTCCTCCATAATTAGATCCAGTCCAAGATCATGTATTGCATTTAATTGTCACTATCTCTTCACTTGCTCTTTTAAAAAGTTGTGGAAACATATATACAATATACTTTCCTAACTTACCCACACCCAAGCATACTATTCAGTGGAATTAATCACATTCAGTGGTGTACTACCCTCATCACCATCCATTACTAGAATTTTCCCACCCCCTCAAACATAAATCCTTTGCATTAAATCGCCATTCCCTCTCCCTCCTGTCCCTGGTAGCCTGTAATCCACTTTCTGTCTCTATGTATTTGACTATTCTATTTCATAGATGTGGAATCATATAGTATCTGTTCCTTTGTGTCTGGCTTATTTCATCCAATGTGATGTCTTCAAGGTTCATCCACGTCGTGGCATGTATTAGAACTTCATTCCTTTTATGTCCGGATAAAATTCCATTGTAAGTTGGAATATACCACACTTTGTTTATCCATTCACTTACTGATGAACTTTGGGTTGCTTCCACTTTTGGCTATCATGAATAATGCTTCTATGCACAATGATGTAAAAATATCTGTCCGAATCCCTGTTTTCAATTCTTTTGCGTATATACCTACAAGTATATATACTGTATCTATGTACTATATGACCAGGTCATATAGTAGGCTTAATTAAACTTTTTGAGGAACTGCCAAACTGCTTTCCACAGCAGCTGCACCATTATACACTTCCACCATCAACGTATGAGAATTCCTATTTCTCTGCATCCTTGTCAACACTTGGTATTTTCCATTTTCTCAGTAATAGCTATTCTAGTGGGTGTGAAGCCAAGCACTGGGTTTCAAACTTTGGCACATTAGCAGACTCCCCCAATGCTTAGAATCTGGTGAGTACCGACCAGACCTGGAAGGTCAAAGAAGCATGGCTAAGGGAGCCAGCACATCACTCTGGCCCCCTCTAGTTTGTACCAGGGGTAGAATGAAAACTGGTGAGCCATAGTGTTGGAACTGAAGTAATGGGAGCAACAGGCCAAATATGTGGGCTGAACCCTAATAACATAGTGGAGTGGCATCATATGCACTTTCCACTTTCATTATTTTAACTGCATAAGCTAGGAAATGGAAAACAAAAGAGCATAAGGAAGAGTGAGATTAAGAGTGAGTATTTTAAATAGTGCAGGCTGTGAGGCAATTCTACTGAGAACATTTCAAAAGGGAGTTGCCATCCTGGACAATGCTTATGGGAAAAGCAAGAACATGTACGAGTTTCTAAGGATTCCTCAGCCACTGATAAGGAAGCAAGCTCAGCGTTTCAAACAAGTGGGTATACAAGGAAGGCAAAGAGGATTGGGGGACTAGGGTCACTGAGCAACATTGACCAGAGAAGAAGGAGACAAACTTGTGAGACAAACTGCAAAAGACAGAAATATTAAAAAGCTTGGATATGTTCTTTGGTAGAAGAAGAGGTTTAGGGAGTGATTCTCCCCCTCATAGAAATGGTCCATACAATAGTCATTCTAGGGGAAACGGACTTGGCCCAGTGGTTAGGGCGTCCGTCTACCACATGGGAGGTCCGCGGTTCTAACCCCAGGTCTCCTTGACCGGTGTGGAGCTGGCCCATGCGCAGTGCTGATGCGCGCAAGGAGTGCCGTGCCACACAGGGGTGTCCCCCGCGTAGGGGAGCCCCACGCGCAAGGAGTGCACCCGTAAGGAGAGCCGCCCAGTGAGAAAGAAAGTGCAGCCTGCCCAGGAATGGCGCCGCCCACACTTCCCCTGCCGCTGTTGACAACAGAAGCGGACAAAGAAACAAGACGCAGCAAATAGACACAGAGAACAGACAACCGGGGGAGCGGGGCGGAATTAAATAAATAAATAAATCTTTAAAAAAAAAATAGTCATTCTAGGCAGGAAAAAAATACGAATATTTATTAGCAAAAACTAAGGCCAGAGCTCAGAGTCACTAGGAAGCTTCCCAAGCTCCAGTTTTCGTAGGCCAGGATCATACATTTGTTGGTACATTGAAGGTTTAGACATTCGTTGGATGCTCCTAGATTTTGTCCTGAGAACTATTTAAGCCACTAAGATAGCGATATTGAAGTTCACAACTGAATTTAAGCAAGAAAAATAAAAAAGGGAAGGGTCTGTTCACATTAAACACTAGACAGAGTCCCTTGGGTGCCCACACTGTCCATTGCCATCACTGAGTAAACCACTGTGAGAAAGACTGGGGTCCTAGGAAACTTAGGCCCAGGCTAACATTCATCTCTCAACATTTCCCAGAATTTACTTAGCAAAGAGTCATCCAAGGGGCTCTGCCCTTGTCACCAACAATTAAACCTCCAAGGGAGACAAATCATCCCAGAAAGTCAGAGCACAGGAGGTGATCATTTCATTTTCTTCAAAGGCGAGTGAAAATGATCATACCAAAGAGATGATATAGGTCAAAGGCAAAAGATGATGATGGGGGAAGATAAGAATGTCCTCGTGTCATTGTGACCTATCTTAAAGTTGTCAGAGACAAAATCATTTGTAGAAATAATTGTCTATAAAATCCTGTTATCATATCTGCAAAATTGCTAGAAAAAAGTTATCACTCTCAGTCATATAGTACTTTACATTACAATACACCTTAACACATATATTATCTTGTGGAAACTCTTGAGTAAACTTTCTTATGCAGGGGATTACAGTGAGGAAATTGAGATTCAGGACTGTAAGTGGGTTATCCAGGTTCAGATTTGAAAAGGGATAGCTATTCAGTCACAATGTGTGAGGAACCAAATTTAGCCGCTAATAATGTCCTGTTCTGAGCTACAAAAAAAGAGGAACATCTGCTTGGTTTCTATTTTCTTGGGATAGCAACTTTCAAGGTTCTGACAGAACAACTAGACTATTAGGACATTGGCTTCTCAAATTCCATCTCTAATCCAGGATGAATGGATGCCCAATTTTCTAAATTTCCCTGGAAATAATGTTGGCTCTCTAATCTTCCCCACATCCTCCTCTTTCAGTGCTGTGGTTTTGCATTCACTCCCTTCCAAATAGTCTTAATAAATCTACTTCAGTCTAGCATTCTATGACTATTGTGAATATAAATGCAGGAGACACTCATCACGTATGGAACATACCATGTAACTACATCTGCTTCAGGAAGAAACTGGAAATGTATGCCAGTCTTCAGTGCATTTGTTCCTGGAATTTTCTCATTAGAAATTTTAAAAATGGCAGAAGATGGCTTATTTCACCCCTCAACTTAGGCAATCCTTGTATAATTGTAATAATGTCTCTGGAACTCAAACCCCTAGTTTCCTGATGCATTTGGCAGATTTTGTAAATTGAGTGAACAACTTCAATTTCACGGGGTAAATTTTGTGCTGAACTCATCTAAAGTAATAACTTCACAGAAGTCTCAAAATGTTTTATGCACAAATGCTTCACAAAAATGGGCCCTCCTCTCCATTCCCAATTGAACCTAAATCTAGTCTGCTCTCCTACCCAGAGACAGAGGGCTAACTTCTACCCATGAATCATGCTAGAAGGATAAGATTAAAAAGCAGTCCTTTCCCACACATTTGAGTATTATGCACATGTTCAAAAGATGTTTCCAAATCATTTATACTGTCATGGAAAGCAAATAAAACAAAACATTAAATGATCTACATTCTATGATCCCCTCAACATAAAATATTAATATCTAATATAAAATATATTTTAAATAGCTGGAAAGAAGTACATCCAAAATGTTCATAATAATGATCTCTGATCTATAAAATGATGGTTGACTTTGTTTTCTTTTTTTGTTTCTCTTCATTCTCCCAGGTTTGTACGACATCATGTATTGCTTCTTTTAAAATTTATTTTTCCTTTAGACAGCAATATCCTAGTGCTACAATAACATTTTATAGCAATAATGTTATTTAGCAATTATAGCACTAATGTTTCAATTTGTACTCTGATAGCTGACAACTTCCAGGTTCAACTCACGCTGTTACTGAGGGTTTATTCCATACACTCCCTGGGTACACTGGAGACTACCTCAGCCCTCTTCCTTTCTCACGCTATGCACTCTACCTAGGCAAGCTTGTCTATTCCGTGGCTTCAATTACAAGCTATACATCGACAGCTCCTGAATACATATTCCATATCCCAGCCCTCTCCTCTGACTTCTAAATCTATATGCCCAGTTATTCACCATGAAACTTAAACTCAAATTTGATTTCCAAATCTGAACTAGGGACTCTGACTCCAAACCCAGTCCTCTTCCAGTGTTTCCTATGCCAGTGAGTGGCACCAGCATTCATGACATTCCCTAAGCAAGGGACCTGGTTTGACACTCTCTATCCAATGTACTACACATATCCAAGCATTATCAAGTCTTCTTGCGTCTCCTTATGAAATATCTCTTAAATCTGTCATGTTGCTTCATCTTTGTTACCAGCCCACTAGGTGAAGCCTTAATCCCTCACCTGGATTACTGCAATAGGCTCCAGTTGGGCTTTCTGCATCCACTCTTGCCTTCTTCCAGGCATCTTCTCCCTACAGCAAAACTTTTCATTTTAAAAACATTAATCTGATCATGTATTGCCCAACCTTTAAATCCTTCAATGGTTTCCAACCCCTCTCCCCTTTTTTTAGGAGGTGTCAGGAATTGGACCCAGGACCTTGTACAAGGGAAGCTGGCTCTCAACCACTGAGCTACATCTGCTCCCCAATGAGAGTTGTTTTTTGTTTGTGTTATCAGTCAGCCAAAGGTATTTTGGTATTTTTCTGATGCAAAATACCAGAAATTGGATGGTTTTTATAAATGGTATTTATCTGGGGTAGAAGCTTACAATTACCAGGCCATAAAGCATAAGTTACTTCCCTCACCAAAGTCTTTTCCTATGTGTTGGAGCAAGATGGCTGCTGATGTCTGCCAGGGTTCAGGCTTCCTGGATTCCTCTCTTTCTGGGGCTTGCTTCTCTCCAGGCTTAGGGTTACTCTCTTTCCAGGACTTGCTTCTCTTTCCTCACAACTAAGATCCTCTGTGTGCTTACTTTCAGGGCTCCAGCTCAAGACTCCAGCATCAAAACTCCAACATTAAAACTTTAACTCTCTTTGTTTGCCATGTCTTTTATCTGTGAGTCCCCACCCACCAAGGAGTGGGGACTCAACACCCTACTGACACAGCCCAATCAAAGCCCTAATTGTAATTTAATTAAGTAAATGTGAAACTTTAGACAGACCAGTTTACAAACATAATCTAGTATCTACTTTGGAATTTATAACTATATCAAACTGCTACAGTTAGTTTGTTTGTTTTGTTTTTAGGAGTATGGGGGATTAAACGTGGGACTTCCTACATGGGAAGCAGACACTCAACCACTTGAGCTACATCTACTCTCCTCCCTCTGCTTTTTAAAATAAAATCAAAAATCTTTGACAAGATCTACAGAGCCCACTTCCTTTTCCATCCTCATCAACTTGTTCTACCCTTCCTCTAGCTTTCTATGGTTTGATGTTGTAGCAGAAATAAAAAGACCACAAACTCAGAAGTTGAAAACAAGGTTATGCCTTTTATAAGAACTACATTGCAGAAAGGAAGGCAGAGACTCCATACCAGTCGATGGCTGCGGATCACCTCAACTCAGTTTCTTAACACATCAATATTACAGGTTTTCTTTTAGATATGAGCACAACAAAGACCCTCTTTAAGAATCAGTCTGTAGTTAGCAGAGGAAGAGAGAGCCTCATGACACTGGGCAGGGAAGATGAGCTACTGTGATGCCCATCGGGGAGGAAAGGTGGACCTGTCCTTAGTCATCAAACTTCAAAAAGGCTATTTATAGAGGCCCTGAGAACATACATTTGAAGGAGGTATTTTTCCAATAAAGAATGGATGATCTTAACAGGTTTTAGCATGCTTCCAGGAGAGTAAAACATTGAAGCTCTATAAAAGAGTCACAGAGTTTGCCCAGAGGAGTAAAGCATCAAGGATCTCTTTGGCTGAGATTTTTAGAGAACACATCAACAACCTCTGTTGATCACGGAGGGGCTGATTTTCTCAAGGCCAACCACTGTGACCTTCATTAAGTGCCTTCCTAAATCTATGCCACACCACTGTTCAACTTGAAACACTCTACCCCTCTTTTCCTCCTCCCCCTAACTGCCAGGATAACTCCTATTGTTCCAGGAAATCTCAGTTTAGCTGTACTTCCTGTGGGGCTTCTCTGATTAACTGACCTGTTAACTGATTAACAGCTTCCCTGATTAACTACTGCAGAAATCCCCATCTTTGAATCATTTACCAGAAATGTAATTTCATAATTAACTGACTAAGTCCATGTTAGGATCTGAGCTCCAGAACCTGACAATCTGATTCACCTTTGTAGCCTCCACACCCAGTACAGGATCTTGCACAGTTTGAAAATATTGTTGAAAGAATCAATCGATTCCTTTTTATTAATTAATATTTGTTCACCTATCCAACTAAACTATAAGTCCCTTCATGACAGGGACTTTGTCTTATTCCTCTCTATAACTCCCACATGATTTAAGGTAGTGCTTTACCCACGGTAAGCATCCAATAATGTTTTCATAATACCAAAATAAATTAATAGAGAAACAAATAATACAGAGTACTTTCTCTTTCTGATTTCCCTACAAGGTATAGCAGCAATCTTAAATTTCTGATTTTGTACATTCTTAAAATTTACTTATGAACCCAAAGAGCTTTTGTTTATAAGGGTTATACCTATCCATAGTTATCAATTAAGAGTTTAAACTGAAAGATTAAAAATATCTGCTTAAATATTAAAATAACAATAATAAGCACATTCTATGTTAACTAAAATGGCTTTTAATGAAAAGTTATTATGTGTTTTTGAAACCAAAGGAAATACTTTGTTAGATGAATGACATTCTTTTGCATTTCTAAAAATATCTTTCATATCTGGTTTAAAAAACATAACTGACTTCTCAAACTTGTTTCTGGTTTCAAGTTGATGCAACATATTAGTTTAGTTGAAGTACATGAAGAAAATGTGGCCTCACACAGATAGGTAGGTAGAAAATGGAAGAGATTTTAATAACTGGTTTTTAATAATTTGGGTATTCTTCTTTACTACTTCACCAAAATTCAAGTAGTAGTTTCTTAATGGTTAGGTGCAATATGGAATTTGAAAAATTATCAATGAACTTTTTTTTTCATACACTGTTACACTGGTTCATTTTGCACTTTTAATAGATTTCTAACTTATGCATGATTTTGCATCATCATACATTGATTATTTGGAAAAAATCAATATACTGAGTTTATGCAAATCATCTAACTCACGTTTTATTATACAATATCAAAAAAATCACATTTAGTAATTATAGCACCACAAATATCATAAAAAATCTAATTATTAAAAAACTGTCAAGTTTACAATGGCAAAAACAAACATTCCAAAATTCTAATTTTCACCTGAAGCCATGAATTTTATCACTGGCAACAAATATTGTTAGCTCTTTACCTTGAAGTGACAGACTGACTTCATATATTTTTAAGAAAATATCTTCCAGATACCTAAAACTGAATAACCAGAATTTGTCCACTGGTCATATTTGCAAGTAAAATGGGGTATAATTAAAAAAATAATAAGCAGCTGCTTCAGCTTGCAACTCAGATGATTATACAAGTGTGTTCCTTACAAAGCCATGGTGCTACAGTATGCGGCAGAAGTGCTTTATATGTACTTGTCTGATGGAAAAGAATATACTAACTGGTAGTACAGTTTGGTGTCATTGCCTCGATCACTTCTAAGGCAATTTTCTTCACCAATGATTTTGTACCACCTATGCAAATGTCAACACAGTGAAAGAGGAAAATAACATCTCTTGCTGACCCCCTGAAAGCATCTTGGGACCTCCAGGGGTCTGTGGACCAGGCTTTGAGAACTGCTGTGTTAGAGAACCTACACATCGTTTTTTTTTTCTTTCCATTTTCAGATTAATTAAACTCAGGGTATATAAGAGTGAAAAGAGCCTTGTACTGACATCAGATGAAATTCTGACTCCATCCTCTGATTTACCTGTGGCTTTGTTTACTTGGCTAAGTACATCAGAGAGATGACCTTTAGCACCAATCCCTTGTTTCTAGAATGGCAATCCAGTTTCTAGATTCTAGAACTGTTTCAAGAACTATTTGCGGATACATTTTGAATATTAGCATGAGATTGTATCACCATAACTCAGCAGCAAGAATATGGATTAAGAACTTTTCTATTAAAAAGTAAAGATTGGGTATTATGATTTTTCTCAGAAGAAGAACATCAATAACTGCTAATTTGTTGGACTGGATGAAGTACTTCTGTTGTTCACTGATAGCACCCTGACATTGTCTGATGGTGCTGAAATTATTTGCAGTTCCTCAAGACAGCAGCAGGAAAGAGCTTTCACTGTGCCCTTTTGTTGAGGTCTAACAGAATGGAGGATATCAGAACTGAGTACTGATTCCTGAGTGAAAGGTGCTAAATTGGTTATCATTTGTGTCCACTGGAACATTTCTATATATTCATGTGTTTGTTGTATTAACTTGTTGGGTGACTTCAGGAATGGAGAATAATCAGGTCAGCCATGGGAAGAGGCTAAAACTTTAAACCCTAAGATTGCAAAATCAAATTTCTACAAAATCTAAGCAGATAATGTAAATGAGTGAAGCACCTTGGGAATTAAAAAACCCACACAAGAGTAATGATAAATCACAACTGATATTGAACACTAATTTTGGGGAGGCATTAGAGGGTTGACCTGGGCCTCACATGTCCTTTCTAAAAGGGAAGAGAAAATTTGCAGCTTCACCTATTAGATCGTTTAATTTTCTCAGAGAACACAAAAATTCAGATTTTTGTGTGAAATATGAATCTTTAAAGGTAGTCAACAATATCAATTTTTTTAATTCAAGAGAGTCAGATATAATACATCTGTTGTGACCTCTGCTTTATGTTGTGCCAGACAATTAATTATTACTAAAGAAGGAGAGAGGGGGATATTATGAACAGGTAATGTCATTTCTGGAGGATGGAATCAGATCATAAGCAAGTTAGTAGACAGAGCCAATTTAATCTATTTGAATCAAAATAACCTAATGCTACTCTTTTCTTGGCATCCTCAAAACTGTTTTAATAGCCTCCCACTTTCCCTTGCCTGGGTAAAGTACTTAGACTGTGAAATCCAGATGAAATTAATCAATACATAACCCAAGAGAAAGCAGTGAGAATTTCAAGCTAGCAGCCAATAGATGGTATTAAATAGCCAGATCATTTCAAGGGACATCCATTTGATTCCACCATAGAGTTCAACATTCTGTCTCTTTCAACTCAAAGAAAAATATCATGGTTCCAGGACCTTTGTCTCCCAAAAAGTGTCATCCCATTCTACATCTACAAATTGTATCTCTAAACCTAGCCAATTGTACTGTTTTTTTAAAATATATTTTTATTTATTTTTAAAAGGTACTTAGATTACATAAAATGTTACATAAAAAAATAAAAGGGATTCCCATATGCCCCTCTCCCCATGCCTCCCACCCTTCCCCACATTAACAACTTCTTTTATTAGTGTGGTACATTTATTGCAATTTTTTTTTTTTAAAGATTTATTTTTTTATTTATTTAATTCCCCTCCCCTCCCCCGGTTGTCTGTTTTCTGTGTCTTTTTTGCTGCGTCTTGTTTCTTTGTCTGCTTCTGTTGTCATCAGTGGCACGGGAAGTGTGGGCGGCACCATTCCTCGGCAGGCTGCTCCCTCCTTCGCACTGGGCGGCTCTCCTTATGGGTGCACTCCTTGCGCGTGGGGCTCCCCTACGCGGGGGACACCCCTGTGTGGCAGGGCACTCCTTGCGCGCATCAGCACTGCGCATGGGCCAGCTCCACACGGGTCAAGGAGGCCCGGGGTTTGAACCGCGGGCCTCCCATGTGGTAGACGGACGCCCTAACCACTGGGCCAAAGTCCGTTTCCCCATTTATTGCAATTGATTAACACATTTTGGAACATTGCCACAAAACATGGATTATAGTTTACATTGTAGTTTACACACTTTCCTACTCAATTCTGTAGGTTATGGCCCTATATATAATGACCCATATCTGTCATTGCAATGTCACTGAGGACAATTCCATGTCCTTAAAATGCCCCTGTATTGCACTTCTTTGTACCTCTCCCTGACTTCAGCACCTCCATTGCCATTGTCTCCACGTTATTGATATAATTTCTTCCATTGCTAGAATCACAATAAGTCTACAGTAGTATACCAGTAAGTCCACTCTAGTCCATATTTTATTCCCCAATCCTAAGAATCTGGGATGGTGGTGCCTACTCCACTTCTAATTGAGAGTGGGTTTCAATCCCATTCAGCTAATGGATGGAACTCTCTGGCTGACAGTTGTAGACTTTCTCAGTTCCTTGGTATGATGGTTATCCATCCTCACCTTCTTGTTAGTTTTCCTGGGTGAGTCCAGTGAACCGGAGAATAGGTGTTGCAACTCTGCTGTGGCTCAGGTCCCAGCTGGCACAGGGACAGCCCACAGATTCAAGTCTCTTGGGCATACACCTACCAACTCTAGCACCAACTATAGGTTCAAATAAAAGGGACAGAGGAGGCATGTGTAAAGAAGTCATATCTGGCACACTCAGGAGCATAAACTCCAAAGTAAGGCCCATTGGCAAGGCACCAACCTCTGGACCTATCTGCCATGACTGTAGGACTTGGGTTTCTCCAGAGCCCTCAGTAGCCCCACTACTTGGGGTAGTATCTACTCTGGCAGTCTATGAGATACTGCTGAGACAAACATAAGTGTCACCTCTGGGAAGAACTACCAACTCATTTTGAAGTCTCTTAGCCATATAAACTCGTTTGTCCCCACCTTTTCCCACTTTTATTCAAGGTCTTTTTCCAGTTGCATTGTTTGTTGTTTGGTAGTAATCCCTCAGTGTCAGGGAGGCTTATCCCTGGGAGTCATGTCCCACGCTGGGTGGCAGATAATGCATTTATATGCTGAGTTTCCAGCCAATTGTATTGTCAACACTTGTTATCATTATCGACATGTCCTATTGTCCACAAGGTGGACTGGTCAAGAGAATACAGATACCAGTTAAGGAAAAAACAAAACAAAACCAACTCAAATTCCAGATTATCTTGCTGAAGGGTGGGCTGAGTCTTTCCATATTAAACAAAAGCCCATAGAAGTTGACAGAAGAATGTTAAACCATCACCTGCAGGGCTGCCAGTGGGGATAGGGGAGGATAATGCTGGTACAACAGAGGAAGCAATCAGAGTAAGAGCCTACTAGGGAGGTTTCAAAATGGTACTGGGACTGGGGATAATTTTCTTCCTCATTAAATAATCATAAAGGTCTACAAAAACTCACTTATCCTATTTGATGTAGGATTTAGCCAAGAGGTACAAAACCATTGTCATTAGGGAACAAGTATATGGCTCAGGAAATTAATGATGGAACAGCTACCAGGAGGCACAGAGGCCCACCTCCAGAAGAGTGGAGTTTCTGCTCTCCATTCTCCCTCCATCAATTCCCCTTTCAACCACCACTAAGTGTTTGAAAACACTCATGCACATTTTGAGTTTTGGATTTGGGGGTATTAGCCTTGAAATATTTTTTAGAATTTTGTGTGCATATTTGCTATATATTTTCTGTCTTAATTAAACCTCCTTAGGAATATCTTCAAGTGGATAATCCATGAGAAGGGGAAATGTTTTCATCTTGGGGACTTAATGAAAGATGCTGATGAAATGAGGGTTCTTCAAAGGACAACTCTTCCATTGTTTTATTTCTTTTTACCAAATAACAGTAGGGTTCAAATGCAGCTCTGCATCCTTGGGCAAATTATTTAACCTCCCTGTGCCTCTGTTCCCTCATCTCAAAATAAGGTTAGTAACAGAACTTACCTCCAAGGGCAGTTGTATTAAATAATATATTTAGAACTGCACTTAGCACTCACTAATATGTAACAGTACCAGCGGAGACAGTGATAGTGGTGGTGGTGGCAGTGGCAGAGATGGTGGTGGTGATGGTGGTGTGGGTGGTAGTGGTGGTGAAGACTATGGTGATGGTGGTGGTATTGTTGATGGTAGTGGTAGCAGTTGTGGTGGTGCTGGTGGTGACAAAAGTGGTAGCAGTGGTGGCAGCAGTGGTGGTGGCTGCACTTTGTTTACTTCTTAAAACCAGGGTTGTTTTCTTGGAGGCAATACAAAGTTGAATAGCTTCATCATTAGATTTGACCAGATCTTTTGAAAGCATTCATGAGAAGAGTTGAAAGCCATATCTTCTTGTAGGACTTTTCTAGTTTTCTAGTTCTACTCCATGCATCATTACGTCCTCAGCTCATGACAACTCCTGTAGCTGAAGAAAGCCCAGGAATGGGAACTAAAGTAATTGATGGGAACTAAAATAGTTGATGATAAAACCTGTGCATTGAATGAGGTTGTTAGAAGAATGAACTTAATTCTTTTTCTCTCCCTCCCTTCAAATCCAATTTTTCTCCCATTGCTGGATGAAGTTGCTGTCAGGACCCATTGCTTTTTAATCATTTTTAGATAATAAACAAATGACCCCTTGTATAGGCATCAAAATGTTGAGCTTAATCTATTACATAAGCCTAGGGGAGTAAAATACAACAATAAAATCATTGTGAACTCTTCTTACCAACACAAGCTTGCTTCAGGGTGGAAGCCTAGTCTTCCCTTTCCTGAGCTGCTATTGCTCATTCCTCCAGGTAGGATGAAGGTAGTGAGAGAATTGGGAGAAAAAGGTAGACACTGGGCTGATACTTTTGTCATCTTCCTCTGGTCTCTCTGGGTGGAAGATACATATTTGCTCTCGTGGGCACATTTGTCGGGTCCTTGATGGCTCACCATAAACACACACATACACAATTACACACATACACACACTCACACTCCACTCTGAGAGCAGTTTCCCTTAATAGGCAAAATCTCCCTCTTTGTTCTCTGGACTTCTGAATACTCAACCTCTCTTCCTATCATATTGTCCCCCCAGGATGTCTTCTCTGCTCCTTTTCACTGAGTGGTCCATATCTGGTCCCTGGAAAACACTCACCTTTGCTCTTTATAATCAGAGAGAGACACCATAACCCACAGCTGATCCCCTTTGGATTCTCTTGGCCATAAGATAAATGCTCCTATGTGCCCCAGGTGCCAGTGGGCACACATGCTGGACTCTGAATTGTCCTCTGCAGTCTCTCTTGACAAAAAATGAGGCAGAAGCTTACTGCACCCATCCCCCACATGGCAGGGGCAGGGGGTAGACAGAGCACCCTGACAACTCTGTTGAAAGAAATCTTCCTTCTACCAGCCTTTCCATCCTCCCAAAAGCCTGGAAGAGGGTAAATGGCTAGTACTTGCACAACTGGTTTTTCAATCTCTCTGCATGCCTGGCTAAGGATGTGGGGGCACTTGGTACCTATTTGCCCTGTTCTAAGGCATTGGGACCCCACTAAAAGCTCCAGAATGTGTGACATTTTCACATCCTTTTTACAACAGGGTTGAAGTGCTGGTGGGTACAAATAGAATTTAAAAATATACGAACATACTTTGGTCTAGGAAAGCAAACACAAAGAAAAGACCACAATAATGAGAAAATACCACGGATTTGTTGAACAAAGCTTTTACATGTATTGTTGAATAATTTTCAAGTACTAGGAAATGGATATGGGGATCACAGTAATAAGGTAACATTTGGATTGTGTGGCAAAGTTTACAAAGCGCTTTCTTACACATTCTCTCATTTCATTCTCAGAAGTCTGCAAAGTTGGTGTCATGCATCTCATTTTACAGATGATGAACCAGGATTGGGGAGCAAAGGAGTTTATTTCAGAAGCCAACCCATATCAGTTGGGATCTGTCTAGAGCAGTGCTATTCAAAATATAGTCCATGTGTGGAAATTAAAAATAAGCATTTAGTAACTTTTATGGCATTTTAATGTTGTCTTGACATCCAAGTGTGTGATCAATAGACTTGTTTCACTAAGCAGGATATAGACCATTTCATTTGTTCTCAAACTCTCATGGAGAGTTTGTAAACTTTGGCACACAATCCAAATGTTACCTTATTACTGTACAGTAGGACACATATCTTGGAAAGAGACATCTATAGGGAAAAGGAAGGTGGATGTCACACTAATAAACCTGGTGGCTGGAACACCTTCTGTGACAGTTTGAAGCTGGATGAACCCCAGAAGACTTATCCTTAGAGCTAATCCATCCCTGTGGGTGTGACCCTGTTAAGGGTGAGAAATTTTGATTGGATCAATTCAGTTAAAGGCTTTTGATTGGATTGCTTCAGTGGGGGCATGGCCCAGGGTGGATCTTACTGGAATCCTCTATATAAACAGAAGAGAAAAAGATGTAGAGACGGAGGAAAACTCCCAGAAACTGAAAGAGAAGGCCCCAGAACCCAGAAACTGAAATCAATGGAACCCAGGAGAGAAACTGGAGGAAGCCAGAAGCTGTAAGCAACGAGACCCAGAGGAGAAGTGAGATGTCACCATGTGTCTTGCCATGTGAAATATCAGCTCAGGATCACCAGCAGCTGGTCTTGGGGAGAAAAGCATCACCTGATAGAGCCTTGATTTGAACATTTTCACAGTCTCAGATTTGTAAGCTTATAAGTTAATAAATTCCCATTGTAAAAGTCAACTCATTTCTGGGATATCGCCTTGGCAGCCTTTAGCAGAATAAAACACCTTCTATTTTCAAAATACTTTACTAATTCCAAATACATTTAACGTATCCTATCTCAGTTGATGCTTGGGACAATCCTGTAAATAAGGCAAAGGGGGGAATATTAGCCCTGTGTTACAGAGAGGCAAACTTGGAACCAGAGCATTTAAGTCCCCATTCATAAACACAGAGCTAGACAGTGGCAGTGTTGGAACTGGAACTCAGGTCTCCAGCCTTTTAGTCTGATGGTTCTTGACACCACTTCAGACTTCTTTCCTGTCCCTGTTTGAAGGAGAAATAAAGTGATGTATGTGAAATTTTGGGGTAAAATGAAAATTTCATAAGATAGCAATTTTATTATAGAACAGGTTAGGTAATTTCATGGATGACATCCCTAGATGATTTTCAAATTGACATCCCAGAGGACAATGAGGCCTTCCTGATAATAAAAAGCAATTGCCACTTTCAAATAAATCTCTGGTCTAGAAAAGAACATGGTCCTAACTCAGGATGACAATTTTAGCCTTCATTTGATATTCTCGACCTAGTTCCTTATGTGATCACATAAGCATTATTTTAAACAGATCAGCAGAAATTTCATTCTGACCAAAAAGCAACTAATAGAGTCTACATCATTGGGTTGTTGTGAGGTTTAGCCATGCAGGGTTCTTAGAAGAGTGTTGGCACATAAAAAATGCTTTAAAAAGGTTTAATTGTTGGTGATGATGATGGTGATGGTGATGATTTTCACTTTTGGCCTTGCCCCAAAGTGCCCCATCTGGGCCTCCAGAAACAAATGAATATGGGATAATTTAATTAAGAGATGAAAGTATGACTTATTGCTTACCCTACAGATGTTTCACCAAAGAATGTTTTGCTTGGCATCTTGTGGGCTTCAGTGGGAAGAGCATTTTGTCTGAGATATTTGAGTCTCTCAACAAGGTGACTGCACTTACTGCACAGGCACTGATGTTTTAGACCAGGGGTCAGCAAACTACAGTCCCTGGTCCAAATCTCCATTCCCCACAAACATGGACACCTGTTTTTGCAAATAAAATTTTGTTGACACTCAGCCATATTCATTCATTTTCTATTCTCTTTGGTTGCTTTTATGCTACAATGACAGAGTTAAGTAGTTGTGACAAAGACCTTTTGGCTGGCAAAGTTTAAAATATTTACTATCTAACCCTTTACAGAAAGAGTTTGCCAGTTCTTCCCTACATCATATCCAGATTTCTCCCACATGCTACTACCTCTATAACCTATCCAATAACTGGCCAAGATTAGGGCAGGTGCTGAACAGCTAGTAAGAGCTCATTGGCATATTGATCCAAATCTCTTCTCCCAGAAATCTGGCAACTACTCCAAGCAAGTAGAAGGATGGAAATGGCCAAGAGAGGACCATGGTGTGTAAATCACATTGACAGAGACCTGAGGACCTGAGGAGGCCTTCGGCGAGCAAAGAAATAATCAGGTGCCATGTTCTGGTGGGGGAGGAAGGTCTCCTGCTCTCACATCTGCTGACTCAAGGAAGATAGGAAATTCCACAAAGCTTGATTAGAGGAAGTCTCCAAAACTGATAAAGAAAAGGTTTCTGGGAACTGAATCTTGGGTTTGGGTTTGCAGCATATGGGATCTTTTTTCCAGAGAGTTGCCTGTGTAAGGACTCAAAAATAGGTTAAATTCCTACTTAATTTTTTCTTTTGGAACATTGGTATAGCTTCTGGGAAACAATTCTTTCCCCTTGCTAGCCAAAATTCCCAGTGCATTTTCTTCTCTTACCCACGTGGAAGGTTCTAAAATGTCCCTGAAAATCACAGCTTTGTATCTATCCTGGCCCATGAGGATACCCATCTCTGTCCAGTCCTGAGCACTGCCTGGGCTTGCACAGTTAGACACGCATGCCCACCTTCCTTGCTCCTATGAGTCTTGAGCTCAATAGGATGCCTCCTATGGTATTACAGTAAACTTCTGAAGGGTGCACCATGAGCTTGAATGCCTGCTGGATTTATACCTACATCAAGGAGGCTGCTGGAAACAGACACCTTGTTCCTCATAAACAAATCCCAGGCTCATCCACAAAGCAGTTCTGCAGGCATGGCATGGGGATAATGATAGCTACCTTATGCGTTACTAAATCGGAGAGTGTATTAGTCAGCCAAAGGGGGTGCTGATGCAAGGTACCAGAAATCTGTTGGCTTTCATAAAGGGTATTTATTTGGGTTAAAAGCTTACAGTTACAAGGCCCTAAAAATTCCAACTCAAGTTTGCTTTCTCACCAAAGTCATTTGCCACTTGCTGAAGCAAGATGATTGCTGATCTCTACCGGGTCTCTCCTTCTGGGATTTCCCCTTCCTGTTGAGGCTCTGTAGGCCCAATTTCTTCCTGACCTCAGCTATAAGCTGGCACATGGCTTGTCTCTCAGGGTTTCTCAGCTGCTCGGCTGCTCTGTTCTCTTCACAAGGTCAACTGTAACTGTTAGGCAAGTGGCTCATCTTTCTTTGGGGCCCCAGGATCAAACATGATGGAGCTATCTCCTCTTCCATGTCTCCTGCTACGTGTCTTCTTGAGTGAGTGTCTGTTTAAATCAGCCCACCAAAGGGATGGGGTCTCAACCCTGAGTCACACCCTACTGGTGTGGTCAAATCAAAGGCCCTAAATTGATTTTATTAAGTAAAGTTAAAACCTTTGAACTTAATACAATCAAAGGGCATCACACCTAAAGGAATAGACCAGTTTACAAACAAAATGTGGTGGTTTTTTTTGCTTTTTTTGGAATTCATAAATAATCTCAAACTGCCACAGAGAGCATGGTCACCTGTCCTGTGCAATACCTCTCTATTCTCTAACTTTCTCTTCCTCTTTCCTTTCCTCATCTCTTTCCTTCCTCCTTCCTACTTCCTTCTGTTGTCTTTCTCCCTGTCATTTCTCCATCTTGGGCCACTCAGACACTACTTAGTGCTGATCAATATGCCAGTTGGTTAAGTGAAATGTAGAGACAGGTGTCTTGGGTTGGAGTCCTTCTTTGTCACCCACTATTGTATAAACCTGGTCAACCCCTTCATCAGATATTGACTGAGTGCCCACTAGGTGCCAGACACCATTCTGGGCACTTGGGCTACATCAGGGACTAAAACAGAACAGATTGCTGCCATCAGGAAGCCCACATTCCAGCAGACATAGACAGACAAAAATAGTAAGCATAGTAATTAAATAAGTTGGAAAAGGATCAGGGGATGGAATACAGCAGAGTGAGGGAAGACTCCCATTGGCTTAACTTTTCTAAGACTCCATGTGCTCAGACATGGATGAAGCCTACCAGCCCTTCTTGCAAGGGTGAAATGAAAGGAAGCTCATGAAAGGGCTGCATACATCATAAACCATGAGATGAATGTTTACTGTTTGAAGAACAATTTTTGCATCCATATGACCCAAGAGTTAAAATAAACTCATTTACAGAGGCAAATGATAAGAGACAGAAATTCACATTTGTCGCGTACACACCTCATGCTGCTTCACCTCAGGGACCTCCCCTCATCTACCAGAAAGGGTGTCATCATCCCAGTGTTGAGGATGAGAAAAGCAAGGCTCAGAAGTGAAGCAGCTGCCTCAAGGTCAGGTCACAGAGCTGGGGAATGACAGCGCTGGGCTGAGGAACCTCAGGGGATCCAATGAGTAAGCTAGGCTGAGTGACCTTGAAAATCCCTTCCAATTCCAAGACTGCATGCGTTCTCAGTGATGACTCTTACGAATGACAATAATTGGATGACCTCAAGAAAAACATGTCTCCAAAGGAAATAAGTTCCTTCATTCCAAGCCGGAAGGTCATTTCTCAGCTGTCCAGACCCAGGTCACTGGGGGAAACAGACAACAGCAGGCTGTGAGTAAGGATGGATGAGACAGTGGCTAAAGCTTTGACTCAAGGGGCTTCCTCCACATTGTGGAACCTGGAACTCAAGAAAATAAAAGCACAGGGGAACGTCCAAGCATCCTATTAACAAAATAAGAAGGATGGGCCAGAGTTGAGAAAGCTGCTTCTGACAGCAAAGTAATTATCAGAAAGGAGCCACCCAGGTTTCTTCCTTTAAAGAACAGAGCACTGCATGCACAATTGAAAGTACAAGGTGACTTGGAAAGGAAAAAAATATATATCATTTCAAGTTCCAAGCTCGTGCCCAGAAAGGACTGACAGGCATGTTAAATATTGCTTACCAAGAAGATGACCAGGAGAAAACATTTTGTTCATGCTATTTTTCCAGTCTTTGAGGGTTTGAGATACTAAATCACTTACAATTATAGATAACATAGTGTTTTTTGGCTGTTATCTCATGTCTTATCCCTGTCAAGTTATGAATAAAGATAGTCTGATTTACATATTTATTATCTACATCTTACAAGAAAATAGCAGTCCCATGTCTTCCATGGCCCACAATCTGCATTGACTGGTAAGGACATTTCAAATAAACCCCTGTCACAAATTCTCATTTTATACTGGTCACAGTGATAGCTGTGCATGAAATTATAATAGGGGGATATTCTCAAGTCTGTGCTGAATATCAAGTTTAAGTGTGATGAGGTCATTTGGTGAGGCTGTGACCCTTCTAATTAGGTAAGGGAGTTACTGATACCTCTGGATCCCCATCTTGGGGACACGGTGGCCTAGATTGGCTCGCAGAACAAAGGCTCAGATTAGAATACGATCTGTCTGGAGGCTATGGCTTCCACGCTCCCTGCAGAAAGACCTTGCTCCTCAAGGGGAGCCTTAAATGGAGCTCCCCAAGTCTGTGGCCTAAACACCTGTGCCTGATTATTTAGAACTTGAACACCACTGCAGAGTTTCTGGAGAATGGGTGCCTTCAACCAGAAAGCACCAAATGCAAATAGTCTCTTAGCTCAGTTTCCTTTATCTTGCTTAAAAAAAAATGTATGTAAAAAGTCAACAAGAATATCTCTTCACAGGCATGAAAGGCCCTGCCAAGTGAAAATTATTAGGCAAGGAAGTATAAGCACCATGACTTAAAAAGCATCTGTGAATGCAGAGCTGGTCCCCGCAGGAGGAGCTCCTTGCTGTCCTTTTAACTCCTAGAGCAGTGATGTTCACTTAAGGGAGGGATTGGGCATGCCTGCAGGTGGGCACAGAAGGATAAAATACTGAATGAATCCAAATTTTCATTTTCTGAGTTCATGTTTTTGGTTTCCATAAAATTTCTAACCACTGATACCATTGAGTGATTATTCAGGTGTTGTGTGAATGGCATTAACTACAGTGGACCCATATTGCTATTAAAAAGGTAATTCATGACCTAGCAATTCCACTCTTGGGTGCTTACCCCCAAAAGCTGAAAGCAGAAACTCAAACAGGTATTTGTACATTAGTGTGCATAGCAGCATTATTCACAGTAACCAGAAGGTAGAAGCAAACCAAGTGTTCATCCACAGATGAATGGATAAGCAAAATGTCAGCCATAAAAAGAATGAAGTTCTGATGCATGCTGTAATATGGATGAACCTTAAAAACATTATGCTGAGTGAAAAGAGCCAGGCATAAAAGAACAAACATTATATTTGTTCTTATATGAAATATCTAGAATATGCAAATTCATAGAGTCAGAAAGTCAATAATTACTTTAGAATAGGGAGAGGGAGATGCTTAACGGGTACCAATTCTTAATGGGTACCAATTTCTGTTGGGAGTGATGAAAACATTTTGGTAATAGATGGTGGTGATGGTAGAAACCACACTGTAAATGTATTTACCACCACTAAGTTGAACACCTAAAAATGGTTAAAAGGCAAATTTTGTGTTGTATATATGTTACCACAATTTTTTAAAAGGCAATCTCTTAAAACTCTACAGCTTAACTGTTAAGCCAACAACTTGCAAGCCTTCTTATCTATTTCCTCAGGCAGAAGAAGGACTGTAAAACAATATGAACATTTGGCACAAAGCCTCTTTGAAAGAGGTATTTATTACCGCTTTTCTTAAGAGCCTGGATTCAACTTTCTATCCACTCCCAAAGGAGGCATCTCCTGAGAAGCCACACCAAATGTCGTCTGCATGTTTATTGAAGGAGAGCATCACAAAGTTGCCTCAGAGATTTTCTGGAGACTTGAAGATCCTGTTTCTGGGCCACCAGTTCCCCTCTAAGCTGTTTTAGTCAGAAGGTTTTGTCAAAGATGCAGTCCCACACATACAGATTGAAAAATGATAAGCTGCATAATAGAAAGCTAAGGATCACAGGGTGATACTCCAGGGGGGAAATACTAATAGGTATAAATGCCCCTTGTTACAGACATATAGTTCCAATTCTTTCTGTTAACAATCTCAAAACTAGAATCTTCCAAACTGAGCCTGGCAGTCCAAGATGAGGGACTCCCCACAGAAATGTGGCTTTTCTGGAAAATGAGCTAAAATGTGTATGTAGTCTTTCCCAGGCCACCTGCAAGTTTGGGCACCCTATGTTATCACCTACATCTTTCCTTGAGGACTTTGACCAGGTCAGCCATCCTCACAGTTAAGAACACAGCCGTCTCTTCATCACCTGATCCCCCAATCAGAATCAAGATGCTTTCAGGAGGCACCCCATGTCCCTGAGACATTCAGTTCTGGTTCAGAGGGGAGCCCTATGCCTTGCAGTGCACAGGGTGTCATGTTACGTGCAGGGAAATGCTGCAGGAAAGGTGACAGTAAGGCAGGTGGTAAGAAATGCAGCCCTGAGAATGGGATGTCCTTGGCTCCCCCCGTTCCCCCTTCACCAGAGAAAAGAGTTCTCTCTGTGCCTCTCCTCTCAGCTACTTCCCTCAAAATGATCGTTAATTATGAAATTTGCATTGTATATATGTGCGTGTGTGCATAAATGTGCATGAGAGAGAGAAAAGAAGCGAAAAAAGAGAGAAGGTAACAGATTCTCGAGTACTGGCTATAAATAAGGAGCCAGGGTATGAAGTTCCAAGAGGTGCCTCTTCCTGTCCTCAAGAAGCTTACAATCTAGTTACAGTGACAAGGCAGGAAAACCTGATGTCTCTACCTATAAAAAGGAAAATAAAATTCAAAGCAGCTGCAAATAATATACCCTCAGCCGATAGTGATCACTTCCACAACTATTTGTTCCAAAGATTCAAAACATGGACAAGTCACTCAGACAGGTGTGGTGAGGGAGGTTTTACAGTAGGTGAGGCTTGACTGGGGTCCCTTGGGGTGGGTCAGTTTTAGAGAGGTTGAAGGCAGGGTGGCATTCCCAGAAAGGAGAGGATGGTTCGGGGTCTAGTGAGTGCTTCAGGTACATTAGAGAGGAAGTCAGGCAGGAAAGTTACTGCAAGTGATTGTCTCTCATCCCTAAGACTCCACCCCCACCCATCTCCACCTCTGTCTGGCTCTGGTTACCTGAGCTCCTGTACCAGGCCACTTGAACTTGAATTGTCCTTCCTTGGGAATTTGGTGGTAGACACTGCATTCATGTGGATCGGTTGCTGACCTCCAGCTAAGGAAAGCCAGGTTCTTTGGGAATAAGGAAATTCTAGAACTGCTGGCAGCAGACTCCAGAAGAGTTGTCCCACCAAGAAAATGCCCACACTAATGGTTCTATAGATAGACCAATTAGAAAAATAGAATGATCTATGTGTGAGTAAGGAAGTTTCTTAACCTCTCTATAATTCAGTTTCCTCAGCTTAAAATAGAGATACTAATAAAATCTAACCCATAGTGTTGTCATGAAGATTGATCAATTTGCATAGAGTTTTTTAGAACAATCGCTGACATGTAAGTGTCCAATAAATGCTAGCATTCCCGTTATAGCAACAAAATACGGAAAAGACACAAAGTCTGTCTCCAAAAATTTGCTATCCAGTGGGAAGACAGGGGTTAAAAGAAAAAGATGAAATAAATAGTATAATTCCTGTAATGAAGCTGAGCGCAAGTACCTTTGGGAAGCTAGAAGATTTCCCCCTCAGTCTTCTGGGGAATAAGGAAAGATTTCCCAGAGAAGGTGGTATTTGAGATAGAATATCAAGGATGAAGAACAGGGATTTTTTTCCCCAATAGACAAGTTGTAGGATGTTTTCTTTTCCAGGAAAAGGAAATAGAATGTGCATAGACACACAGGCCTGAGAGAACGATGAATGTGGGGGAATTTCAAACACTTCAGATTCTGTACTCTAAAGTACCTCATTATAAGTCAAATACAAAATAAATTAGCAGAGTGATTTTTTTAAAGTGCCAGAAATTTGAAAACTCAGGCAGACAAAAACCTATTTGCACTTCTTACCTATGGGGAGAGGCTACTCAAAACAGCAGGCTTCCTGTGTAAAGGAAATCATTAGATGTTTCTGCCCCTCAGTTGTTCTTTAGTTCCAGGGCAAAGAATTAACACAAAATGCATTCTCTAGCATTAAGTAAACGATATAAGATAGCGGGGGAAAAAACAAGGTAGTCACACTTAGAGCCACCAATGTTCAATTTAAGGTCTGAAGTCCAGGAAACTTTTTTAATTTTAAGAATCTTGGTTGCCAGTAACTAGAGAAAACCACGGCCCTCAAGCAACGGGATGCCATCTTTTAACTGGTCTGACTTTAGCAGTTACACTCAGTATGGTGGATTTCTTTCTGAGGCTTCGTTAATTACAATATCAAAGATTATTAATATACCCTAAATTGGATGCACAAGATTTAAAATCAGGAAAGGCACCTTTGGATCTTCAGAGTTCAGGAGACCTGATTTGCATTCCCGTAACCTCCCAAATTTCTCATGATTCTGCAGTCAACTGCAGTGTGACAGAGGATTATTAGGAGAGATTCGAATGTTTGTAATATAGAACAAGAAGCTCTGAGTATTCCCATAATGAGGAACAGTCTGACATCAGAGGACTCGACTTTGCTAAGTTTCCAAGGCAGCAATTGGCCAGTCTTTATAAAGTATTTGTCATTAAACCCTGCTCTTAGAGCAAACCTTGACAGCTGCCCAATAGCACAAACTAAAACAGTTTCGGCAATCACATCTCTAATCGGCCTGGTTTAAACAGTCAAACCTGGTAATTCAGGACCTGGGTGCTTTTTTTCTTTTGGCCTGCTTTACCAGTTTTTGCTTTGCACATCGATCACATTAATTGGTTAATTTTGAGCTTTCCACCAGGCTTCCTGCTGTTTGTAATCCCGGAGGGAGTTTCACTTAAAGGAAAAGTGAAACTTCCACCGCAAATATACTCACACAAAGCTCTTTCTCTGAAATAGGAAGAGAGTCAAGACTCAAGATTTTTTCTCCCCTTGAAGTATCCATTTTGCAACTCACTCATTGCCTTAAGAATATGGGGTTCATTTTGACATCACCTCCTCCATATATTCTTGGCTAACTGTGGAACCCTTGAGTCCAGAAGCCAAGCAGCTTCTGATTTATTTGCCCTACTCTGAGCTGGAACACTTGCCCTACTTTAAGCAGTCCTACTCTAAACTGTATTATACTACTCCTGCCAGTGTACAAATGCTCATTGTTTATCCTCAGGCTACTGTTTCCAAACCACAGTATTAGGGCATTCTGAAGAGATCCTCCAGGGCTTCTCCAAGAGGGAGGAAGGCTCCCCAAAGCAGCTCAGCTTCTGTTTTACATATGGGCACCCAAGGAAGATTATTGAACAGAAGGAGTCATGATTAAAGAAAATTTCCAGGCAATGATTTCAGAACCTTCTCCTCCTTACTTTTCATGACCTATGTTTGCAACTAACTAGCCAATGCTTCCATATTAATAAACTAGGTTAGGTTAGATTGCAATAATAAGTCAACCCCAAAATCTCAGTGTCTTACCACAGTAATGATTTATTTCTTATTCATCACAACTTAAATTACCAACAGAAGTTGGCAGAGAGTGCTGATTCACTAGGCACCCAGGGAACCAGGCTAACTGAGGCCCCACTATCTCAATACAAGGTCCTCCATATAGCATGGCAGGTCAAAAAAGAGACTTAAGATGGAGTTCTGGCCATTCAAAATCTAGAGCCTGGAACTCAAATAGCCCATTGGCCAGAAAGGTCACAAGGTCCCAGCTAACAGAAAGAGAAGTGAAGAACTCCAGGCTCAGGAAATAGAGAAGAATGGGATATTGATCACCACTGGTGATGTCTACCAGAAATTCTCTCTTTTCTCCTTCACCCCAGACTTCTGACTTGCAACTTTCTTCCAACCTCCCTCTGGTTTTCATGACTTCCTGGACACTCTTCTTGAATTTTTGTCATTGAAAACTCTGTCCCAGCTCTTGCCTTCCCCCACTGAACCTCCATATAAGTCACACACACAAACACACACACACACACACACACAAACCTGAGAACAGGTATGACAAAATTTCCATTTTCAATTTTTTCCCTCAGGATAAGCACAAAGATTTACTTGTAAAATTGTTCATCAAAGCATTATTTATTTAGGCTTGAAATATCCTGGATATGCAACAATAGGGAGCTGGTTAAATAAACCATGTCTTGTTATTAGATACTAACCAACAATTTAAAATTATACTAAGGAAAGATATTTATTATAATGAAAAGTTGTTCATAAGTTACTAACCAAATGAGAAAGATGGAGCCCATTCAGAATGTTCCCATTTCAACAATAATTACATACATACACACATACTTTTTACCTTTGAATAAAGTGTGGAAGAATTATATCAAAATACCTATAGGAGTCAACTCTGTTGATTTTCATCCTTTCATTTAATTTGCCTGAAATATACTTGTATCTGGGAAACGTGTATAAAAATAACATTTTGAAAATACTTAAAATGTTGCACTTTGAAGGAGAGCTATTGGTGTACAAAATGCTTCCCTCTGTCTCAGTCCCTATAAATGAATTTTATCCATCTATGCAGCACTCCTCCCATGCCGAAATCCCCATTGGACAGATCCCATGAATCTTAGTTAAAGCTCTCTGTTCTTTCATCTTATATTCACTTAGCAAACACCCTCATGCTTGTTAGTTTAAACCCAGGGTTCCTGCTTTCAGTAATCTCGTTCTCTGATTATCTGAACATGAATACCCACAAAACCTCCCTCCCAACTCTTCTCCCAATACTTGGAGCTTGAACTCCTCCTCTCTTGAACATGATTCCACACTGGTTCCATGGTTTCAAGAACTATGTGTAAGAGACTTCTTCCAGCCTACCTGGCCTATCCTTCAGAGTCCATATCTCAAAAGATATTATCTATTCCTATCACACCAGCAGAACTAATTTTAATCCCTCGCCACACCCCCAGCCCTCCGTCATGGGAAGGAGATTAAATACAAAAGCAAAAATGTTTATATTTGTATAAACATAAAGATCATGCAAACCTTTGACACTTTTGAAACTCACATTGAGAATTTAATGTTGAAAACTGACAAAGACAGAGGAAGACAATCAAACACAATGCTAGATAAGGGCTTGTTTATCCTGATATCTGAGACCCAACAAACTATTTTAAAGGTTTCAAATATCTTTATATGTTTTGCAAAGATATTTCATGGGTATTTGGCCAATAGGTAGTTTGATAAAACTTTGCAAACACACTTGTGTGACCCAATGTCATAGTATATGAATGTCCTCTCTAAAATTTCTTTTTGTTAAATTCATGCTAAGTATTTCACCAATAAGCATTATTTATGCGGGAGGTGCAAATGGAGAAACGAGGATGCAATTTTATTTACTTGGAAACAAATCCCTACCCTTGCTTTAGATAAGTCTGTTTTTTTTTTTTTTTAAATGATTTGTGCTATTCAGATACGTCTTTCATTTGGGGACATTATTGCATCTGTGTATGATGGGGCAATTTGCCCTCCATCATGTCAGAATCAATGAGCATTCTTTATTGATCTTTAAGCAGTAAGTGCTAAGCATTGTACTGGAAGAAAGAAAAATATGACAGTGCCAAGAATTTTCCAGCACATTCCACAGAACATCTCCCCTGGTTTGTGCTCTGGTGAAGTCACAGTCCCAAGGAAGGCACACAACATGGAGCCCTGTGAGACCAGGTGCACCCTGGCTATTTCAGGACCATGAATGTGCAAGTGACAAATTCCCCTGCTGGATGTGTTATCACACATCATGTCAAAACTGAGGAACATCCATCTGGATTGACTTTATATTCTGAGATAGAAGTCTTTGGAATTGGGTGAAATGCACATTTATTCTTTGAGGCAGCTTGTTAGGAAGAAGAATTGGCTTCAGTGCAGGTCAAAACCAAAGAAACATTGAGAGGTTCAATACACTAGTAGATAATGAGGTGACAAAAGAGGGTTTGTTCCACTAGCTGGTATCTCAAAGATCCTTCCAGCTGAGTTCTTGATAGATACACAGGCCCCACCCTAGTTAAAAATACACATTTGTAGATGGGAACAAAAGGGTAAACTAGGAAGGATAGATTATGAAATGTAATATGACTTGAAATATAAACCCAATAACCTTTGGACAGAGGGAAGTTCCCTTTAAACATAAGATTACTATTTGTTGTATATAATATTGGTGGTGGCATCACCAAATTCACTAACTTTTTTCAACAAGATAGTTAATCGTTACTGAAAGACAATTCCTTGATTATGTCAATCAGAAATTAAATTCACTTAAAGCTCCATATTGCATACTTGATGAGGAAATCAGTACTTGAGGGTGACTACAGCATTGACTGTTCAGCTGATTGGCACTATCAATCACTGAGTTAAAGGTTCTTCTAATTTCAACATCACTTGAGGGACAGAGGAGGAAATGCCTTTCAGAAGGAAAGTGCTAAGTTGACAATTGAGGGAGGCGATGTCTTCAACAGTGTACAGCCCACTAAAAGGACACAGCCTTTTGCCACTCCTCTTTTCAGCTTAGAGCTTGACGGGGAAGAACAGAGACTGAATGGGGCAGGGTGGATCTCAGGCAGAAGACTGGAGTAAGTAGACAAGGTGGTTTAGCAGAGAGAAAATTGGATTGGGAGCAGATTATCTGGTTTCTCTGCCATTTACTCAAATAGCCTGACTTCCTTGGGCCTTGTTTTCCTTACATGAGCACAAGCAATCATTACTGAGAAAGTTAAAAAGTATGCAGTGAGAAATGGATATTCAAGTACATGTCAATTGCAAGATGTTGTATGATATAAGTCTATCATGTGGAAGGAAATGTCAGAACATGCTGCCCCAGCCCTCCACCTGGAGCCACTGGCTCATAGAAACCACCTTAGAGCCTTCCTGGAATAACGTAAAGTGAAAAAAGGGAGAAAAGGAGTGAAAAGCACATAGAACTCCTTTTAAAGTGTTTTGTCCACTTGGGAATCTGTTCTCCTCCATAACCATACCTTGATTTTCTTTGATTTACCCCCACAACGCCCCCTACACTGGGTGCTGTGAGAGTGCCCTGCCTTCCCACCAGAGAAATTGAAAGTTCCCTGCAAAGCCTTCTGCTGGAGCCTTCCTTTTACTAACTCTTGTGCATCAAAGGTAGAGGCAGAGGGAGAAGAGCACACTCTCCTGAGACTTTATTTCCTATAAAAGTGATGCAAAGATGGTGAGGTTTTACTCATGACATCTGCAGAATGGTCCAATATTTCATAATGCCCTGCTCCAAGTCTGGTCTTTTGACCTTCTTGCTTATTCTTATTGCTTCCTGGTATCCTTTCCCCCAATTATCTTTTGCTTAAACTATTCAGAGTTTTATGTCTGTTACTTGCAACCAAAAAGCTGTAACTGTAAGGAAGCATAGAAGGATGAACAGAAGGAAGTTTGCAAGAGAGAAGGAAAGGATGGAAGGGGGAAGAATGAAAGAATAGAAAGATAGAAAAGTGAAAGGAAGGAGTGAAGGATGGATAGAAGGAAGGGAAGGAAGAGAAATAGGAAGGATGAAAGAATCAAAGGTATAGCAATTCGGATCTTCCTTGACTGAAATCCTCTCCATGCCCAAAGTTTAGAGCCTCCACCCGAGTTCTCCATCAGAGAAGACAATACGGTTGTCTCTGAATGCTTCACATGCAGAGTTAAGCTCAGTGAGATCTCTACTCACAGAAACTAGTGCTTCTCTGGTCCATCTAGGTCTTTTAATACCAGAAAGTTTCACATCCTTAGGCAGCCATGATTATGAAAGCTTATGTAGAGTTGGAATTTAATTCCAGTAAGCTATACCCTCTGAACCAGCTCAAAACAGGTCTCTGGACAGCCTTGTAAATATTTTAGGATTTACTGAGAGAGACAAGGTAGAAAACACCAGAGAGAGAGAAACTATTCAGAAGCGAGTTTTTGATAATGTAATTATATCCCAGATTCTAGTCCTCATCTTTGTATGCCTAGTAGCTCAACACAGCCCAGAGACTTGGAATTGATTAGGATTCTTTCAAACAATTTCACAAAACACTGATGGCTAGAACAGGGTTCCAGTTTCTCAATCCAAAGTACAAGGTTAGAATCAGATTCCAGCATCCAAACCTGGCCTGTGCATTTCTTAACTGTGGAATTCTGTGCAAGTCAATCAACTTCTCTGGGCCTTGGTAATGCTTGTGGTTGGCGTGAAGGTTGCCTGGAGCATCGGGGGTACCCAGCACACACTAGCTGCCTTCCCTGCCCTTATGAACCAGGTTCCTCTCCTGAACCTCTTCAGATGCTCTTGGTCTCTCCTGTCTCTTGTTCCAGCTACTGCCACAACCAGCTCTGCATGGACTCTGACTAATTTCACACAGACACAATCTGGCAATGGCTTTCTCCTGCCTGATCCTGTTCCTTTCCATCCTGGGCCATCCTTGTTGACACTAAGGTGGGGGAGGCAGCTGGCCCCTCCTCGGTGTCCACCTGTACACAGTCTTGAAGTATGGGGGAGTGACCACCACCATGGGATGAAATTTTGATGGATGGTTGGCAGGACCCAAGATAAATGCTGCCCTCTCTCTCCCCTCCACTGCCCAAAGACTCATTTATAAGGCTTCTCAGAGGACTGCCCCTGCATCCCTGGATAAGACACCCTTATCAATCTACCTTCCTCGCTGTCTTACTCCCCAAGACCCTCACCCTCTACCTAATAATAACACATAAACCTTTCCCCCATGCTCTGCTTTCTAGGAAAACCGGGTTAAAATGAACTCTGGCTCCTTTTCCATTTTCAGTCACCAGAAAACTCCATTCTGTCCACTGGCACAGTCAGGCAAGTTTTATGGCAACCAGGAGGCAGAATGAAGAGTTGGTGGTTTGCTTGGTGAGAACAGAGTCATAACAAAAGGAAACTGAGTGACTGAGGGTCCAGCCAGACTCCACCATAGAGGCCACCACCCAATGGCCATGCTTAGGTCCTCTGCTCCTGGAGAGAATTGGGAGAAGTCCCCTCTCCAACTCCATGTCTTTTCCTGGACTCTTTTTCTCAGCTGTCTTGTTTCTGCAGGTCACCGCCAGCACCAGCATTCCATGTGCCAAGCACTGTTCTAAACTCCTTACACGTGTTAGTTCATGGAACCTTCAAAATGATGCTGTAAAGTTGGTGCTATGACTATCCCCATTTTACAGATGAGAAAACCAAAGCACAGAGGGATTACGTAATTTGCTCACAGAGCTAGGAGCTGGCAGTTAGTTTTCAAACCCAGGGAGAATACTTCAAAGGCCTAGGTCCTTAAACTCTACAACTCTACTGTCTTGAATCCCATTCTTCATGTTTCCTTTTCTAAAATTAATCTCATTTCCAAGTGATCACTTTACGGTTGCTCTGTGTGAGTTCTCTGCCCCGTCCCCACTCTGTTCTCCCTCCTTTGTCTCCTCTTTTTGGGTAAAAACACCTCCAGTTCTTTCTGACACCATCCAGCGTCTACGTGGCACACCCTTGCCTGACCATATCTAATTTGTCAAAATCCTTCTGACATTCTGAAGCCAACAGACAAACTCCACCCCATGTTCTGGGTACAGTTTCCAGTGGGACCATTCCTCCTCAGATTTGAAAATGATACTTTTATAACTATGGTCTAAGATCATGCTATACTTAGTCTACATTAATTAGACTAGAAATATCACCAAAGCAATTATTAAGTCCTTGAAAGTCCCCCAAGGTCTTTTCTACAAGTCCAATTCCCCCAATCCTGTATTGTGACACCCCTCCCCATTTTTTTTATATCCAAGGACAGGACTTCACATTTTTTTGTGTCTCTGTTTACTTTTATTTCAGAATCTAATCCATCAAAAATCATATAGATTCTTGATTATGTCATAGATTGCATTTGTTTCCCTTCCAGGTTCATATCATTTGCAAATTGAATGTTTAGCACCTCTAGGGCAGGAATTGTACCCTGCTTCTCCTGGGATTTAGACTGTGACTCAATGGTGCTCATAACAACATTGGCCTCCTCCAGATATACATCCTGGCTGGCTGAATAAATAGTGGTGGTTTTATTACTGATGTCACTGGCATATCTATTTGCATGACATATTTCCCTTAGAGTAACTGAAGGCCAAAAAAAAAGAAAAGAAAAGAAAATCATAATGCTTTCCATTAAAATGGCTTAGTAGAGTACTATAATGAAATACTCTTATTTCCATTACAATTTTATAAAAAAAAATATCAGGAGACACTGAAAAATCAACAATTTATCCCATGTTGCTACCAGCCTTCTTTCTTTATCTTTGATGGTGGCTGTGCCTCATCACACACACACACGTGTGTGTGCATATATGTCTATTCTCTTGAGCACAGAGTGGCTTGGCTGAATTCAAAACAGAGAAAGAGTCAGGTGTGTTTCTTGAGCCCTAATTCTCCATTTGACTTGACACAGTTTTCAGTTTCCATTACAGGTAAATCTTGTTTGATATTGTGGTGTAGAAAACAGGTGAGACTTCCTCTTTCTCTCTGTCACACGGGTAGTCTTAGCGCCTGTTGACTTGGCACCCTGCTCCTTAATTATCATTAACTCCCTGGGTGATCTTGGTTCAATCACTTCGCCTCACTAGGCACCTGGAAATAGAGGAGGATCCAGGGATGGCTAAGCTCTGGGGTCCCGCCTGCGTGGACATTCTGGGATGCTTTGGTGGTGGTTGGGGACAGGAGGGGTTCTCATCGATAGATGTTTTCAAAATGGGAATTCTCTTGACAACAGCAGTTCTTGCTAGGAATTTCAGAATTGGCAGAGACAGACCTGGAACAAGTTTAATGATCAAGTAAAAATCTCTCTCAAAACCTTTCCTCTAATGTTTGTAAGTGAATGATGTCAAAAGCATTACATTCACTGGTGTGGATTTTTATTGAATATCAAGAGTAAATAATATATGACTTGGAAGGAAATTTCCATTAAATCTATTTGGGGCTTTATACAGATAGAGCCATTTAATTTGTGCTTTGTTCAATATGGATGCAGCATTAATATTTATCTACAAATAATCCATGGCAATTATTTTCACAGGTGTCTAAAATAATAAATGCCTTTGCGAGACAGGAGGGGAAGCAGGCACTTGCCTGCACCTCCAGTGAGATCCCTGTATAATAACTCTTCTGCCTGCAATGTGACCCGACTGGCCAATGCTGAACATCCTTCTGTGATGGTCAGAGGCAGCTGCAGCCCTGCTGGGGAGGGAAGAGAAAGGATCCTAGTGAGATGGCAAGGGGCCAGTGGTGAGGAGGAGCTGGAAGGGCTCATTAGCAGAGAAGCTCAATGGTGAGCAAGTGCAGAAAATAGGCACAACTGAATTCTTACTTTCTCCCCAAAACACGGCCTCAGAAAATTGCCTTCTAGGAAAATTAACAGGTGTTGATGGTCTACTCTGCACAGGAAATGTTATATATCAATCTCACTAAAGCCCACAGCCACCCAGGGAAATCCTAACCTTAGCAGCTTTGTATAGATCTACACAGCAAGTTTGACCAGGATTCATTAAATACTTACAATATTCCAAAATATTGTGATAGATTTGAATAATTCTCAAAAGAATCCTTTGAGATATGAGTTCATTTGGCAGATAAGGAAACTGAGGCAAGCAGTGGTCATGCTTTTTAACGCATCCAAGCAAGAAGTGGCAGAATTAAATTTAGCTTTGTTGACTCCTGAATTGAAACTTTGTCCATTCCACCCTGCAGAATCATGGAATGTAGTTGGAGTTTGATATTGATATTAAAACAATATTAACCATCACTCTATTTTCTCTGACCTATATTCTAATTATTAACTCCCTGAGTATACACAATATATTTAATTCATAGTAGCACAATAATGCAGTATCTGTCCTTTTGTGTCTGGCTTACCTATCTCAACATAATATCCTCCAGGTTCATCCATGTTGTCATATGCTTCACAACTTCATTTCTTCTTACAGCTGCATAATATTTCATCATGTGTTACACCAAAATTTGTAGAATGGAAAGCTGAGCATTAATCTGTGCAGAATTGGTAAAAAGTTGTGTGTAAATCTTTGGAAATGAATAGAAATGATGAGAGTACATCATACTGTTTGTAACAAGCGGAGCTATTATATGGGTATGACAGTGGTGAAAGGGAAAGTCTAAGGACATGTACATTACGAGAAAGAAAGCTAAAAAACATAACATGGGACTGTATAACATAGTGAACCTCGAATATAAGATTGTTTTTACAAAATATAAATACAAATAAACTAGAGAGATGGAAACAAAAGAGCAGCTATATATGGCACGGGAGGCATAGAGATATTGAGAGGTGATGGATTTGTTTGTCTGTTTTTGTTTTTATTATTATTATTGGAATAATGAAAATCCTCTAATAATAATTGAAGTCATGGATACACAATTATGTCATTATACCATTGCTTGTAAACTTTGGATATACAGTTCTTTTACGCTTTATTAATATGTATCAATAAAATTGATTTGTTAAAAAAGATAAACCAATATTAACAATCCTAAAAGAATTTTTTTTTTTTAAAGATTTATTTATTTTTTATTTATTTAATTCCCTTCCCCTCCCCCGGTTGTCTGTTTTCTGTGTCTTTTTGCTGCGTCTTGTTTCTTTGTCTGCTTCTGTTGTCGTCAGCGGCACGGGAGGTGTGGGCGGCGCCATTCCTCGGCAGGCTGCTCCCTCCTTCGCACTGGGCGGCTCTCCTTATGGGTGCACTCCTTGCGCGTGGGGCTCCCCTACGCGGGGAACACCCCTGCATGGCAGGGCACTCCTTGCGCGCATCAGCACTGCGCATGGGCCAGCTCCACATGGGTCAAGGAGGCCCGGGGCTTGAACCGTGGACCTCCCATGTGGTAGACGGACGCCCTAACCACTGCGCCAAAGTCCGTTTCCCAAAAAGAATATTAATTCCACCAAAATTCGTATAAACCTTTAAGGCATTGGGGTATTTGCCCAGTGCTCCTAAGTTTAGACATATTTCAACTCTTTTCTAAATGTCTCAACGGAGTTCAGTACAAGATTAACCTGAGATCCACAGTTTTGTTTCAGGAATCAAAGAGCCTTCCTAAATTTTATGCAAAATGATTTGTTTGTGTGTGGGGGTTTACAGCTTTTTTGATTTTTAAAAAGGTCTCTATTCCAGAGAAAGTTAGGAATAAGTGGCCTAGCTTCGTAGAACTGTTTCTTCTGAGCCCCCAGGTTTCTAGTTCCTGAGGATGAACCACAAAGAGGATGGACGTGAGCCACCACAGAGGCAATTGCTAAAAATTAGATACGGGGTCCTTACAAGAAATTCATTGCCAAGCTTCAGAAGGGAGAGAGGCCCACCACCATTTTCATTTTCTTATACCATTCTTATATCAGCTACATAAAAACCGAGGCGTTATGTTTATTTCCAGTTTACAAATAAGATAACAAAGATTCAAAAAGGCTAAGTCCCTTGTTCAAGGTCATTTGGTGGAAAAGGAGCAGAGGAAAGTTTCAGATTCAATCTGTCGGGTCTCACAGTCCATGGACTTAACCATTGGGCCAGACTTCCTCCTTCATCTTCCCACCCAGCCCTCAGCCCTCTGCCCTCCCCAGGGCCTGGCACGTGGGTAGAGCTCCATCACTGTGGGGCTGTAGGACTGAACCGACCCCAGGTGTTGACCGATAAGGGAATTATATTCCTACTGCCTTCACCAGAGTCAGGGGCTATGAACAGGTCTTTCGATATGTATGTATTTTACATAAATTTCTCATTTGTTCCTAAGTCACAGGATAACTATCTTTCTCATGGATGCACACACGTGAAATACACATTGCAGGTAAACCTGCTATAAATTCGCAAATGTAATTTGTGGTTAAAATGCAATCGTCTTGTGCCTACACGCCTCAAGCTTTGAGACTCACTGCAGCCAGGACTAACATCAAGGAGAAAGAGCTTTAACTACACTTGCAAAATGTGCAGTAATTTATAAAGTGGCTCTCAACTGTTGCTGAGTCAAGGCTGTCCGCGGGCCGTTGCTCACTGTCCCTTTAAATACCACTCTCTTGCTCTTTGGGGAAAGGGGAATGATGTATATTTCTAATTATAACCAAACAGGCTCTTCCACCCTCTATTTGGTTCCCTGCAGGTTAGACGATTTGCCAATATCTATTTAACAGTTGCGGTAACAGGAAAAAATCCCAGGTCTAATCAGCTAGAAATTCTCTGGCTCTCTCCCACTTTAGTGGAATCATATTTTTGCACTTGAGGTCATCTTTATATATGAGAAGGGAGCAAGGCTGGGAGAAAATTGGCATTAAAAATAGAGCAAAGTTCCTGACTCTCACTTCTCGAGCTCATGGAAGATTCTAGCCTTTTATTATTAATGCCGAGTGCTGACAACATCCCTCTTGCCTCGAGAGCATGCCAAGGAGCTTCCCATTGCCCGGCTGGGTCTCAGCGGCTGCCAGGTTGGCATTTGCGGGAAGGTTTCATTTTCCCCCTTATCCATCATGTCAAGGTGAGTGACGCTGTTCACCCGCCCCTCTCTGCCTGCCTCCCGCTTTGGAACCCCAGCTATCTCTCCCACTGCCACCTTCCTCATCCTGCATCTTACCTGCTCACAATTTAGGGATGGAAATTACTGATCAGCTAACTTGATAAATTAAATCCTGAAACGATGTGGCTGATAAGAGAATGCCTTTAAATTGTAATTCCAATTTAAATAGTTGACTTTTATTGATCATACCCCTGCTTGTGGATCCAATATAAAAGTTTCCTTAATAGCAGAATCCCAGAATAGTTAAAAAATATATATTGTTTAGGCAGTTGTCAGTTTTCTGGAAAATCTTGGATCTGACCATATCATAACTGGAGCTCAGAGAAATAATTAGCTGAGCAGTCAAGTGGTGAGAGGAACATTGGTTTAGACCTTTCCATGTGTCCAACACTTTGCTAGATTCTTAAAATATCTCATTTAATTCTTACCATCACTTTTTGAAGTAGATATAAACAGCCACATTTTTAGAGTTCAGGAAACTAAGGTTGAAGGAGATCAAATAACTCTTCTGAGATCACATACAGAATGGAAATTGGAATCCTGGTTAGGGTATCAGCAAAGTCCCATTGACCCCACACTGAGGAGGTGAGGAGTTAAGTGTTTGCTTGGGTCAGCTGACGGCACAAATTTGTACATGGAGCCAGGACAAGAGTTGCTCTTCTAGAGAAGGGTGTGTGGCCATATCATCCAAATCCAATGCCTAGGTTAGGGTTTGTGCCCAAACAAGTGAAAGACAACCACCAGGGAGTGATGGGCAAAGAGGCCAGCAGATACACAAGATGCACATGGGAAGGCACATGGGGGTGGGAGAGGGTTCCAGGGAGGTCTGTAGCTGGTCCAAAGAGACTGGTGCTCAGGGCCAGAGCCTCAGTCCATTTGGAAACCAGACAACATAATGAATACCTGGGTAGATGACTGGATCTCAGTCTCTGGATCAGAGCCCCAAGCCTGGCTTGATGCTGCAGTACTAAGCATATATCCCAGGACCCCTGTCTAGGTTCAGGATACAGCTGATCCTGCAGGAGGCTCTAAGTTAGGTTGAGGGAGTGGCAAAGTTGTAGAGATGTGGGAGCCGGAGAGGTTGTCAAAGCCTGGGCAGGTCTGGTTACTGTCAGATCTGGCAGAAACCCACAGGACGGCCACCTGCTTTCCATGGGCAGTCAGTCAGCACAGCACTCATTCAGTCACCGGATGCTTTTGGGTGGGCACCTACAATTCTTCCATTCCTTTAAGTGTTGGTGCCACCTTGCTGTGCACTGGGTCGTGTAGACATGAAGACAAAAGCCAGGTTCTACGCTAGGAATTAAGGGAGAGAAGATGACGAGAAAGATACAGGCTCTTCCTCAAGGAGTTAATAATCTAGCAGAGGGAAGTGGACGTGGTTCAAATGATAGAGTATCTGCCTACCATATGGAGGGTCCAGGGTTCAATCTCCAGGGCCTCCTGATCCGTGTGGTAAGCTGGCCCACATGCAGTGCTGTCGCACACAAGGAGTGCCGCGCCACGCAGGGGCGCCCCTGCATAGGGGTGCCCCACGCACAAGGAGTGTACCCCGCAAGGAGAGCTGCCCCACGTGAAAAAAAGTGCAGCCCGCCCAGGAGTGGCACTGCACTCACGGAGAGCTGACACAGTAAGATGACGCAACAAAAAAGAGCCACACTTTCCCAGTGCCTCCACATAATGCAAGCGGACACAGAAGAACACACGGTGAATGGACACGGAGAGCAGGCAATGGGGGGGCAGGGGAGAGAAATAAATAAAATAAAATATTAAAAACAGTAATAATAATCTAGCAGAGAAGATAGGACACAAGGTGGATGCGTTATGGTATTAGGTCACATCTGATTAGGACCCAGTGGAGGAAGAAAGAAGCAGCTCTACATAATCACAGCAAGGGAAGAGAACTTCTGGTGGGGAGGGATGAAGATGGAGGGGACATCTGGGTTCATTTGATGAAATTTCCGGGGATGCGGGAGCTTTGCTATAAAGGGGCATGAAGAGGTACAGGGCCAGGAGGTGCTGGCTGGAGAACTGAGCTTCAGGTCTGGGGTGACTTTCCTCCACACAACGTCTGCCCTTCTGTCACTCTCCATTTGGTCCATTCTGGTCAGGCAGGCAAAGCTTCTTGTAACTCTTCATGCCCAAATCTGACCACAAAATGCCATTCCCCACTCTCTCTGCTTTTACAGTGAATGTGATCTCCTAAAGACAAACCTTTACCATAAAGCTTTCCAAGATCAGATCCTTCCTGCTTGGCTTAATTGTTTAATCCCTTTCCTTTAACCCTTTATCAAAGTGCACCTTGCATGATCAAATGGCAATACTCTTAAAAGGATGAGTATACAGTCTATCTTGTACTTCTAATAATATCTGAAGAATACTAGAGAAGCTTGCTATTATCTTGTAGGAAATCCTTTGAAGCCATGATTGTCATTTGGAATACAAATAATCCCAACCTCTTCATCCATTTTCTAAGATCATATGATGGAGCAGGCAAGTCTCCTTCTTCCCTGTGTATCTGTAGATACTTGGGTATGTATTTTCAGGGGTGTTTATCCAGAAACTACACCTTTCTTTAAATGTAGGAGAACCTCTTTGAGAGCAGGGAAGACATTTCTAAAATTCATCTTCCCACATGGTCTTTGACTGTGACCACTCATTAAGGCTTGACTGCTGGCCTGGCTGGCTCTTGTGATGGTCTCATATGGGGGTAGACTGGTGTCTTCTTCTTAGTGGAGGTCGTTCTCTGGCTGAGGTAAGCCATCCCTTCAATGGGTGCCACCTTCAGATCCATTCGGCAAAGGCTCCGTGTTCTACCCATTCCCAGAATCCTAAATCCTGGGGAGTTGAAGCCTTTGTTTTCTCCCCTCTCGAGGATGAAGCAGCATAATCTGATAGAAAGAGAAATGGCCCCCAAATCAAACAGACCAAACTCAAATACCTCCTGTTTCATTAATAGCTGTGCAAGTGAATTCTTGAACTTACCCTCTTTTAAGGTTCTGTTTATCTTTATAGCAAGAGCAACAGTACCTATTTCAGAAAATCATATCTGGATTATAGTAGGCCCTTAGTAAATGATAGCTACATATAACATTCCTTCTTGGAATTTCAAAATTTTAATGAAATGATTTTTAATGAGAACAGAACCCATGTTTTTTTATTGATCTAGATCAGATGTACAAAATTACATTTGATTGGCTAAAAAGCTGATTTAAACTTAGTCACATCTCCATATAATATGTTTATGTATAAATTAATTGCAGGTGTGGTTAGTGTTTGGTTCCAGAATTAATTTCCCTCCTCACTAAGGAATTACACTGCTAAATGAATTAACGTCACTATGCTTCGTTACTGTAAACATGCCTACTGGTAAGGTTTCCACAGGGTTCCTTAGTTACCAGCCCTAAAACTGGCTGGGCTGGACCAGCAGCGCCAGTTTATCTGGTTGCCATGAGAAAGAAACACAGCACAGTCCTTCGACAGAGCTAACAAGTCCCTTTAGGATTTGCTCCAGTCCTCAAAAGAGAGAAGGAATGCTCTGCATGGCTTTATGCCCTCAGTGGAGGTTAAGAAATATCTGCCATGCCTCGGGGATAACACCCACACCCAGCTCTGACACATTTGGTTGTTAATTAGATCATATCACTAATTGAGTTTCATCATAATTATTCATGCACCTCTCTCTATCCTATACAGGACCATAAGTTTTTCTTGTGTACATGGTATATGCTGTATTCATTTCTATGTCCCCTATAGCTCCTGGCAGACTTTTGATCTGATGGATGGAGGGGATGAATGGATGGATGGGGGATGGATGGATGGTGTGATGGGTACCTGTATCAGCCTTGATCAAGAGTCACGGGAGAATTTTTTAAATAAGATTTACCCTATTCTTAAAGATGGTCAAGTATCATTTCCTCCAGGACTAGATGCTGTGTCTTTTGATAATCAACCGTGAGTTGTTATGAGGACCTGTACCACATCTCTATATTCATCAGCTTCTATTTCAAGGCTTGGCCTCATCCTACCTTCTGCTTCTTCCCATCCCTCACCCCAGCACCATTATCATGCCTAGTCATTCCCCCTTCTTTGTTTCTCTCCTGGTCTTATTTTGGACTATCAGAGCTCAAAGTAACTAGTGGCATGGTTATCCCCAGAAGGCTCTGGATGGCTGGCAAGCAAGCACCTTATCAAATCAATATAGAAACATATGGAGGGTTCAGCCACTATAAAACACTTCTCTGGCACTCTGAATTGCACTTGATAACTGCCAGTTCATGGTCCTTGAGGAAAATGCGCATCTCTTTCTTGCTTCTCTCCTTGCCTTCCCTGCTCCCTGAGTGGTTGCAGCTCCGTTGGTTTCTTCCTCCTCCCCTCTTTTTCTTCTCATTCCTAAGGGTTCCTCTAGGGGCCTAAGATAGGACTCTCAGATGTGGTAATAGGTTGTTTGAAAAAACCCACTAGCCCGGGTGGATTTCCTCCTTAAAGTCAACAGTCCTGATTTAGCTTACTTAACCACTCAGGCCTTCCAAAGGAGAGTGGTTGCTAAAAGTTACATCCTTTGACTCGCCTTTTCCTTAGGGAACTTTCCAGCATGTGAAATCAAGGCCTAGGGAGTCACCCCCATTAGGACTAGAATCAGCCCCCTGCCATGCCTTGGGGCAGCCTCTGAAAACTTCTTCTTCTGGGGTCACCAAAGGACACAGGTGACAACTGGCAGCCTCTGCCTTTCCTCCATCTCAGCAGCAGCCAGGGGCCACAGAGAACCCGGGAAGCTTGGGGCAGAATCTATTTCTCACAGATCTTTGCGTTCCCAAGCCTCCCAGCTTGGTAGATAGGCCCTGGTCTGAAAATGGAGTTGGTGCCTTTAATCCTCATTCTTGTCCTTATTTCTGTTAGTTACAGGACAAGAAGAAAAGGGAGAAAGGGAGAAAATGACACTATGGCCTTCAAACCAGTGTCTCCTCTGAGTTTGAAAGTGACAATTGGAAGGGTTTAACATTGACAACAAAAAAGCTGGAGAGGCGCTTTTGTCTCCACGCTGTTACTCTTCCATCTACTTGTCTGACCGTCCCTGGCAAATGCCGGGGTTCCCTCCCTCCTGCGGCCTTTGATGCATATCATCTTTTATGGTTGAGTCCAAACACTTATGCTCGGAGGGGGTTATAGTCAACTGTGGGCTAGATTCCTTGACAGGCTCTACCCCAAGCTCCCTAGTTGGGCGAATTGTACCGCACAATCTAGAAGGAAAGAGCCTCAAGAGCATTTTTACTCCCTTCATTCAAAAGGAGGCAGTAAAAATATGGGTTCTGGAGTCAGATCGCCTGAGGCTGAGGCCCAGCTCTGCCCTTGCCATCTGTGAGTCTTGGTGAGGGCCACCCAGCTTTTCTAAGCCCTCGTCTTTCCAGAGAGCAGTGGGGAGCTGAGCTGAGTTCTTCTGGGCCACATCCTAACAAGGTATCCAGGGCAGAAGGAGCCCTCAATGGCAGTGGCTTCTCCTCAGGCCCCCTTCATTCCCCAGGGGAGTTCAAGACAGAAGGTGTTTTCCAGTCCTGAAAGTGAAGCTCCCAAGTGATGTTACCCACCTCGATGCCTTGGGAATGCGTGGCTTCTCTATGCCTGATAATGTCATAATTCTTCTCCCTTCCCTCTGGGAAGGAAGGAGACAGAAGAGGCAAAACAGTGTGTCGGTGGATCACTGTTACTCCACTTCCCAGTCTTGCTCTTTATTGGAGGATTCATCTGTGTAAGTCCTTGGTGACCCCACCAGGGAAGGATGAAGCTATCACTACCTGATCTTCTGGGGAGACTTATAAGGGCAATTTTGGAGAGAAACATCTCCAGATCATTTTATCCCAGAGATAACCCTGGAAATCCTAAAATAGTTTGGAGGATTCATTGTCTTAGCCAATAGGGAGACAGAGTACATGGTGAGAAAGATCTGAAACAATGAGTCAGAAGTCATAGGTTTAAGATAAGCCCTGTCCTTGGGAATCATGGCCTTGATGGAGGTAATTAAATTCTGGGGTCATATATTTCTCAATTTTTCAACTCTAAAATAGGAGCAATAGTTTATTTTTCACAATTGTGTAGTGAAGATTACTTGGGAAATTTATACAGAAGGCATGGGAAAATGATGTACTGTACAATATTATGATTTAAAATGATGAATTATATTAGCATAAAGGTGAGTCTAAAAGTTAGATTTCTTCATTGTTTCTCAGAACTGAGGAAAGGAGGACTTTTTCTAGGTCAGTTTTTGAAACTTTTTATTTAACATGACTCTCCATAAGAAAAAGCATTTTACATTGTGACCCAGTATTTATATGCATACGCCTCTCTATACATATACAAACAGAAATGAAAGTATCACAAAAATAATACTTACCTTGCAAATAAAATGGTCTCTTGATATTTTCCATTCTTTTTTATTCCACTTAAAATAAAATGCTGGTCCGAACTCTTTAAATTGATTTAAACAACACTACAAGGCCACAACTACAACCTGAAAAAACTTACTTAGATAAGGGGTCAGCAAATGTTTTTTGTAAAGGACCAGGCAGTAAATATTTTGGGCTCTGGGGCCCATATTGTCTCTGCTGCAGAAAGCAGTTTGCTGAGCCCTAGTCTAGATTGACTTTATTTCTTTATGTAGAAATGCACTAAAGAATTATAAGTGTGATGCAAATAGCCTTTAAAACTGGCCATGTCTCTACCTCCATTGCAGAGCTTGTTAAGCCTTAAGTTGGCTTCCTGTGCCAATCAACCAACCAGAAGAGTGCTCTTCCAACAGCAGAATCAGCCAGCCCTGGGTCTCATGACAAGTCCTTCTCCCATTGAAAATTAACAAACAGGCATCTGGTTTATAAATCAGAATTGCCTTACTGTGAGTCATTGCCCAAGAGTGTAATCAGGGATGTGTAAAAGAAAAAAATCATGTTCAAACCTAAGGACCAGATTCCAAAATATCACATCTCTCTAAGTTCTGCCTTCCCTGACCCACTACTTTCCCCCAAGACTCAGCCTGGAAAAGTCAGCCAGATGGGCACAGTATAAATTATGGAAACCAAAACAATTGTGGAGTTCCGTTTTCAGTGGAGATCTGACATACAGCTAAGAAGAAGGAAATAGAGACTATCACCCTGATAAAGGACACACATTTACATGAAATTTAGGTGCATTTTTAGTTTGGATATTCCAGAAAATCATCTGCTCCTTGTTTCAAAATGAGCAGGCGGCCTTTATGTCAAATATTTCTCCTGAAGGTTTTCCCAGATAGGAAGGATACCCAAAGATAATCCCTCAGTCTTGGTGTGGTGACCTAAGCCTCTGCAGACTTTGCTCCAACTATTGCAGTTCTTTAACTAACTGCCTTAGTCCTCAGAAGAATAAAACAATGCAGAATAAGAGAGATATTGATTTTCAGGTCGCTCAGGTGAAGGGAACCCCATAGAAGGGCATGTAATGCTGGAAATGAGCCACTGATCTGCTCCCCCTGCCCCAGATCTGCTCACTAGCCCTCACCTCTTGATAGAATGTGACATAAGGAAAGTCTTCTCACCAAACCAGGATCACAGTCAATTTTGACAGCATGACTATAACCCACATGCGTTCCCCTCACAAAGTCAGTGACAACATTCTATTTGAACATTCAAATGAACAGACCCAATCTGGTGACCCCCTGACGCAGACAAAGGGTGGCCATTCAATTGCACCTAGGGAACCACTGCCTTAGACTACCCCACTTTCATGCCTTACTTAATTCCTTAAGAGAACAGGACTCTTTCCTTTCACTTGTGTCAGGTGTTGGCAAACTCCTTCATAAAGGACCGGAGAATAAATATTTTAGGTTGTGCAAGTCAAGGGGCAAAAATCAAAGGTACTGCTAAAATAGAAAACTATTCTCAGCTCATAAACCCATTCAAAATCAGGAAGAGTGCCGGATTTGGCCTGCAGGTTGTAGTTTGTCAACCCCTGACTTAGCAGGATGGAAGGCAGGACAGTTGCAGAGCAGCAGCATTCAACTGGAATAAAAACACAAGGATTTGGGTTTTGGAGGATATGTTCTTTCAATGTCATTGCCCCTTTTTGGTATTAAGAGAAGGGAATTCGTTGTACTGGAGAAGGGATATTTAATAGGTTAAGAATTAAGTACATAATGTATATTTGGTTAGAAGGTCTCCAAGGTAAATTTATCTGGTAAAGTTTCCTTGGAAATATTTGACACAGTATAGTATAGAAATATGATATTCAAACATTATGGATTTAGTAGAACACGTCTTGATCAATTAATTAAAGATAAGTAAGGTGCTAGCATAAAATTCCATCAAAGTTCTATGTTTTTGAGACCCCTACAATGAAGTGAGAACAAGAAATATTAGGGCTCAGACCAGTAGAACGGAAGTCACCATTAGGATTGGACCTTGGGTGCATCATTCTTGGCTGTCTTTTTACGACATGCTACCAACACACAAGAATCAAAACTACATGTACAAAGATAAGGTACAAAGATAATCAGAGATGAACTACAAATGGCAGTTTCCTTTAAGTACCCTTTGAAGGAAGTAGAGGACAAAAAATGAAAGAGCAAAAACTTGGCTGGGAAATACAAGGATTAATCTGAGTCTGTGAGAAGGAGAATTTTGGGGCACTGACCACGTAATGGTAATGGATAAGGGGCAGCACGCACACTTGACAAGGGCAAGCAGTTCAGGACCAAACCATGAACAAGGTGAAGTCAGGAACACCCAAGTGGCCAAGACACCAGGTTTGCAGGACAGGGATAAGCCTTACAACTTAGATAGCACAAGACATAATGGATTCTGTTACTATAGAGCCTTGTCATGCACTATAAGAATCAAATATTTCCTATAGGATTATCTTAAAGTTTCATTTATTTGTGCCTATAAACACATCTTTTTGCAGCATCCACATTGCAGGTAGCAGATACTTGACTTAGGTGCTATCAATGGCAGACATCCCTAGTTGATCACAGTTCTCTTTTCCCCTGGGAAATTCTTCTCAACACAGCCCTCCAGTATTTCACTGACAGTTAACGTGACTGGCACATAAAAGGAAACAAATATGTCATCTAGTCTATGGACCTAACTGGTGGATTTAAACTTCAGCACAGCATCTACTAAGCTTTTATCTTGGTTACTACTTTGACTGCTTATTGCATTCAGTCCAAGAACCTAAGTTCTTGCCACTAGATTAATTTTTCAATAACTGTCCTGACTGTGCTGAATTCTGTAACAACAGAATTTTCTACCTGCTGTTCCATTCACATAAACGCCGTAGACTTTTCAGATCTTGTCATTCATTGTTAGCTTTACTTCTAAGAATTGCTTCCAAATTGATTTTTTTTAAAAAGGGAGGTAGTAGCTCAGGATAGAACTGCATTCATTTCTGAATATAGGAATGGTGTTTGCATTAAGGTTAGTTTAAATGATTAAAGGCTAATTTAAAAATTCATGAATATTAATGATAGTCTTTCTTTGATTACTTTAATGAAATGCACAGCTTCTAAGAAACTCTAGATTTTCCAAACTTCTTATTGAAATGTTTGTCATTGTCATTGAGGGAATATCATCTAGTGGTGAATCCCTCTGTGATTTCACTGAATAAAATATAGAAGACAAGATTTTTTCCATTTCTGGTAGAGCTTGTTGCAGACCAATCTTTCCACCAAAAGCAACTAGAAAATCTGGTCACAAATTCAAAAAATTCCAGCCGAAAGCACTGGAGAGCTATCAAAGCATCAGAGAAGAGAAGTGCATTGATGTGAGCCTGGCATTCTAGACATTTTTCCCCTCAAGGCATTTGCCAAGTCCAAAGTAGCTCAGGCCAAGAGACTAAGAAGTAGCATGTGAGTATCTAGGAGGCTGAGGCTCAACAGAGATTTTGGCAATCTCCCATGGCAGATGAGACAAATTGCCCATCAGAACCCACCAAAAAGCAGGAGCCCCGATAAACACCCCAGACTTCCAGTTAGGACCACAAGGGCCTAGGGATAAAGGTAAACAGGAAACAGAAACAACCCGAAACCCAGATTTAAACCTTTTAATCCCAAACTGAATTAAAGAGCTCTGACCCTATACTCTCTGCCTGCCAGAAAGAAAAATAAATTCCCCGTGAAGATATCACCCAGAACCTCATGTGATCTCAATAATTTTCCATATATAATATTTGACTCTCAATTAAAAAGATGACCAGGTATGTTATGAGTTAGGACAAATGACCAAAATCAAGAGAGAAAACAGATCCACAGATGATCCAGATAATGGAGTTATCATACATAGATTTTATGCTGTGCCCCACATGAATTCTTTTTTAAAAATTCCTGCATAAAATCTTAACCCACAAAATTATAAGAATAATAAAATGGCTGCTGTTTTACAAATGCACACACATACTCACACAGAAAATTCCAAAACCAGATAGCTCCAGAAAAATTAATCCACAAATTAAAGAAAAGATGACAACAATCTTAAACAGAATGTTCCAGAAACTAAAAAAGAGAAGGAACACTTACAATTAGTGTTATGAGGTCTCATCATAACTTTTATTCCACAAACTGATAAGACATCACAAGAAAGGAAAAGTACAGGTAAACTTCCCTCATGAGCATAAAACTGAAGAAATCTTAAATTGCAAAATGAGATTAAGGATCTATAAAAAGATAATACAGTAGGATGAATTTTAAGCTTTTTCTAAGAATTCAAGGTATATATAACCAAATCTTATACCAAAGTATAAAAGTGAACCTCCCTAATATGATAAAGGGTGTCTACAGAATGCCAACAGCAAATATTTTACTTAATGATAAACTTGAAATTTTTACCGGCTACCAGAAACAAGATAATTAATAATGTTTGCTCTCTCTATACCTATTCATCATTGTAGTAGGGGCTATGACCAATGCAAGACATCAAATAAATAAATCCCACATGTCATGATAGTATACATAGAAAGTCCAAAAACAAAAACTACAAACTATTAGAAATAGTGAATTTAATAAGGTTCTTAGATATAAGGTCAACATCAAAAATAAATTGTATTTCTATAAAGCAGCAACAAAAAATTTTTAATTAACCAAATGATCCCATTTAGAATAGTATCCAAAAAACTACAAACACCTAAAAAATTAATATGCAAGACTTCTACAAGAAAACAATGAGGAGACAATTTAAAAGACTTAATTAAGTGTAGGGATATACCATGTGCATAGATGGGATGCTTTAATGTTGTAAATTTGTTGATTTTCCCACATTGTTCTAGATTCTAGCAGGTTACTTTTGAATTTTTGAATTTATATGGAAGTGCAAAGATAACAACTTTAGGACTTTCAGCTTGGCAATGATTTCTTAAACAGGATAAGATAAACACAACCTATAAAGGAACCCATAAAGGAAAAATTGTTATATTGGATCTATAAAGGAAAACATCTGTACATTGATCATTATTAAGAAAATGGAAAGACAAGCCACAGATTTGGAGAATATATTTCAATATGCATTACCAACAAAAGTCTCATATACAGAATATAGGAAAAATATATGAATATGAAAAATATAGAAAATTCAATAGAAAGAAAAAACTTGAATGGACACTGTAAAAAACATACAATAATCATCAAAAAAATTAAAATTAAAACCACAATAAGATACCACTACACACTTGCTAAAATTAGATTGGCCATGCCTAATATTGGTCAAGTGTAAAGAACCCAGAATCTTCATACATTCCTGGTAAGAATGTAAATTGGGCAACTATTTTGGAAAATTATTTGGCAGTATCTAATAAAGCCAAACATATTCATATTCAATGTTCCCATTCCTATGAGTAGATATATTCAGCAAAAAGGTACAATTATGTTCACCAATAAACATTTTCAAGAATATTCACAGCAGCTTTATTTATAATACCTGAAAATTAGAAATAGTCCAAATGCTTCTCATTTATCATTAGTAGAATAGATAAATAAATGGAGTACTGTAGACCAATGAAATGAATGAACCCCTGCATGCAAAATATGAATGAATCTCATGAAAATATAATGTTGAGCAAAAGAACTGCATGGTTACATTTACAGTTTAAAAAAAATAGGCAAAACTAACCTATGGTATTAGAAATCAGGAGAGAGGCAACCTTGGTAGAAACAGTGTGGTACTTAGTGGAAGTATGGTGACTAACCATCCTAGTTTGCCCAGGACTGAGGGATTAACTGGGATAGTCCTGGGAAAGCAAGGACAGTTGGTTACTTTCTTAGTTTGCCTGAGCAAGTGTCACAAATGCACGCAATGGGTTGGCTTAGACAGCAAGCATTTACCAGATCATGGTTTTAGAGGCCAACATCAAGATATCAGCAGACTTACTTTTACCCAAAGACAGTAGCTTTCCGGTGCTGGGCGCTGGCAATCTTTGGGGTTCCTTGGCTTTCCTGTCACATGGTCATGTCCTCTCCTTTCTTCTGCTCTTCCAGTTTTCTGCTGACTTTCAGCTTCTGGCTCTTTATAAAGCCTCTGCTAATTGGATAAAGACCCACCCTCATTCAGTTGGGCCACACATTAACTAAAAATAACATCTACAAGAGGTCCTATATATAATTTACCCAAACCCACAGGAATGCAGATTAAGGTTAAGACCATGTCTAAACTGGAGTACATAATTCAATCTACCACAGTCCCCCTAACTGATAGAGCAGCAAGAGTTGCCTCTATAGGCTGGTGATATTCTCGTTCCACATCTATTGGGTGGTTATACAGATGGCACGTTGTGATGAACCATTCAGCTATAGAGTCATGATTTATCCTCTTTTCTTTTTTCATATGTGCTTCATTAAATATATTTATTAATTGTTCAACCTATTGAGCATTTATTGATGCTTTATTGATGAAGGATAATGTAGGGGTACCTGGAAAACCAATTATACCCGAATCATTTCTTGATTAATGTGTGTTTTTCCCATTGATTGGGAAGCTCCTCATCATTTATCTGACTCTTATTCCTTCACCATTTATTTTTTCAGTGCCTCCTCCCAGCTAGTTGCTGTCCCAGGGGCTGGGAATTCACGAGAAGAATGCTCACATTCTCCAGGAGCTTGCATTTTAGTGGCAAGGACAGGCAATAGACAAATAAGCAATATTACATAACATGCTACGAGGTAGTGATATGTGTGACCAAGAGTGACAAAGACTTAGGAAAGGCTGGTCAGGGAAGGCTTCTCTATGGAGGTGACAGCCCAGTAAAGAGCTGAGTGAAGTGAGAGAACAAGCCATGCGAGTACGCCGGGGGGGAAAGGGAGAGGGCGGTGTCAGGATGGAGGCAGGGCTTGGTGTGAAGCATCTGCAAACCAAGGAATGCCAAGGATTGCCGGGAGCTACCAGAGGCTGGAAGAGGCAGGGAGGGGTTCTCCACGACAGGTTAGGGTTTCGGAAGAAGCACGGCCTTGCTGACACCTTGACTTTGTCTTCTGGCTTCCAGAACTGTGAGACAGTAAACATCTGTTTTTTCACGCCACCCAGTTTGTGATGCCTTGTTATGGCAGCCCTGGGAAACCAATGCAGTTTGGCCATGCGTGCACAGTGCAAAGGTGGGAGCTCAGCAGTCCCTCCCTCAGGAGCACTTATCACAAATAAAACCACTTGCTCAAAGTCCATTTCCCCCCTACTCTGTTGGTTGCATTAGAGCAGGGATCACATCTGCCTTATTCATCATTTTTTTTGCATGCAACCTCTAGGTGCATGGTGCATATATTGCTCGGAGAGTATTTGTCGAATAAACATACACTTACTTTATTTGGTATCGGGGCTATCTTTTCTGTCCCAGGAATCTAGTTGTTTATTCGGGCAGTACTACCACAGTGATTTAATTACTGTGACTTTAGAGTTTATCTTGAATTTGGTGATACAGAGGAGATATAATTCAAGCAGTGGCCTCGGTAATGGAAATACAACAGTAAGTAAAAATAGATAGGTGGTGTCATTGTCTTCATGAGGGTCGAATCCTATCAGGCTTGCGGAGGAAGGAATGCTTAACTGCAAAGGAGAAAGCGCGGGTGACGTATTGTCAGTCTGAGGAGCAAACATGCAAGCGGGCAATGGGATGAAAACATTATTAAGATGGACGAGCAGGTCTGTAGGTCAGACCCTGGCCAATCCTCAAAACGAGGCCCGTGGTTTAATTTGAGGTGAAGTTCTTGGGAGCCGCCGAAGGTTTTAAAAAGTGCAGGGTATTTCCAGTTCTGAAACCAAGTCGGGAGTCTCCATATCTGTGAAACAGCCCAGAATAAATTCCTGCTGAGATTGTCTGACCGGCGTGCTGCCCGGTGTGACCTGCTCATATGACCTGCCCACAGCGCCAGCTCTGTCAGCGGCTCAGATGGCTTCTTCGTGCCCTCGCTTTGAACCAGTGCAGGCCTGGGGCCCAGGGTTTAAGTGTGGATTTAAAAAATTAAGCAGCTATCTGACACGGTTCTGAGGAGATAAGCCAGTTCTGCCCCTTGGCCAGGGCTTGCTTCTCCAACTGCCCGAAACGTGGATAGTGTTGCTGGCTGCCCCATATGTTGGTGGGAGAGATGGCCAGAGGTGAAAATGTCACTGTTCTTGGCCAGTAGAGGAAGGCAAGGCAGATTTCGAAGCCGCACTAACCCCCTTGCACAGGAGAGTAAATACCATGTGTTTGAATCTTTGCAACTTGGCTGCCTTTATTTCCAATAGTATGTTGTGGTTTCTCGCCACAAGTTTCCAACCCACTGAGCAAAGTTGGGCTTATCTCTTATTTTATAGTAATTATGCTTTTGTATAAAGCTCAATTCCCACTGAATTTCTGTAACCCAAATCATGCCTTATGGGATCATAATAATTGCTCAAAATAAAGAGCTGTTTCCCTATGCAAATATCCACACAAATGTGTGCATCTCATTCGTAAAGGGTGAGGTTTCATAAAGAAAGGCACAACTGGAAGCAAATCTCATCTCCTTGTTTTTCTGACATAAGCATGGGTGCCTATGAAGGGACTGGAATGTGAAATGTCTCATGTGAAGGCTTAGGAAGGAGGGAGAGGAGCGTGACAGGCTTCTGTGTTGGTCAGCAGGCTGCGAGCCTCAGTAGGACTCAATTTCTGGGCCTTGTTGTCATCTTCATCCATAGGTGTGCAGATTCTGCCCTCTGCAAGGCGAAGGGATTTTTTTCCCTTTGGGATGAAGAAGCATCCTTGGCACTTCCTAGATTCTCTCCCTTCCTTCTGGGAACAATAATACTTCATGGGTCAGTGCTGGGTGCTGCCAACTGCAGCCAGGCAGAGAGCACTCCCAAAGAGCCTGCTGCTCTGCTCCCTCTTAAAAGAAATCAGATTGTGACCTTCTAGAGGGCAAGGAGCATATAGCAGTTGAGTCAATGGATCAAAGATGGAGGAGCCCCAGGAAGCAATGGGAATCCAATTGAAGAGGGGTGGGAGCTTCTGGGCTTGGACGTGATAGACCTCATTCGAATCCAACCCACTACTCACAAGCTGCTCAGCCTTTATAAACTATTTACCCTCTGTTATGGGTTTGTCCCCTCAAAAGATAGGTTGAAGTCCTAGCCCTCTACACCTGAAACTGTGGCCTTATTGGGCAATAGAGTCTTTGCAGGTGGAATTAGTTAAATTAAGATGAAGGCATACTGGAGTAGGGCAGACCCTAGAAAGGGGAGACAAGACACACAAGGGACAAGGCCATAGAGAAGAGGACGGAGGATCCTCCCCTCTAGGTTTCAGGGGATCCTCTGGTCCCCTTGAATTCAGACTTCCGGCTTCCAGAACTGTGAGAAGGTAACGTCTCCTGTTTAAAGCCCCCCGGTTTGTGATGCTTTGTTTCAGCAGGCCTAGAAAATGAATATGCGCGGTCTCTGCCTCAGTTTCCTCCTCTGTAAATGAGAAGACGAATATCTCCTTCACAGGGTGCTCTGAGGATCACCCACGTTATCATGCATGGAGTGCCTTGGCCCCAGACCCGTCTCTGGAGGAAGGGATTGCTCCCCAGGCCGGGAGCTGCCAGGGCCCGACCTGCTCATCTCCCTGGGGATTGTCAGGACTCCTGCCTTTATCGTTTTATTCAGGCTCAAATTAGTAATTAAGAAAAACTCCTCTCTTGTACCTCTTCACAAGTCTTTAGCATTCACATAATCACTTAGTTTTTTCCCTTTCTCATGAAACATCACCTCCTATCCCAGCACTCAGTTTTGTTTGTAATTGTATGTACCTCTGCCTTGAAAACAAATGAACATAATTTACTGATTAAGGTATACAAAAACGCACCAATTATAAGCACACAGCTGGATGCATTTTATCCCCATCTCATATTGAGACTACTGCCTCCAGCATTTATCCCTACACTTGTGGGTCAGCAATAATTAATTATCTACCTATAGATTTCACCTGCATGTCTAAGGGTGTGATTCTGGCACAAGGAGGAAAGAGGCATGTGGCAGACAGAAGTGATCAGAAGCTGGGGGCTCAGGTAAACAGAAATAGACAAGAGGCAAATGGACTAAAGCAGGTTAATTTGTGTCCCAGAGTCTCCAAACTTCCATAGCATTAGAGACAATAGAGGATGAAGACTTCAGGAGATGTTCAAAAGACCCTGCCTGTCGGGACACTTGATGATATCCCATCTTTACCTTCTTACCAGGATTATGTTAATTGACAGGTAGAACAAAAATTATGTGCTTGCCTTGCTTCTCATGCAAAGTTCTTCACATGTACTTTCAGAGAAGGCTCAGAGAAAAAAGGTCTACCTGTCAAGGAAATGTGTTCCTGTGGCATACAGCTGCTGACATTTCTTGGTCCTTATCTTGTCACATGGCAAGGCACAAGGTGGTATTTCCCGATCTCTCCTTTCTCTTCCAGGTTCTGTTCATGTTCAGCTTCTTGATTCCTGTAGTGCTTTATCTCTCTCTCTCCGTCCCTCTTTCTCTCTCTCTCTGCCTGAATTTCATTCCGCTCATAAAAGTCTCCAGTAATAGGATTAAGACCCATCCTCACTGGTCTGGGCCACACCTTATCCGAAACAACCTCATCAAAAAGTCCTACTTGGAATGGGTTCACACCCACAGGAATGGATTCAGTTTAAGAGCATGTTCTCTGGGGTACCTACAGGGTCAAACCTCCACAGCAGGACATTGTTAAGTGCCTGAGAAGCCAGATCCTGCTCTGGGGATTCAGCAGTGAATAGAATCCTATCTTGCTGACATGGAGCTTTCATTCTGGTACAGATGGAAGAAAACACAAGGTAATAAATAAAACATAATATTATTGCACGTAGTGGTACACACTATGAAGGAAGATAAAGTTGGATGAAGGAATGAAGAACTCTGATGACAGTTTTGATGAATTCTCCAGGAGAAGCTGGCTGGCTACAGTAAAGATAGAAATTCTCTCTGACAGCTGAAATCATCAGGTCTTCCTCTGAGGCCTTCAAGTGATTAGATGATACTTCTCTCATTGCTGAAGGCAATCTCCTTTGTTAATTGGAGATATAATCAGCCATAGATGCAATCTACTGACTAAAGATTTAAATCCATGCAGTACCCTTACAGTAAAAATCAGGCCAGTGCTTGCTTGGTCAAACATCTGGACACCATAACCTGTCCAAGTAGACACATGAACTTAACCATCACAGTGGATGTGCATCTTTTAGCTACATCCATCTAGAACAAATAATCAGCCCACAGCTAGAGACAAGTTGAATACCATGGAGTCTCGCCTTCCAAATTCCCTGAAGCACACTCCTCATCCTCAGCATGAACATGTCAAGGGGCAGAGAGTTTTCTGGGTTCTGGAGGAAACCATTTCACTGCTGACCAGCTCTGAAATGTAGTAAGAATTTTCCTTGAGCTAAAATCAAGAATCTCCATCTACTGATACTCATTCAGGTTTAAGGCCCCTTCCTCTTCTATGTGCTAATAATAATAATAGCTGTTGTTCATTAACCACCTACTCTCTATCTTGGTTACATTTTACAAATACGGGCAACTTCCTTAACCTCTGCAAGCATGGTTTCCTCACTTGTAGATGAGGGGTAAGAGTGCCTCCTGCCTCACTGAGTGTGGGAGAGGGTTACTTTAGGCAATGCTTGTGTGTCCAGGCACTGAACTACAGACTGACACAGTTGATCTCATCAGATACCCACAGTAACCCTGGGGTGAAAGTTTACCTTTCTCGGTGTATAATAGGGTAATTGATTCTCACAATGATTAACTCATTAAGCTAAATTCCCAGAGTTCTTGAGTGGTAGAAGATCAAAACTTGGACCCCAAAGCATTTTCCAAGTCACATGCTTACTCCTCACATTTTAGGAAAGGATTATCTTGAGCCTGTTAAAGTCATATTTTCTCCAAAGAAAATACCTCTTTCTTCAGCTTTTCATTACATGGCATTATCCCTGAACTTTCCATCTTCCTTATTTCTATTGACCCCGTCTCCTTTATACAGACCCTGGAGTTCTACTAACAAAATGAAACTTATATTAATCTTTTTTAAAAGCTTTTGTGTTATGTGATATGCATATATGATGCAAAGGGTTACTTCACACTTTCATTTTCAAGTAAAATGAGGCCAAAAGAGACTTCTCATTCTTTACTCTCCCTTTACTTATTTATTTATTTTATCAGAAGAGTTTCTGATTTACAGAGCACCTCTTTTTTTTTTTTTTTGATCACCTTTCATTCTCATGAGTCCACTAAAATAGGAGCAAAGTTTTAAAAAGATTCAGCCACTAATAGTGAAGCTAACAGAGGGTCAGGGGACAAGAGCAACAAGATGATCAACTGGTGAGAAATTTCCAAATACTTCCTGGAAGGCAAAAGTCGGCTGGAGCATTTTGATGAATGAAATTGTATGAAGAAAGTAGAAGCCAGAATTAAAACATACCAGCCACAGATTTCATTTTTGGTAGATGCACAAAAGGGAATTTTGGAACCAGCCTCATCTGAGGAGCAGCTGTGGAGAGCTGGACCGTTATCTTGACAAGTGAAGACAAACTCTGCTCAGAGCTGGTTCCCTATCAGGTCTTTGCCTTACTACTTTGTTCTTCCAACACTTATTGAGCCCGGGATAAGTCTCAGGCAATGTTTCAGAAGCAGAGGATACAAAGATGAACAAGATACAGCACATACCTTTGGGGAATTGCAGGGTCTAATGGGAGAGACAGATGGGTAGACAAATAATTACAGTGCAGTGTGAGAAGTGCTGTAAGGAAGTATGAGAAAATCACAGTACTTGGAGAGCCAGCTCTACCCCCGGAAGAAGTGGGAATGAGAAGATTTTGTAGAGCAGCTAATGTTTGGTCTGAGTCCTGAAGGAGGGTAGGATTTTCAAGGCAAATAATGGGAAAAGAGCGTAGGAAAGAGAGATAGAGCACACACTAAAAAAAAAATCCTCTTTAGGAAAATAAAGTCAAGACACCCAACAAAGAGTTTTCTTTTATCCTGATGCAAATGAGATTACAATTGGGATTCTGGCCCTTTCGATTATCTTTATCACTGAAAGATACATAAAAAAGGAAGAGGAATTGTTTAAAGAGCTGCAGGTAGATGCATATTTTTTAAAGCCTCATTTTACTTCACTACCATAAATTAGAATGGAATTTGAAATATGTAAGAGATTTTTAAAATGCAATTTTTTTAAGTATCTTGAATTTTGAGGCATAAAATACGGGAATACCATGTTAGTATGATGCTTTTATGAGATTGGGAACCACGGTCCTCCGATGGCAAAGCGTTGTATTCAATAGGAAGACCAAGTTCAATGGCTTGAAGAAAATAATTCTTACTGCATGGTATATACTCAAAGAACGGCTTTGTTGAGTTAAATGAAACATAGAATTTCTTACCAAGCTCTCGTATTTTCTACAATTAATTAGAACAATAACTCTTTTGCTCTTTTTTAAATTTCTGTCTCCAAGTACAGTAGAACAATCCTATAATCTAGCTAGACTAATTCCTTATGGAAAAGATACAACAATTTAGTAAAACATGATATTCTATGATGGTCATCAATGTGATAACTTAGAAATAACAGAAATATGCAAAAGCAATATGAACAGAGCCTCTTAAATTTCCTTTCAGTTCAGTGATTTCACCCAGCTCCACTGTTAACTAAACTATCAGGAGACCCTTGAATGCCCCAAGGATCTAGCTGACCATTCTCTAAAGGTTTTGACTGTGATTTCCTCTAGAAAGCAAACTCCATAAAGACAGGGATCATGAGGCTCACTTTCATAGTTTATCCCCAAAACTTTTTATGGTGCTTCCCACCCACAGAGAAAGAAACCAATAAATACTTGCTGAAGGAATAAATAATGTTATCAGTGTTATGTGATTGTGGCTGTATGAACATCAAAATCAAAAAGTTCAGACTCCACATGTATGATTGAGGGCCAGTGGATTCATAGCTTACAGAATATACAAGGAATACCCAAGAATCCACAGCTCAACACATTTGTCACCAACGCAGTTCATGAAATGGAAATCTATTAGGGTCAAGAGCTCTTGCTGAAATTGGTCATCATACCCGAGTGCCATCTGATTTAATTTCAAAACCAATCATAACTACTCAATCTACATCTGAAATACAGTTTTTTCAAGTGTGCATGGAGAAAGGTTATCTTAATAAAAGACTTAGCTTTTAGTGGACTATGGAATTTGAGATAATGATAGCTATCATATTTAGGTTCATAGCTTTATGCTAGGCAAACTCCTGTTTATTTTCTTCTCACAAAATTCTATCAAAAACAGTATTATTCAAGTTTTATACATGAGGAAAATGAAGATGAGAGGTTAAAAGACTTATCCAAGGTCAATGAATGCTAACTGTTGATAGGATCTAGATTCAAATGAAGTCTGGTGCTCTTAACTACTAAAGAGGTAGGCAAAATTTTTCTATAAAGGGTTATTAGTAAATACATGAGGATTTGCAGGCTGTATAGTCTGTGGCCTGATTCTAACTATGGAATGTGAAAACCGCCATAGACAATATGTAAGCAAATGAGTATGGCTGTGTACCAATGAAAGTTTTTTTATTCACTTTGAAATTTGAATTTTATCTAATTTTCACATGTCACAAATATTCTTTTGATTTTTTCTCCCAACCATTAAAAATGTAAAACCCATTCTTAGCTGTGGATTGTACAAATATGGGCAGTGTGCTGAATTTGGCCAGTGGCTAGTTTGACAACCCCTGACCAACTGCACCTACTTTCCCTGTTTTGGAGGTAGCAGAAGTGTTATAGGTACCTGGGAAGTGGGTTTGAGGAAACGTGGAGGAAACATGGGGAAAAAATTCTGTCACTTACAATTTAGCCAAGGACTGAGGTGACCCTGATGTGCCAGGAAAGATAATCTTTCCATTAAATCTGATGGTCCTTTAATACCATAGCTGTTAAAATGCAAATTAGGATGTCAGAAATAACTTCTTAGTCTGCAAACTGCCAGACACTCTGTTTCAGCCCTGATCTCTCCAGGTCAATCCAAGCATTCCCATCATGCTTCTACTCCTGACCCTTTGAGAAGAGAGAAAGCAAAAGTGGAAGGAAGGTGACAATCATTTATCTGGGCACAGCACTGGCCCCATTCCTGCTCTCTCCTACGCCTCCCTCTCAACCTGCATTACTTAAATTTGGCTGCAAACCACAGAAAAACAAAGTCCAAAAAAAAAAGAAAAATAAGCATAATTTCTTCTCATAAAGATTTAGGCAGTAAAGAGATGGATCCTTCTATTTTATTGATCAGTTGTCTACTTGCATCTTTCAGCATGCCCAAGTCAGGTGGTCTACTCCAGCCTTCATGCCCAGATTCCAAAGAAAAAAGTATAGGACATCAGCAAGCATTCTACTTTTTGGGACACTTCATGGAAATTGTACTCACCACATCTGCTTATATTCTGTTAGACAGAGTACTGTTGTGGTTGTACCTAGGTGCAAGGGAGTCTGGGAAATGTAGTCTTATTTTTGGCATCCAAGTATCCAGCTCATATTGGCAATGTTTTTACTTAGGAAGGAAGGGTGAAGAGAAGTTGGTGGAGAAGTGAAAGTTTTTGCCATGTCATTAATTGGTACAGAGAGATTTATACTATCTTCTGCTCTTGACACCTTCTGCAACACTATATAAAGGGTTCTAACCACTAGTTCTCTCTTGGACAAAATCCAGAATTGTTCGCCTTTACTGCCCTACACCCACTCCCTATCCATTTGTGGTCTCTCTGACCACCCATCTCAATCCTCAGTCTTCCTTTCCTTTTTGTCCTCTTGCCTTATCTTTCCCTATTACAATCCTGGATCCTTTCAGCTAGGTTCATAACAACACGTTCTGGCAACATACTCCTGGACTAAGGTTGAGAGCTTTCGGGCTGACCTGGCTCCTAAGACCATCAACCCAGATGATCTATTTAGTTGGGTCTTCCATCCAAGACTTACATTGAATGCTTATCACAGATTTGCCACATTCAAGGGAACACTGGAATGTTTGAAGCACAGACATGATTCCATTTTGATCCATTACATTAAGAAAATGACATCTTTAAAAATCTTGAAGGGAAAATCCGCAAATACTGAGAAAGATGACTATTAACCATTGTTTATTAAAAATCAATTTTAAATCAAATTTTAAGGGCTGTAACATCATCTTATTACCAGGCAATATTTAATCAGTGGTAAATATCTATCTATCTATCTATCTATCTATCTATCTATCTATCTATCTATCTATAATAAATCAGTGGTAATATGAGTCATTTGCTTTACTGATGTGAAATCCAAATTAAAATAATACATTAGTTGAATGACATTCAGTATCACAGCTACTGATAAGATGAGGTCAGTAATGGAATTCCTAATATGGGCTTGGTTTTTCAGTAGGGAGATAGCAGAAGGAGACACTGTTGTGTTTTTGTGGGGTTTTTTTGTTCTTTTTTCCCTACACAGGAGTCCAAATTAATGTCTCTAGAAGAGATTAAAAAAAAAAATTACAGAGCCATTTTTTGGGTAGTGAGAAAGGCCAATACCATACAAGGTTTTTCATTGTGTGTTTTTTCCCTGAATGCTATCTTCTCACAAGCTAAAGTCCCCAATTTAGAGTTAGAATGTCATAAATATGAATTTTATTTGTTGGATGTCTTGGTGGTACATGGTAGAAAATAGACTGCTCTGGGAATGTCAATTCATGTAATATGCAGCCTCCAAGTACCTTGAGGCCAACGTGGCTCCTTGAACTTGAATCTCTCTCTTACTGGTCAGAGATGTTTGTTTATAATCTAAATATGCAGTTTTGAATTTAAGGAATTGGAAACAAATTTATGCATTTGGAAGAATTAATTTTACATATGTTTTGAATTTAGTGGGTTAATGCTTGAGGTTTAAGAATATTGTGGTTCTGTGTTTAATTCAATCAAATACATATTGTGCTCTGCTTCACAAACAATGGGAGACATAAAGAAAAATAAGATTTGGCATCTGACTGGAATTTGAGTGTGATAGCAGAGGACCCAAACACACTTATTATTTAGGGATGGATTGTATCACTGAAGTCACCCATCTGATCTCTACTCATTTTCAATGGTGCTGCCAAGTTATTGTAACAAAAATTTTTGTGTGCTACCTTGGCATCCATCTTACTTTGGCTAAGCCATTTGCCTCAACACTGAGCTTTGGCTTAGTTAATAAGCAGCTTTCCAGCTCTGGAGAAGAAACTCCCCCAGAGACCAAACTCATATCTGTGGCTACCACCCATACCACCCAACACCTTACCCCAAACTCACAGCTGGTCCCAAATGATAAACTCACCATCTCCACCACCTTTGGACCTCCAGTCCCTTTCCCATTATGTACACATTTGCTTTAAACTAACAAATCCCTAACTCCCACTGGAAATCTATTCACCTCTACTCTGGAACACAACGAAGTTACTAGCCCATGGGTCCCTCTCACTCTGCTTGTGTGCTCCCCACCTGCTCGTTAAGCCACCCAAGCCAATCATTCTTCCTGTCAACCCTTCATGGCACCTCCTTCTCTCTTGAGCCTGTGAGCAACACAATATCTATTCTTAGGCCTGATGGCTTCAGTTTCCCATTGTGTCACACCTGACCTCCACTCAGACCCAAATTTTTTTTTTTTTTTTTTTTTTTTTTTTTTTTTTTTTATTTAATTCCCCTCCCCCGGTTGTCTGTTTTCTGTGTCTTTTTGCTGCGTCTTGTTTCTTTGTCTGCTTCTGTTGTGGTCAGCGGCACGGGAAGTGTGGGCGGCGCCATTCCTCGGCAGGCTGCTCCCTCCTTCGCGCTGGGCGGCTCTCCTTATGGGTGCACTCCTTGCGCGTGGGGCTCCCCTACGCGGGGGACACCCCTGTGCAGCACGGCACTCCTTGCGCGCATCAGCACTGCGCGTGGGCCAGCTCCACACGGCAGACCCAAATTTAAAATCCAACTTAACTTATTCAAAACACAAGTGGATCTCCAACAGGTAGTGAAGGAGCTTCAATAGACCATTTTAATAATGGAACACTCTGCCCATATTTCAAGTAATATCAAAATTCATATAGTTCATCCACCACTGATTTCATTTCTACTCCACGGGAGAAATACGGGCATAATCTAATCACCCCTTTATACATTTGCAGAGGGTCTATCTTGTCCTACTTCCATTTTTTCTTCTGTGGATTAAAGCATCTCAATACCTTCATGGGCCTCATATGATCTTCCTTCAGCTCCAGTCCTTGGAGTTCATTCCAGTTGTCAGTCAATCACACAGAGAAATGAGGAGATACCTCAGGCACAATGTGACCAGAGCCAAGAAGAAGGAGGCCATTTTGATTGGGATCTCTGTGAGTCTCTGGTTAATAAAGGACTCCAGCAAGAGGAACAAGATCCACCCTAGGCCACAGCCCACAGAAACAATCCAATCAAAGACCCCCAACTGTATCCAATCCAATCAAAGGGCCCTCTTCATGTTCTGAGGAAATCTCCCCACTCTTTACGCTCAGATTCCTTGTTGATAATCAGAACCCTGCTGGATGAAGAATCCCATCCTCTTCTGCCCTCTCTTTCTCTCTAGGATTCTGATTGAATATCCAAGATAATTAACAAGGGATTTGAGACTAGCAAAAAGGAGATGGCTTTCCAGCCGAAGACCTGTAGGGACATGGGACGTTTGGGACTTTTTGTGAATCCGAGAAAGGATCATGTTCTTGGAGCTAATCCATTCCTGTGTGTGAGGCCTTTTGTGTGTGTTTATGGAGAAAGTTCTTGTTCTCTTGTTCGATTACAGGAAAGAATTCAAGGAGTAAACTAAGCAACAAGATAGTTTATTGAACAGCATTAAAGTATCGAACAGTGTTAAAGTTTTGAAGTGTTAAAGTATTGAACAGTGTTGAAGGAAAATGGGAGAACTTGGGGGGTTGGGGGTATGTGCTGAGAAGCACTTGGGTAGCCTCCAGGAGAGCTACCATGAGGGGCTGTTAGTTGACATCTTGGGCAATGATCTGTCACTGGATAAATTTAAGCCATTGTTTGTGTACCCTTAGGCCTCTATCCCTTGCAAGCAAGCATCTTTCTCCTGAAAACTCAATCTTATAACTTGTTGTCAGCCGCTGGTCTCTGACTCTCCACCTGCCTCAGATTTCTAGATAAGTGACACTCCACATGCTTCAGGCCTGTGGATACCTGCCTCATGTCTTTAGATAAGTGATAATCCACCTGCCCCAGATTTCTAGATAAGGGACTGCCTGCCCCAAGTTTCTAAATACCTGATTCTCCACACGCCCCAGGCTTCCTGTTTTCCTACCTCAATCCCTACTTCTCCGATGTGCAACCCAAAATCTTTTGGGGAAGAAGTGGACTGAGGTCTCATCTTCTGTAACTGGTTCCTACTGACTGGAACTGTAGTACTACTTACTTTGAGTTGCACTCAGAGGTGTCCTGCTACTGGGTCATTGAGGCATGGGGCTATAGGGATTTCTGGAGGTGTGGGATAGAAGAGGGGTGTATCCCTGGACTAGCAGGAAATGATCCTGTACTGCTTGGATCTGCCTCTGGACAAATGTCTGGAGGCACTGTAGGATGCAAGGGACAAAGGTCAATGCTAGGAGAATTAAGCCCAGGGGAATTAAGAGTGGCAAAAGAAATGACCAAAAAGTTGCCAGGAAAAGCCAAAGAAGGACCCCAGGTTTTTAGCCACCTCCTTGAGACAGATGACTTGGTCTGTTAGGCTTCAGATGTCATTTAGGATTTCTGATGACTGGTTAATATAAAAACAACATTCTTCCTTGAGGAACATTTATGTCCCTCCCTGAGATGTGGTTAGAATATCTAGGGCTCATCGATTTTGGACTACAGCAGCTAGGGAACCTACCCGCTGATTTAGCTGTAAGATGCTCTTGGCTGTGGTTTCCAGCCCTTGTGCTAGTTTCCTTGAGAAGTTATGATGGAATGCATGGCTGGTTGCAAGCTCCCCTGCTCCCAATCTGGCTCCCACTAATGAGGTGAAGATAGGGATAAGGACTGGGAGAGGAATGCTCTTTTAATGGGAATGGAAGGGAGAGGGACAGACTCTGAACCACTGATGAAGTATCTTTCTGGATTTAGGAAGACTAAGGAGCACAGCCCTGTCCAATTAGCTGGAAGGGGTAGATACGCAAAGGTCCCACAGAGAAAGAACAGGCCCTCTCTTGCCTCCAGAGTAGCAAAGAAGGCCATATGGTTTACTGTGACTATATGGTTTACTGTCCCTGTTCACAAGTGGATTTCTTGTTTGTTTGTTTGTTTTTGTTTGTTTGGAGCTAGAAGTGGAATTCTAGACTGGGCTATTCTAACTGCAATGACGGGGTCCAGAGAGGGTATTTCCAAGTTAGTATTTGTTTCCCTCTTTCTTGAATAGGAGAGTCTCTGGTCTCCCCTCCCCTGCATTCTTTTGCTCCTAAATGAATCTACTGTTTCCGCTGATGAAAATGTTGATGAGGCAACACTGGCCGTTTAAGGTGGTGGTTTTTAAAGAAGAACTTGGGGTTGGGTCTATCCTGGCAGTACTGAGTTCCTGCAGAACAGTTTATATGAGATAGGTTTAGAAAGAAGGCCTCAGCATCATCAAGGGCTGTTTCCACGAAGAGAACTTCAGCTGTGCACATGGCTGTTGCAGCAGGGCCATCAGGGTTGGGCTTGGGATTTATTTTTGTTGATCCCATTGTGTGACACCTTGATGTTCCAGTGATGATACCTGAGCCCAATATGAATGATGGATCTACAAAGGGTTTTATTTAATTGTCCTATGGACTTGCCCTTGGTGACATTGGAGAAGATACAAAACATAAAAGATTGGTTGCTTGCAAGGGAAACATTATGAGGGATAGCCGGGTTGATGGGTGGGGTTTTGTCTTTAGGCATTTGGTTTAGAAGAAATGGGAGTACCTCAGGGAAGTTATTTAGGACATCCCACTGGTAATACCTCCATGGGGCTTGGTATTCAACTATGGGGTGTAGTATTAGATTGGTGAGTCCCCAATTTTTATTCTCAGCTGCCCAAGCAGAGGTTTTGAGGTACTCGTGCGTGCACCATCACCAGTTACTAAGGTTTAAGGTTGTGGATGCATACTGAACCATAGACTGATCTCCGGGAGAGATCTTGCCTGCTTCTAGATCTTGCGAGGCTGGGGCAGGAGGAAGTTTATTTACATGCCCACTGAGTGCATTTTGGACATGTTTGAGCTCCTGGTGGTAATTAAATATAGCATTAGTTTCAGAATCAAGCAATAGATCATGAGTGAGGAATAGATGGTCATATAGGAGCTTTATAGGGTAAAAGCTGAAGTTTAGCCTGAGGGGCAGTTCGGAATCTAAGTAGGGCAAAGGGCAATAAAGTCCACCAAGTTAAATGAGTTTCCTGGGCCATTTTCAGTAACATTCTCCTAATTGTTTGATTGGCTTTCTCAACTTTGTCTGATGGCTGAGGTCACCAAGCACTATGCAAAAAGTATTTGATATCCAGGTCTTTACTCACAGCTTGCATGATCTGTGAGGTGAAAGCTAGGCCATTGTCACTCTGTGGTGATTTTGGGAGGCCAAACCTGGGGATAATTTCTCTTAATAGAGCCTTCACTAATTCTTGAGGTCTTCCTCTCCTGGTTGGGAGTGCTTCTACCCATCCAGTGAAGGTGTCCACCATGACTAGAAGGAGCTTATGCCACTGGCACAGTGGCATTTGTGTAAAGTCAATTTGCCAGTCCTCCCTGGCTACCTTCCTTGCTGTTGAATCGGTTTAGTTAAGGAAGGTGGGCTTCTTTTGCATGACTCCCTGGTGTGGATAATTTACTAGGCATGTTGGACAAGACTGAATTACTTGCTAAAGAGTTTGTGAAAGGTTTGATGAGGCAACCACAGTTTCCAGTTCTGCCAGAAAGGCCTCCTGTCCCCCCACCCCCACCCAATGATTTAAAAAAATAATTTTACATTTTTTTAATTAAAGTTAACAGATCACAAAGAACGTTACATTAAAAAACATAAAAAAAATAAAAAAACATAAGAGGTTCCCATATACCCTGCTCCCCACCACCCACTCCACATTTTTGTAAATTGTAATTTTTTAAGATATATAGATCACAAAAAAAAGTTACATTAAAAAATTAAGAGGTTCCCATATACCCCCCACCTCCCCACTCCACTCCTCCCACACCAACAATCTCCTCCACCATTGTGGCACACTCATCGCATTCGGTGAACACATTTTGGAGCACTGCTGCACCACATAGATAATAGCTTACCCTGTAGGTCACCCAAAGATTTGTTGAGTGATACTAGCTTAGAAATTCCCAAATTAAGGGCCTGGGGTAACCAAATCTTGAGCTCTTTGACATACCGTCTTGATGGCTAGAGCTCAAATCCCCAGTTACAGGCTGACTCATGGTCCTCTGGGCTGTATTGGGGATTTTCAGGTATAGAGGGAATTTCTGGAATAAGACTATGTAAATGGGTTAGCAGTTACCCATGCCTGTGTGTTTTCCTTCCACTTCCACTGAACAAGTGGGCAGGTGTAGTTTCTTCCTGTGCAGCTTGATCTGCTCTTCTGTTGCCAGGCACTATAGTGCTGTTTCCTTTCTGATGCCCCTTACAATGATGAGAGCTACTTTAGAGGGTAGGGCTAAGGCTTCTGTGAGATGCTTTATTTCTTTGCTACATTTAATGGGGAATCTGTCTGAAGTAAGCAATCCTCTTTCCCTCCATATGCCTGCATGAACATGCACTACCAGGAGAGCATGCTTAGAGTCAGTATAGATATTGACTGACTTTTGTATGTGTGAGCTCCAGGGCCCTGGAGAGGACTGTGAGCTTGGCCTCTTGGACTGATGTTCCTATGGGTAGAGATTTAGCTTCTATGGTTCCCTAGAAGGAGACTGGAGCATCCTGCAACTCTAGCTCCAAATGTGTTAATAAAGCTACTTCCAACTGTAAACACTCATTTGGGGTGAGTTCAAAGGTGTTTCAGACAGTTTAGCCCTTGCTGCACAAGGAAAATATTGTTTTATCTGAGGGAATGGTCCCTGTAATAGATAGTTTATTTGAATTGGGGGTCTATGATCTGTTAACTGTGGTTGGAAGGTGTCTCAAACTGCAGGATTGACTTCTGCTTCTGGTAAAAGGGTTTTGCGGGGAGCTGCTGGGCAACTCACCATGACAAAAGTTGGTGAGATCCTGGGACTAGTTGTATTGACCAGGTAAACCGCCACATAATGTCCCTTCCTAACAGTGGTGTGGGGAAATTTGGCTCCAATAGGAACTTATGGCAGAATATTTGCCCCCGAAAAATGAAGAGCAGTTTGGGGGTGAAATACCAGATTCTTGGCCACCCTTTAACGCCTATGGTTCTGCATGAATTTCCCAAAAATGTCCCCGTTAAACTCAGTTAAGACAGAGTAAGTTGCTCTAGTTTCTAATAAGAAAGAATCTTGCCTGCCACCTCAAGTTTCACCCTCAGTTCCTCTAGTAATAAATGGATGGGCTAGACTGGAAGGGGGAGTTCCTGGGTTATCCTCATTCATTGGTGCCCATGTTTTCCATGTTCACTAGGGCCATGGCTTGAGGGACCATGATCCTGCCTCTCTGGGCAGTCTCCTGATCTCGAGTTGGCCATGGGCAATTGTGTGCCCAGTGTCCCATGTGAGGACATCTGGGACAAGGGGTTGATGGGGCAGTTCCCCCTGCTCCCATCATTTGAGGGTAGCCAGAACAGTCCCTCCATCAGTGTCCTGGTTGCCCACACTGGAAACTCAGGGTCCAGGTTGGTGAACTTCTTGAGGGCCTCTGCTAACCTGCTTTGAAACAGTGCTGGACTTCCTTTTACTTCTTGGGTAATTTCTTTAAGTTTTTTTTTTTTTTACTTTCCCCTTTAAAAAATTAATACATTTTTATTATTTTTAAAATAGTTTAGATTATATAATAGTCACATAAAAAATATAAGGGATTTCATATGCCCCACTCTCTCCCCTTATACCTTTGCACATTAATAACATCCTTCATTAGTGTGGTACGTTCATTACAATTGATGAATACACATTGGAGCATTGCCACTAAGTGTGGATTATAGTTTACATTATGGTTTACACTCAGTCCTGCACAGTTTTGTAAGTTATAATAAAATATATAATGGTCTGTATCCATCATTGCAATGTCATTAATGACAATTTCAATGTCCCAAAAATTCCCCCATATTACCCCTGTTTTCCCCTCTCCCTCCCCTTGGAACCTCCAGTGGCCACTGCCTCTCATCAATGATAAAAGTTCTTTCATTGCTAGAATAAAAATAAATCTATAGCAGAATAACCATAAGTCTACTCTAGTCCTCCATTCTTTCATTCCCCAATTCTGAGGATGCTGGGATGGTGATGTCCACTCTGCCTCTAATTGAGAGGGGGCTTAGATCCCATGGGGCTGATGGATGGCACTAACTTGTTTGCAGTTGAGGACTCTCTCTGTTCCTTGGGATGTGCATTGTCCATCATGATCTCCTTGTTAGTCATCCTGAGTGAGTATAATGAACTAGAGAGTAGGTATTGCAACTATCAAGTCTAGTACTTACTTTAGGTTCAGATAGAAGAGGCATAAGAGCCATGTGTAGGGAAACCACAAATGAGTCCAACTTTGTCACACTGGGGAACATAAATTCCAAAGTCTGGCCCACTGGAAGGGTACGAAACTCCTGAGTTCTCTGACCTGTGTATAGGTTCCAGATGTCTCTAAGGCCCTCAGGATCCCAGTATTTGAGGCAGTATTTACTGTGGCAGTCAATGAGGTCCTGCCGAGATGTACATAAGTGTATCCTCTGTAATGACCTCCAGACTTCACTTTGAAATCTCTTAGCCATAAAAATTCATTTGTATATACCCTTCCCCTCTTTCAGTCAAGGTCTTTTTCCGGGTGCATTACTAATTGGTGCTTGGTAATAATATCTCAGTGTGAGGGAAGCTTATCCCCAGGAGTCATGTCCCATGCCAGGGGGAAGGTAGGGCATTTATTTGAGCAACAAGGTAGGGCCACATTTGAGCCACAAGGAGGCTTTCAGGAGGTAACTCTTAGGAAACATAAAATACTAGGCTAGGTTTCAATTTCACAAGAAAAGTTTCATAAGGACAGTCATCAATTTCATGACTATGCACTTTTTTAGCCCTTCAATTAAACAGGTTAACATACGGCCTTGTTCTCTGAGGCCTCCCCTTGTCTGATAGTCCCAGCTAGGGTCCTGGGTAGGGATGACAATATTCCCTGTTGTGTGAGTTTGGCATTGGTCTCTAGCCATACTGTCAGCATGTTTTCTGCCTTCTGCCCAGATTTGGGTCTTTTCCTCAGGGGTACAACATGCAGAGAGAATTACCTCAATATATTTCCAAGAGAAGTCATACAAGAGGGTCAGAGTAACAAATTCCTCCACAAACTTGGTGGGGTCCTCTGAAAACCTACGTATTTGGCATTTACACTGGGCCAAGTCTGCCAAGGTAAAGGAGATGTGACCCCTAATGGTTTCCTTTCCCCATTTGCTACCTTCCAGAGTGGACACAGTGGAGCAGAAGGGGTGTAAGAAGTGCCGCTTCAGGTGTGAGGAGGAAAGGTTAAGCAATCATCCTCTACAGGCTTAGGAGGGAGCTCAGGAAGGTACGGAGGAGGGGCTGAAGGGGAAAGGTTCTCTCACTTAGGTTCGAGGAGTCCAGAGAGCTCGGTGCAAAGATGAGTGGGGAGGGGGAGGACTGTCTAGTTCAAGACAATCCTCATTGTTACTGTTTTTGGGGTGATCAGAGCTGCCCCCTTTGGAGAGTGTTCTTGTTTGATTGCAGGAAGGAATTCAAGGACCGAACTAGGCAACAAGATGGTTTATTGAACATGTTAAAGTATTGAACAATGTTAAAGGAAAGAAAGCTGGAGCAAGTAGGTGGGGCATGTGCTGAGAAGCACTCGGTAGCCTCCAATTAGAGAGCTACTTGAGGGGTTGTTAGTTGACATCTTGGGCAGTGGGTGGGTTTCTGGATAAGTTGAGCCATTGTTTGTATAACCTTACGCTTCTATCTCTTTCAATCGGGTGTCTTTCCCCAGAAATCTCAGTCTCTTTACCTATTGTTGGCTGCTATTTTTTCTGTATTGTAGGGGTCTCTGACTCTCCGCCTGCCTCAGATTTCTAGGTAAGTTGGCAGTTTGATATTATTTATGAATTCCAAAAAAAGATAGAAATTATGTTTGTAAACTGGTCTGTTCCTCTGGACATGATGCCCTTTGATTGATTTAAATTCAAAGGTTTTACATTTACTCAATTAAGTCAATATTAGGGCTTAGATTCAACCACATCATTAGAGTGACCCAGGGTTGAGTCCCCACCCCCTTGGTGGGCTATATAAACAGACACTCACTCAAGAAGACATACAGGAGAAGATACACAGGATTAGTGAGCGCTCCATAAATGCCAGAGGAGAGAACTTTGTCAACTTTGATCCTGCAGCCCCAGGAATAGAGATGACAGTTTACAGCTGACCTGGTGAAGAGACCAAAGCAGCTGACCCCAGAAAGAAATGAGCCCTGGGAAGAGTGACGAGCCTTTTGCCAGCCTGCAGCTGAGATCAGAAGAAGCTGGGATCACAGAGCCTTAAGAGGAAGAGGAAGGCTGAACCCTCGCATTCATTGTCCACCATCTTGTTTCAACACGTGGCAATTTACTTAGGGTGAGAAATCAACCTTGAGTTAGACTCTTTAGGACCTTGTAACTGTAAGCTTTTTACCCAAAATAAATATGCTTTATAAAAGCCAATAGATTTCTGGAACTTTGCATCAACATCCCTTTGGCTGACTAATAAGTTACTCTCTACCTGCCTCAGGTCTCTAGATAAGTGACTCTTCACTTGCCCCAGGTTTCTAAACGCCTGGTTCTCCACATGCCCCAGCTTCCCTATTCTCCTACCTCAATCAGAATGGATTCAGTTAGGGGGTCTTTGATTGAATTGTTTCAGTGAGGTGTGACCCAGGGTGGGTCTTTCTCCTCTTGCTGGAGTCCTTTATAAGCAGAGGACTGAAATCAGAGACACATAGGAAAAAAAGTGGCAGACACTGAAAGAAGGCCCCCTAGAATCAGCAGAGCACAGAGGTATGGAAAGAGGCCCCCAAGAGGCGAGGCCCACAGTGCAGTTTGAGGCCGAAAAGACAAGGCCTTCAGACAGGACTGAGACAAGCAGACTGGCATTGTGCCTGCCATGTGTTTGATTGCCACAACTGAGTTCTGAGAGAAGGCATTGTGAGATGCTGCTACCATATTCCTGGCTGCCTACAGCTGCAACTTGGTGCAACAGCATCTGCTGATAATGCCTTGATTTAAACACTTTCATGCCCTCAGAACTACATGCTTTTAACCTAATAAATTCCCATTTTAAAAGTCAACACATTTCTGGTATATGCAATATACCAGGATGAGGAAGTTGTGTAATGGGGCATCATGAAAGCTGGACTGATGGATGGAGGGTCATCTGAGAGGAGCTGTGGTCTCAGAAGGGCACAGCTACTGCCAGAACCACGGCGCTGAAATTGGGAGAGGGAAAGAGGAAGAAACACTCAACCTCTCTCTTACCTACCTTTCCTTCTCTAGCTAAATCCAAAAGGAAGCCAGAGGATAAAGGAGCATAGGTGTGCAGTCCACACCAGGACACAGAGCTAGATGAGCAGAAAATGGATCAAAGGTAAGGATGGGAGTGACCAATAGAAAATAACCAGGACCAAATGTCTGCTTTGGTGACATAGGCATATGGTCCAAAAACAACAGGCAAGACATCATTGATAGATGAGGGAGAGGAATAGAGAGAAGGGACAATAACTTCCATTTTGAGATATCATGAGGAGGTGGGACATGTGGACTGCACAAGCATCAATTTTGACTAGTGGGAGATGGGTGTGGGAAGTGACGTTCCAGGTAAAGGGAACCATGTAGGTGGAGGCATCCCCCAAAGTTGAGGGCAGATTGTGCAGGACTTGAAAGGCCATTTTGGTACAGAGAAGCTATAGATGATCTTTTGCTGTTTATTTCTGATATAGGCAGGAAGACGGCTCATGTGAAGGATCAATGAGTATAGTGGAAGGCTGAAGGCAGGGCACTTACTTGGGTGGCTTTCTTTTAAAAATGAACTCTATAAACTCAAGAATTATACCATAAAAGTGTACAAATCCTCAGTAAACATGAATCTTCAAAAAGCGAGCCCACCTGTGTAACCACCGCCCAGATGAGGAAGCAGGACGGTGGTATCACCCCAAAACTCTTCAAGGTAACCACTCCCTGGCCCCTATCACCACTGATTTTTTTTTTTTTTTGCCTGGTCCTAAGTTTTTATAAAAGAAACCATAAATTGTGTGTTCTTTCATGTCTGTCTTCCTTTGCCCCATATATTGCAAGATGCATCCATGTTTGGCATCTCGGAATTCTTCCAAATTCATCGCTAGCTAGTATTCTGGTATATGAAAAGACCACGACTCCTTTATCCCTTCTACTCTTGATGGGTGTTTGGTTGTTTTGTGTCTCCAGTTTTGAGCTTTTTTTTGAAATGCTGGTGTGAATATTCTTGCAGGCAATAAATAGTTCAGGCATGATGTGCTAAGAGTCTTGAACCTGGGGAGGGGGGAGGTTGGTGGCAGCAGGATGGTGGGGGAAGTGGAAAGGAGGCTAGGCAATGCAGAGGAAAATCAGCCTTCAGACTGGATTCAGGAGAAGCAGGGAAGGGAGGCAAGAAGCAAGGATGGCAGAGTCCTGGAGGAAGGGAGAGTGAGGAGAACGTGATGTCATTTCCAGAGGCGTGGGAAGCTGGAGGGAAGGATGTTTACAAGGGAAGATGTTGTGTTAGCTTTTGGACTTGTCTGGTTCAAGGTGTCCCACACAGCACTGGAAATGCAGATCTGAAAGGGAGGAGGGAAGTCTGGACTAGAGATGAGGGTTATCTATTACCTGAAATGACTGAAATAGGTCTCATCTCAAAGGGAGAAAAGGAACAAGGGAAACAAGTGGTCCAGGAAGGACCCTCTCTTGTGGGAAGCCACTTTTAAGTCACTGCTAACAGAAACAGACAAGTAGGTTGTGGTTACGTGAGACCTGGAGAGGAATCACACACTCTTCTGGACAAAAAAATTAGCCAATTTAATATAAAAATCCTGAATTCATCCTGGAGTTTCCTAATGTAATAAAAATGATGATACATCCTATATGTTTTTCACTTTTATATATTATTTATAATCTCCCAAACTTTGTGAAAGAGAAGTTGTGGCTTGTGTTTTCAGATGAGGAAAGTGTCACAAGGACTTTGTTGTGCTGATGTGATGTGCTGCCATCAGCATATCCATATATGGGATTTAAAAGCCAAATAAAGAGCTAGATCATACTCCCTCTGCAAAGGTGAGACGCTGCTCACTCAGAGAAGGGGAGAGAGGAGTGATCCAGAGAGTTGGAGGAGGAGGTTATAATAGTGGGAGGGGGGAAGCCAGTGGGAGTTTGAAGAGGGAGAGAAAGAAAGAGGGAGAGAAGAAAGAGAGCCAAGAAGGAAGAAAAAGGGTGAGCAGCTGGCCTTAGCCTCAAGTCTTGGGGAAGAGATAGGGGTCAAGAGTAGTTTCAGGAAATATTCTTGTGTTTTGTTATGTTTTCCCTCATCTTGGCCTCCTCAGAATTTCTGCAAACACATTGCTTTTTTGAGGCTCTTTTGAGTCAGATGTATGTCTTTTGGATGTTATAATATACAGAGATTGGCTTTAGGGCAATATGGAATGATTCTATTTACATGTATTTGATTTAATTTTATGCTTTCTGCGGATATGGAAGTGTCCCCCAAATGGCCTCTGGGAAGGTGTTCGTAAGCCAGTTCAAGTGTGTCACACAGATGCTCCTCCAGTTGCTAGCAGGCAGGGACAAGGGTAGCGCAAGCAGCTATGGGTTGTTCTTGGTTGTGACCACTATAGCATATATTGGAAACACGAGTGGGCACACAACTGGGGTGTTAAGAGGACAAAAATATTACCTCTAGCCTTTTTAGCTCTCCTCAAATTCCTCTGCACCAAATTTCCTCAGACTAAGAACCAGGGCTCTTTTTTTACTGTTTACAAGAACCCTGCTTACTATGAGAGCCATTCACTCCCTTAATACCAAGCTTTCTTGTGTCCCCATTTGTATGCGTTTTAAAGAGACCTGAAGATTCTCAAAGGAAGTGATGTCTGAATTGGTTTATTTAAATCAACAAATATTTATTGATCTCTTACAACTGAAGTGATTGTTGAAAATTGTTCCTCCTCTAGTTTTTACCCTCATTTTCAAATTGAGAGTTCCAGACCTTTTTTACCAAAACCACCACCCCCTTTTTGTTTGATTGGATTTTGAAGAATCATTAGAGTCTACCCTATGAAACAGACCATGGGGAGAGCAAATAGAAAGCTGACAAAGCTGTGTCCAGAATCATGGAAGTGGGAATGGTATGCTAGATAATAGTACCATTAGTTAGAGAACTGTCATTTAAGACTATATAGCTAGTATGAATAACAATGAGACATGGATTTCAGAGTTAGCAGATTTGTGAGATTCTTAAGTAATTATTAAATAAAAGTCAAGGGCTACACAATGAAATGCATCAAAATTTACACTGTTTTGTTCTTATTACAAAAAGGTGTAATTTTAAAAAGCAGTGAGAAGACCACATCTTAGCAATTACTCTGGCTTTTTGCTGTTGCTAGGAGTTTCCTATCACTAAAATCTAATTAGAAAGCAGGAATTATGTTGGAAATCTCAAGGTCTTTATCATCAGCATCAGAATTACTTCCTCCTCACATTGCTAATTCAGAACAGACACAAGGTAGATTTCTCTGTGGCCAGAGGGGCATTAACATCATCTCAGGCCTTGTCCAGGTGGAGAAAAATTTCCATTTCCTAAAACATTATCAAGAATTTACTGTTGAGTTCTACATGAGCATGGTGACTTAAAATGGATCTAGTCAAGGACATTTAGGACATTAAGAAGTTAGAGTTGTCCATTATCAGCTCCTTGTTAGTAGTTGTTAGTTGTTCTGGGTGAGCCAAATGAACTGGAGAGTAGGTGTTAACAACTCTGTTAAGATTCAGGGCCCAGCTGGCACATGGACAGCTCAAAGATTTTAGTCTTTTGTATGTACACCTATCAATCCTAGTACTAATTATAGGTTCAAATAGATGGGTCAGAAGAGCCATGTTTAGGGAAATCACAACTGAGTCCAACTCTGTCACACAGGGGAGCATAAGTTCCAAAGTAGGGCCCACTGGCAAGGCACCAAACTTCTGAGTTATCTGCCCTGACTATAGTGTCTGGATGTTTCCAGGGCCCTCACAACTCCCACTATTTGAGATAGTATTTACTTTGACAGTCAATGAGATCCTGCTGAAACATGCATAAGCGTAACCTCCAGAATGACCTCCCAACTCACTTTGAAGTCTCTTAGCCATATAAATCCATTTGTCTTTACCTTTTCCCCCTTTTGGTCAAGGTCTTTTTCCAATTGCATTGCCAGCTGGTGCTTGGAATCGCTCAGTGCCACAGAGGCTCATACCCAGGAGTCTTGTCCCACACTGGGGGGAAGATAATGCATTTATATGCTGAGTTTGGCTCAAAGAGAGGCCATGTTTGAGGAACAAGGAGGATCTCAGGAGTTAACTGTTAGGCACCCTATAATATTAGGCTAAGTTTCAATTTCAAGAGTAAAGGTTCATAAGTACAGTCATATTAAGGGTCCATCAATGGACCATCCTCTTTATTAGTCATTGCCCCTGTACTCAGAGGTTTCTTGCTGTTCCATTAGAGAATGTGGCAGAGATTCACAAGATGGGAATTCGATGTCCTTTCAGTTATTGTGTGAATCTCCAAAGTGACAATGCCCCATGAACAACTGAGCACATTTATATGCCTTATAGTTACACCAGGTTACCCTCATTCCATGTATCCCCCATCACTGACACCCCACACAAATGATTCTCCCCTGTCATAGTTGTAACCCTTCTATGATCCAAAACGATTCTCCCCTGTCATAGTTGTAACCCTTCTATGATCCAAAACTTCTTCAAAAATGAAGCCAACAAAATAGCCAAATACAATAGGAACCAAGAGAGTCTACAACTGCAAACATGAGAGTTCCATCCATCTGCCCTATGGGATTGAAGCCACCTCTCAATTAAAGGTGGAGTGGGCATCACCATCCTAGTATCCTCAGGATTAGAGAATAACTATGGACTAAAGTAGACTTACTGGTATTCTACTATAAACTTATTGTGATTCTAGAAATGGAAGAACTTATATCATTGATGTGGAAGCAGTGGCCACTGGAGGTTCTGAGGTTAGGGAGAGGGAAAACAGGTACAATATGGGGCATTTTCAGAACTTGGGAATTGTCCTGAATGACATCATAATGACAGATATAGGCCATTACATATCTTACAATAACCTACAAAAATGTGCAGGAGAGAGTGTAAACTACAACATATACGATAACCCATGCTTAGTGGCAAAGCTCCAAAATGTTTTTCTCAATTACAATGATTGTACCACTCTAATGAAGGATGTTGTTACTGTAGGGAAAAGTGGGAGGTATAGGGAGCAGGACATATGGGAATCCCCTGTATTTTTACGTAACATTTATGTAATCTAAATATCCTTTTTTAAAAAAAAAATTTAATTAAAAAAAGAAAGTTTAAAAATCATATATATATATATATATATATTTAAAGGAATTAGAGTTGGATCAATGTTTGTTGGATTGAAAGGTTCAGTTACTTTAGTCTGCCTCAGCATATCAGGGTGATCCTATGAGCAGGGAGTCCAACTCTGGGGGTCTCATCTTTGTGTCCATGGAGACGTATCTAAAACTAAAGCAGCCAATGTCTTTTCAAGATATTCAAAGTAGTTCATGGTGAAAAAGGTATGCAGGTGGCCTGCACAGACGCATTAGAAAATAATTACCATCTTGAGCAAGGCCTGGGTACAAATTTCTACTCAGCCACTTATAAATTGTGTGTGGACTTGGGAAAGTCATTTCATATCTATGACTTTCAATTTCCTTGCCCACAAAATGAGTGTAATAAAGGGCTTATTATAAAGATTACAAATAATATATATTGTATTTGGCACAGGAATGTGTTTGTAAATTGGTATGATAATTTGATCATCATAAGCATCATGCCTGAAGATCAAGCTAAAGAGAGCAAGCTCAATTGTCAAGTCCACAGGATAGGATGGAATTCAAGGAGCATGAAGGGTTCTCTTGTCCACATGAAGTCAAAGTTGGGATGCCTGTGATCTGTTTATACTGGCCTCAAGTTTTGTAGTTTGGGAGTACATTAGGCTTTTTTAAAGGTAGAGGATGAGAGGGGTTTGGAGGTCATCTCACTTCCCCAAACCCAGCCTTCAGCTTGTTTGATGGGCATTCCTGGGCACCATCCACCCATGGACATGCCGGCTTTCTCTCCCCTCCGTGGAATTGTGCTTCTGTGGAAATGGATGAAAAAGAGACAATGAAAACAGGTCCTATCAGCAACAGCCCCAAACTCATTTCTTTGGAAGGAGGGTTAGTGTTGCTTCAGTCATTCAGGTGTTAATATGATACGAAGAGAGAATCTGGGAGAAGAAGAGAAGAGAAGAAGAAGAGGACAAGGAGGAGGCAGGAGGGGGAGAAAGAGGAGAAGGTGAAAGAGAAGGAGAAGGAGAAGGAAAAGTTGTTTACCAATTTCTTACATTCAGTACTTATCAGTGAATTTGGGGGTCAAAAAAGTAATGTTCCTTTTATAAAAATGAAGAATGGACTTTAGGTAGCCGCTGACTTTGGGCATGAAATTAAACTCTGTTCTTTCTTCAACTATAAAATGAGAAAGCACTAGTCTAGAATCAATTTTAAAAATCATATTGACTTCTAAGTAAAAGAAAGGCACCAGGCTTTTTGAAGGAATATGTGAAGGTTGAAGGTTAATACAAGTGTTCAAACATTTATTTTCTGCTATGTGGTCTAGCACCATGTTAAGTATCTTCACATTCTTATCTCATTTAATCTTCACAAAAAACCCAGAAGGGAGTATGTATTTATCAATTCCAATTTACAGAGGACAATCTTAAAGTTAAAAAAGTTAAATAACTCACCCAGATTCACATAGCAAGAAAATGACAGTGTTAGAAATCAAACCCCAGAGCACTCACACATTTACTCAGCAAATATTGATTGAGCACCTGTTATGTTCCAGGCACTATACCTAGGAGCCAGGGTGACTAAAAGCAGACGTGGAATTTAACCTCCATCTCTCAAGGAAAATGATTAGGATTTAGTTATACAAACCAACATGTGAGAGAATAACAACTAACACAAGAGCTAAAAATAAGAGTTACATGCACTGGGAAGGGGATTTGATAGACTGGGAGGATGGGAAAGCCTTCCTTAATGAGCCTTAAGCTGAGATTTGAAAGTGAGATTGGGAAGGAAAATCATTACAGACAGAGGGAGCAGAATAAGCAGCATGTGCCAAAGTCCTGTGGCAGGAGGGATCATGGGAACTAAGTGGGAGCAAAGAAAAGCGTGGTGTAAAATGCAGCTGGAGAGAGACACAGGAGAAGGCCATGCAGAGCTTTGTGGGCTACCACCAGAAGTTTTGTCTTTCTACAAAGAGCAAGGGACCCTATTGAAAAGTTCTGAGCAGGAAAACATTGGGCTACAGAATTAGGTGAAAATTCTCCTCCTTAGTCAGTGAAATGAGATAAAGAAAACAGAAGAAAGAGGGACAGTTTTGTCTGCTCTTATTTCCTGAAGGTATTAACCACAGATCATTAATGACAGGGTCATAGACTACAACAACAAATGTTCTGTGAAAAATCCGCTAATGGTCCACCCTGACTCCTAAAATGCATTGCCATTTTTCCAGTCATTCTTAAAGCATGAAGAACATGAGTTTTATTTGCTTTGTCTATAAAACAACAGATGTAAGGTGCCTCTTCACTCAGTGTAGTGGTTAGTAAGGAATAAAACTAAACACACATCAAAATCAAACATGTAAATATCTAACTAATGAACTCCTCTGTTCGACGTTTTTGCTGTTGTTTTGTGTGATATGGGAGAAATTTTTTCTGTCTAATAAAGGATTCCAGGCCCTTTTATTTATGCAAGTATCCTCCTAGAAGAAAAATAAATAAAATGAGGTAAAACAAAGTTATGTATCACTTCTTTCATTGACATGAGCATATGTTCATGAGTTCTGAGAGAGAACTGAGGCATAGGGGAAAGTCTTGAGCATCTAAGGTTTTCAAACATCTCTAGGATTATTGTGCTTACTTATGGTGACTGAACAGACTATTCTAGTTTTATAAATATTAATAAGTTTTCAAACTCGAAGAATTTTCTTTACAGATTTTAGAAAAAGAATCTCAAGTACTTCTGAAAGGACAAGGCTCTCCTAACAGATCTTAAGAGAAGGAGGAATGGAAGGGAAACCAGGAACATTCTAGAAAACGGTTCTTTCTTTTCTGAAACTTGTACAGCAGAAGGAACCCCCAGATGGGGCCACCCCTGTGGTACCAGCATGTTCTGTTCACAGCTTTGATATTCACATTATACAAAAGTAGCAAGCCTGTCCCTTTGCCTCCAGCTGGAAGACCCCACTTTTTAGCAAGCCCAGCTTGACTCTTCAGAATCTGACCTCCAGCAACTTCTCCGTGTTCTCTCTGATCTCTCTCATACCTTCTGTAGTGGTTTAAAAATATGCCTACAAATTCTTCCACATTCCTTCCTCCAAATTGCAGAGCCTACTTTCCCTCCCCTTGATGTGGGGCTAGACTTCTTGACTTGCTTCTAACAAATAGAATGTGGTAGAAGTGACAAGATGTGTTTCCAACTGGTTGTAGAAGGTATCACCGCTTCCTCCTTACTTTCTTTCTTAGAACATGCACTCTTTTGGAACTTAGCTGCTGTATGAAGAGGACACTCTAGCAGCCCTATGGAGAGGCCCATATGGCAAGCAATGGAGGCCTCTTGAGAACAACCATGTGAGGGAGCCATCTTGAAAGTGGATCTTTCAATTCCAGTCATACCTTCAGATGCAGTCCTGGCCACCATCTTGAAAAACCCTGAGCCAGATCCACTCAGCTAAGTGGGTCCCAAATTCCTGACCTATAAAAACGATAATAAAGCTTGATTGTTTTAAGCGTCTAAGTTTTTCTTGAGGCAATTACCCTTAGAGGGGTAATTTCTTACACAGCAATAGGTAACTATTATATTGTTAATAATAGTAACAAAAATTACTAACATTTGCTGAGTTTACTAAAATATAATCTCCTTGCAGAAAGGAACCATGTCTGTCTCACCATTAGAGCCCCATGTCTGGCATGAAGTTGGCACTCAATACATATTTGTTGATAAATTGAATGAATGAGACATTAGTTATGTGACTGGTATTGTGTTATTCACTTTCCACACATATTTCTGCATTTCATTTTCACAAATATTCTATAGAAAGCATTTATTTTCTTTATTTTACAGATAAGCCATTTGAAGCTCAGAGAGACTGTGTTAACTAGATTTTTGAATCTCTGTGATTCCAGGGTGTGAGACTTCTTTCTCTGAGAGCCCATACCAGTCCTCTGGGCTTAGGTTGTAGCCAAGCTGACATATGTTTTTGCACTTGCTGTACTCACAGCTAGAGACACTTTCTTTCCCCATCTCCTCTTAGGACTCTGACAACAGGGCCAAAATGTGCCAAAGGTCTTGTGAAGGGCAACTGCCATATGCTCCTGTGAGAAAGCACAAGAACTCGAAGACCCAATTCTGCTTCCAGATGGATGGCAGGAGTCGTACAGCTAGATAGGAATAAGACATCACCCCTCTCCACAGCCCCCCACCCCAGTGGTTGTCATAAGCCAGATCTGCCGTGTTGGCAGCAAAACTCTAGGTGGTCCAGATCTGGTGTGTGGTCAAGGTCTACAACAAGACTCCACCTTGATTCTTCAAACACAGTACCCTCTGGGGATTACGTTCTTGGGCTCCAAGCACCTGAATCGCTTCCCTGGCCCCTCACTCAACCCTGATGGAAAAGGTTAAGAGAGACTAACCCTCCAAATCCAATCAACCATCAACAAGTCATAAATACTAGTCTCCCACGTGCATTCTTAAACACACAGTTCCTTTGTGTTTTGAACCTGCTTTATCTTTTGAAAACAGAAAAACCTGGACTGCCAATGTAACTATTAAGAAATTTTTCTTTGTGCTGTTTTGGGCTTTTGCTTCATTTTGTGAAATGTGGTGGCTCTGGGAGGAATTAAAATTGAAGCTGGAAATAGTCACACCAATTTCATCCCTGTACCTCTATCTGGTCTTACCATTATAATGGCTAAATTTTTCTGTGTGAAAAGTATGGGTTGAATAGAATTCTAGAAACTTATGTCTTATGAGAGAATCTAAAGGTAATGTATTTTGATATATTTCCCCAACATGAAGGTGTTTTTTTTTTCCTTGTAGGAAGAGAGGGAAATAAGGAACGAATATTATTTTGTAAGTCAGAGCAAATTTTAGAAGACTACTTCATGACAGAAAGAAACACACTATATACCATCAAATGACAAAGGCAGGTTGCAGAAATAGTATATATAGTTTGATGCTCTCACTTTAAATATATAAAGAGAAAAAGTATATTTACATATAGAAAAGACTAGGATAGACATGAAATACTAGAACAGTTTGCCCTCCCCTCGGCTTCCCACCTTCCCTCCTTCAAATGTCTCTTGAGTTTCTGCTGTGTGCCAGGCACTGTCCTAGCCTCTAGGGACCCAGAAATAAGATTCAGATCTGCCCTCAAGAGAGCCTAGTGAGAAAGTCAGTGAAGCAAACATTTGAAAAAGAACAAATTATAAAAGGTAGTGTTGTTTTTTCTTGCTTAACACGAGTGATATGTTGACTTGATTTACGCTTAGTCTTTTATGACTGCTACTTGATGCCAGTGTTCCCACAATTCTTTCTTAGTGTGAGACCATATATTACCTCAATGGTAAAAATAGTCAGGGACAGAGTATTTAAGTCTTTCAGATGTTTGTAAAGTTGATGCCCAGCTGAAACTAATTAAGTGCATTTTGAGAGATGAATGCACATCTATCAGTCATTTTTAGCATAATCAGATAATACTGACAAGAGGAAAAATGAAAACATTAGCCAAATGGATTGAGCTGCATTAATTGCTATTTTCTGACAGTCTAAGTGGGGGGGAAAATCGGTTCAGCGAAATTGTGGTATTCTCATTAAAATCATATAACAATTATGCAGTGAAGGGTTAAAGCAAACTGACCAAATGTTTTGTTCATTTATTAATGTAGACAATCACTCATTAGGCAATGATCAGATATAGTTGTAGCACTATCCTAGGAGAAAAGTAGATACAGAACAAAATGTCAGGCAATATCCTTTGTTTCTAGAAAGGACGACTTGATAGGTAAAATAAACATACTATTGGATCTCTTCTCTCTTCACAGGACTCCATATTCCATCAGCTATAAATAACCCTCACTGAGCTTTTTCTATTCCCTCACTTCCTTTGCCAATCTACTGAATTCATTTTCTCAAAGGGTACTGATAACCCCTTAATTGTCAAAACAATGGACTTTTCCCCAGTTGTTGCTTGACTTGATATCTTAGTGGTTTCTAGCAGAATAGTTTTCTCACAATTTTCTCCTTTGCTTTGATTTCCCTCCTGATTTGTTTGTTTATGGTTCTTTTAAAATTCCGGTCTCAGCTCCTTTTCTAATACCCACCTTTTAATGCTATCCAGAGGTCTTTCTTTAAATGCTTCTCCCACCTCTTATCCCCCTTTCCCTCTCTTCTTTCACCCCACACACTTTTCTGCTCCCCTGACTCACAAATTTTTATCTCTTTTTCCACCTGCTCTCTCAGGCTTCAGATCCGCGCTTTGAACGCCTCTAACAAAACGCTTCAGGGCACCTCCAGGTCACGTGTTCAAAGAGAAAAAAGTCTCCTCCCCAAATGCACATCTTCTTGTACTTCCTTCTGCTGTTAAATGGGGTCACTGCGGCCCACACACATCACCTTGACCTTTTCCGTCACCCTTCACAGGCAGTTAGTCACCAAGCTCTACCGTCCTCCTTTTTAACTATCTCAGAAATATCCCTGTTCACGTTGCTCCAGTGCAGGCCCTTACTCGAGCTTCCCTGGACTAAGAAGGGAGGCTTTTAAAAGAGCTCTTCCCTTCGATTCATCATCCCCATTATTGGCGATGTTCTTACGTAAAAATGCAATTCGACCCATATTACTCCCCTGTTTGGACACCTTCAGCATTTTCCTTGGCTTATGAGATAAAGTACAATTGCCCTAATAGTGTGTAAAGAGCCCTTCTACTTTTGCTGCTGCCTGCTCATCCAACCTCAACCTGTACTATTCTCCTCAGAAACTTCACGTAGCAGCAACACTTAATGATTTTATTCAACTTGATCATGTGTTGCTAAGCCTCCAAGAGTTTCTGAGTTCATACGGGCTAGCTTAGTTGGGGAGTTTTTACTTCCTGAAAACTCCTGGCCTCAATGTCTTCACCTTTGCCACTCTATCCCCTGATAAACTTATTGTCAGTGTAGGCTGTACAATTCTGTCTCAAGACTTTAGTTACTTTATAAGGAGAATATATTTCTCTTGCACCCCCAAGTCCTAGCACAAGGCCTGGCACACCCTAGGAACAAAATCGAACTTTGTTGAATAAACCACAGTCTGTTGATTTACCTCGGCAATCTCCACTATCTTTATCCTCATTTCCATTCTCTCTGTGGCCTCTCCAATTCCCTTATAAAGTCTTAGTTAGACTACTGCAAAGCTTTTCAAATAGTCTCCCCTGTAGTCTGTCTCCTCACTACTCCCCATTCAAAAAACAGAAGCCAGATTAACATTTCCAAAGTAGTATTTTCCCATCAGCAGTTAATGAAGAGCTGCTCACCAAGTCCCCCCACGGGTACCCTGCCAGCTCAGCCCCTATACTTCCTTCCCCTCTCCTACTTCAAGTCCCAGGAACTTGAAACCTCACAGGGTCACCGTGACCTCTCTCCTGTAGTAAGGCCAGCACAGATTTGTTGGTGCCCAGGCTGTACTGCTTGTGAAGCATTTTCAAAAGCACCCTGTCCACCTGTATCTGCTCAAAAACACCATATTCCATATGTTCTACTAAGTAAAGCCTAAATTCCTTGGCATGGCATCTAGACTCTTCATAAATGGAGACCAATTTCAGCCTCATTCACTAATAATTCAAATGACATCCTAAAACAATAGATCTCAAAACTTAATATCCATATGAATCAATTGTGAGTCTTGTTTAAAATGTAGATTCTGATTCAGTAGGGCTGGTACAAGGGTCACTTATAACAAACTCCAAGGGAGGTGGATACTGCTGGCAGCCCACACACCACAACTTTACGTAGGGATGGACTCAATTCCAAACCGCCTGAGACCTTTTGTCCTTGTTAGTACTTTTACCAAGAATGGCTTCTGCTCTCCATTAGTTAATTAATTAATCCTTCAAAGCCAACTTCAAATACATCCTCCTCCCTAATATGTTCTCCTATCTCCTGAACTGAATATGAGCTCTTTCATCTTGGAATGTCTTTGTGTTTGATTTGGAAAACCAATCACTCAAAAGGTACAACTAACAAAGACTCCATATCCATTTCCATCTGGGATGAGTTTTATAGTTTTCCTGTAAGTTGACCTAATCATAACCTAAAATTATCTGGTACATTCATTATTTGTTCTGTATAGTAATGAAATCTATGAAATCTCCCATTCATTCAGGACAAAAATTATCAGAAAAATGTGAACACCCAGATTGTGCAGAATTGTATGATAATAAATCATGTTCATAGTAATAACCCAGAGGCATAAGGAGCCTAAAATATCTTCTGAATCATCAAAGAAAGATTAAAATTATATTCAGTAGATTTTAGTGTTAAGTGTATTTGATCGTGTTCTAATTCTCTGAAAACTGACATATGGTATGTGTATGTGTGTGTGAATGAATGATGTATTCTGATTTCTTAGATACATAAAAGGAATATTTAATTGTCATTTTCAGTTAAACTTTATATTCATCACCCTTAGCACCAATTCTGCAGTTGCTGTTCCCCAACCACAAACATGAGTTCACCCAAATGTACACACATTTACTTGCATATGCACACCACACATTTTTCAGGGGAAAAAAAGGAAAAGTTGGATTCTATTGTACTTTATAAATTCCCAACTAAATTCCTCAAAGTCTTCAATTTTTTTCTAAAATGGAAAACCCTTCAATTACCTGGAGCAGGCCTAGATGCTGGTTATTTCTCTATTTTTATGTATTTCTGTAATGAATGTATATTGTTCTTCATTCCAAAGGTATTGGCAATGGATCACAAACATATGCACAGTAAAATTAAAAAATAAATTAAATTAAATACACACAAGAAAAAATAAGGATCAAATAGGGATGAAGCCAGGAAGGCTGATTTCCCAGGCGGGTGTCTCATAATGTGCAGCACAACCATTGCCTGGGAGCAAGGACATGAAGACATACAGGACTAACTTCCTGCCCACCCCCCTTTCTTTTTTCCTTCCAATAACCTACCAGGTAGACAGGCAGGTTTTTACCTGTCTGCTGTCAGCCTTTATTGTATCCATATGCTTCCCTGTCTTCCTTTGGATTATATTGGAATTGTTGCTTAATTTGTTAGGGGAGGAATATTTGACACTTTTGTTTAATATTTTAAGAAACAGCAAATTTTTTCCTTGTAAACTGCTGTGACCAATCCCTCTGCCCCCAAGGACATTTATTCTTGTTTAGAAATCTAATCCTTTTCAAGAATGTGGGAACTAGGTCTCATTCTGAAACTTTCTCTTTATCCACTGTCTAGGACCCCCAGAGTTGGTCCAGAGGAACCTCACTATTAGTTGAAAGCCTCACTGCCTGTCAATGAGGCTTCCTTCTCATTTTCCAAGGAAAGTCAACTTTACAGAATCCTGCCACACAATCAGGCAAAGCTTTCCTCGAATGGGGGTGAGCCTGGGTTGAGCCCTGCCTTTCCCGTGAGGTGGGAAATGGGGGTCTCTTCCCTCAAAGCAGCGGAGGTGTGGATTAGCCCTCCAGCTAATGCCTCTTGCCACATCAGTCTTTGGCCTCCAGTCTGGCTCTAGAAAGAAATGGATGTTGGCTGAACATTGCTCCCACCCCTGGCTTCCCAGGAGCTCTCATACCAGCTCCCAGGAACCTTTGGGGAGGAAGGAGGGTATTTATTAGGATATTTAACATACTGTATGACACAGATGGCTATATTTCACAGGGTTAACGTGATAAAAATTACAAAGCCAGATCACCTTGCAGCCTGGGTCAAATCCTATAAAAGCATGGGCAGGTGCCAAGGTGGGAGTGTCAGCAGGAGGAGGAAATGGAGGGCCATGGGCCTTGATCTCCAAATCCTTGTCATGGATTTTAAAAAAAAAATTATTATTTTTTTCATTGAGATATATTCACATACCCATACGATCCATCCAAAGTGTAAAATCAATGACTTTTAGTATATTCAGAGTTGTGCATTCATCACCACAATAAATTTTAAAACATTTTCATTACTCTGAAAAGAAAAACCCCATAACCCTTAGCAGTCACCTCTCAATCCCTCTATCTTTCCACAACCCTACATAATCACTAATCTATTTCTGTCTGTATAGATTTATTTATCTTCACATTTTATATAAATGGATTTATACATTATGTAATACTTTGTGCCTCGTTTCTTTCACTTAGAGTAATGTTTTTTCAATTATTGTTAACATTTTTAAAATTAGAGATATTGCAGGTTTATAAAAAGCCATGTAAAAATACAGCATTCCCATATACCACCCCCACCCCCACCCCCACTATTAACACGTGCATTAGTGTGGTACCTTTGTTACCACTGAATGATTTAATCTCTTTACTTACAATTGGCCTTTTGAAGTCTCATAAATTCTCTAGAGTCATTGCAGTTTGTTTGTGTGTTTCTGGGAATATGTCTATTTCATCTAGGTTGTCTAGTTTGTTGGCATACATTTGTCTCTAGTATCCTCTTGTGATCCTTTTGATTTCTGTGGAGTCAGTAGCAATGTACCCTCTCCAATTCTGATTTTGTTTATTTGGACTTCTCTTCTTTTCTTTGTTAGTCTAGTTAAATGTTTGTCAATTTTATTGATATTTCCAAAGAACCGTCTTTCGGTTTTGTTAATTTTCTCTGTTATTTTTTAATTCTCAATTTCATTTATTTCTGTTCTAATCTTTTCCGTCTGCTTGCATTGGGATTATTTAGCTGTTCTTCTCCTAGTTTCTCCAGGTATGCAGTTAGGTCCTTGATTTTAGCTCTTTCTCCTTTTTTAATATAAGTATTCAGAGCAGTACAATTTCCCTCTCAGCCCTGCCTTCACTGCATCCCATAAGTTTGATAGGTTGTGTTTTCATTTTCATTCATCTCAAGATGTTTACCAATTTCCCTTGCAATTTCTTTGACCCACTAGTTACTTAAGAGATTGTTATCTAACTTCCATATATTTGTGGATTTTCCAATTCTCCATCTGTTACTGATTTTCAGCTTCATTCCATTATGGTCAGAGAAGATGCTTTGGATGATTTCACTCTTTCTAGATTTATTGAGACTTGTTTTGTGACCCAACCATGGTCTATCCTGGAGAAAAATCCATGAGCACTTGAGAAGAATGTATATCCTGCTGTTTTGGGGTGCAGTGCATCTGTATATGTCTGTTAGGTCTAGTTAATTTATCATTATTCGAGTTCTCTGTTTCCTTATTCATCTTCCATCTAGTTGTTCTATCTATTGATGAGAGTGGTGTATTGAAATCTCCAATTATTTTTGTAGAGGTATTCATTTCTCCCTTCAGTTTTGCCAGTTATGTCTCATTTATTTTGGGTCACCATGGCTAGCTATATAAATATTTATGTTATTTCTTCTCAGAGGATTGCTCCTTTCATTAATATATAGTATCCTTTGTCTCTTTTAACAGCTTTGATTTAAATTCTATTTTGTCCAATATAGCTATCCCAGCTCTTTCCTGGCTGCTATTTGCATGAAATACCTTTTTCCATCTTTTCACTTTCAACCTATTTGTGTCTTTGGGTCAAAGGTGAGTCTCTTGGAAACAACATACAGTTGCATCATGATTTTTTTACCCATTCTGCCAACCTGTGTCCTTTTTTTTTTTAACAGAATTATTCATTTTTTAAAAAAATTTCTCTCCTTCCCCGCCCCCCCCCCCGCCCCAGTCTGTTCTCTGTGTCTATTTGCTGCATGTTCTTCTTTGTCCGCTTCTGTTGGACAGAGGCATGGGAATCTGTGTTTCTTTTTGTTGCGTCATCTTGTTGTGTCAGCTCTGTGTATGTGGTGCCATTCCTGGGCAGGCTGAACTTTCTTTGTTGCTGGGCAGCTCTCCTTACGGGGCGCACTCCTTGCACATGGGGCTCCCCTACGCAGGGACACCCCTGCGTGGTACAGCACTCCTTGCGCGCATCAGCACTGCGCATGGGCCAGCTCCACACAGGTCAAGGAGGCCTGGGGTTTGAACCACGGACCTCCCATGTGGTAGACGGATGCCCTAACCACTGGGCCAAGTCCGCATCCCGAACCTGTGTCTTTTGATTGTGGATTGTAATCCATGAGCATTCAGTGTCATTACTATAAAGTCAGTACTTATTTCAGCCATTTTGTCCTTTGGTTTTTATATGTCATATCTTTATTTTGTCTCTGTTTTCCTTTATTGCAGCATCCTTTTCTGTATAGTTGGCCTTTTGTAATATATATGACTGATTCTTTTCTTATATTTCTATTTCTGTGTATTTTTAAAAATACTTTCTTTGTGGTTATTCGGGGGTTTATAGCTCTACATCTATAACTTACTAATTTGAAAAGATACTTAGTTTTAATAGCGCACATAGTCTCTGCTCATATATTCTTGTTTCCTCACTTTATGTTGTTTTTGTCCCCCTTTACTGCTTTATATTTTTCACATCCATTATCAGGAAACATGCCTTTTTCTTGCTCAATTGTATTCTGATTCTTATATAAATTAAAGAATAAAATTGTATGTTGAGGATACTGAACTATTGGGTTTTGCATTTACCCTTTTAGTTACCCTTACTGATAATCTTCATTTCTTCACACTACTCCAAGCCACTCTCTCATTTTTTCCTTTTAACCTGAAGAACTCCCTTTAGTAATTTTGGTTGGACAGATCTCTAGTTGAAAAACTCCCTGTTTCTGTTTATCAGCGAATGTTTTAAACTCTCCCTTATTTTTAAAGGGAAGTTTTTCTGGATAAAGAAATTTTGGCTGGCAGTTTTTCTCTTTCAGTACCTTAAATATACTGTACCACTGCTGTCACGCTTCCATGGTTTCTGATGAGAAATTGGCACAATCTTATTTAGGATTCCTTGTATGTAATGAATCAATTTTTTCTTGCTGCATTCAAAATTCTCTCCTTATTTTTGGCATTTGACATTCTGATTAGTATATATCTCAGTGTAGGTCTATTAGGATTTATTCTGTTTGTAGTACATTGTGCTTCTTGGGCATGTATATTTATGCCTTTCATAAGAGTTGGGCATTTTTCAGCCATTATTTTTTTCAAATATTCTGTCTGCCCCCTCTTCCTTCTCTTCTCCTTCTGGGACACCCATGATGCATATGTTTGGGTGCTTTGTGCTGTCACCAAATCCATGAGACATTGCTCAATTTTTTTTCTATTCTTTTCACCATCTTTTCCTCTGATTGTATGATTTTGGTTTTCCTGTCTTCTAGTTTGCTGATTCTTTCTTCTGCCTATTCAAATCTACTGCTGCATGCCTCTAATGTAGTTTTGTTTTTAATTTTTTTTTAAATTTGAGAAGTTGTGAATTAATAAAAAATCATGCATACCATACAGGATTCCCATACATTATCCCACCACCAACACCTTACGTTGTTGTGACACATTTGTTACAAATGATGAAAGAACACTGTCATAATATTACTGCTATCTATAGTCCATAGCTTATGTTTGGTGTGTTTTTTCCACAAGCCATCCCATTATAAACACCATGTATTAGTATTATATATTTTTTATAGTTCATAAGAGGACATTTTCATACTTGTACTGTCAACTATAGTCCATCATTCACCACAGGGTTCATCATGTTATACAGTCCCCTGCCTTGTTCATTTCATCCAAAGTGTATACTCAGTGATTCTAAGTTTCATCACAGAGTTGTGTTATCATCAGCTTAGTCCATTTCCTAACTTGTCATTACTCCAAAAGTTAAAATCTCATATAACTCCTTATGCCTCTCCCATTATTGAAACTTAGCATTGGTAGGGTACCTTCTTTGCCATAGCTGTAAAACTAAAATATTACTGTTAACTATGGTCTATTTGTTACGTTAGTTGTATTTTTCCTATGTATCTCCAGATTATTAACACCTTATAATAGAGGAACCATCTCGAATTCGTATTATTAACCACAGCCATCATCCACCACTGAAATCACTATTTTATACACTCTGTAGATTATCTTCTAATTTTCATTCAATTGTCATTTACCTCCCTAGACTATCTCTCTCAGCCACAATTATGTTTTTAAATCAGCAGTATTTATTACATTCTCTAGTATATTTTTAATCTCTACAATTACTCCTTTCATCCTCAGAGCTTCTGTTATGTTTCTTTTTATACTTTCAAATTCTTCTTTATGCCCATATATGGTCTTAATATCCTTTATCTATTTATGCATATTTTCCTTCCTCTCCTTAATTGATTTAGGAGATTTGTTTGAACATCTTAGATCAGTTATTCTAACATCTGAGCCTCATCTGAAGTGTTCCTTTGCTCCCTTGATTGACCCGTATCTTTCTGTTTCTTAGTATGACTTGTAACTTTTTGCTGATGTCTAGGCATTTGATTATCTTGATGAACTAACTCTGAAAACCGGTTTCTCCCTTTTGTCTATGGTTTTATTTTTGATTGGCTTTGTGTTAAGGCTCTTCTTTTATACTTGGTCTAACTTATTCTAGACCTTTAGTATAGCCTACATTTTGCTGTTCAGATTTTCTCATCTTTTCTTCATCTGATTCTTGCCATGGATAAATGGTGTAATATTCTTAAAATTGCACTTGTTGTATAATTGTTTCACCTCCAGGAGAAAGTTTCCTTTCCTCTGTTCCTTTTCTGGGAATCTTGATCTATTCTGTCTTTGAAAGAAGACATCCCCTTCCTCTAAAAGAAAACCCAACTCCCCTGAATAAGCTCAGGTCAACAATAGAGGTCCTAGGACAAATTTGGTATCATAGGTTGAATTGTGTCCCTCTAAAGAAGTCCTAACCCTAAATACCTCAGAATGTGATCTTACCTGATTCCATGTTGCAGAAGGACTAAGTTAAATTAAGATAAGGTCATACTAGAGTAGGGTGGACCCTTAATCTGATATGACTGGTGTCCTTATGAGAAGGAGAGAAGATTCCTTCTCATAAGAGATAGATTCAAGAGGGGAGATTGCCATGTGATGGTGGAGGCAGAAAGTGGAGTGATGTGTCTACACCCTAGGGAACACCAAGGATTGCCTGCAACCACCAGAAGCTAGGAAGTGAAAGCCCTTCAACTTTGCTTTTCCTTTTTAAGATGTTTCTGGATATTTGGGGGGCCTATTACCCTTCCAAATAAATTTGATAATTGTGCTTTCCATTTGTTTAAAAAATACCAGTGGAATTTTTATCAAGATTGCATTGAATCTGAATATCAATTTGGGTAGAATTGACATATTAATGATATTTAGACTTTCAATCCATGAGCATAGAATGTTTTTCCAATTATTTAGGTCTTATAAAAAACTCCTTTAGCAATGCATTGTAGTTTTCTGAATACTATTGTTTTACATCTTTGGTTAAGTTTATTCCTAAATATTTGATTCTTTTAATCGCTAATATAAATAGAATTCTTTTTTTCTGACTTCCTCCTCAGATTGTGCATTACAATTGTATAGAAACACCACTGATTTTTGCATTTTGATCTTTTATACTGACACTCTACTGATATCATTTATTAACTCTAGTAGTTTTATTGTAGATTTTTCATTACTTTCTTGATATAGGATCATATTATCTGTGAATAAAGTTTTACTTCTTCCTTTCCAATTTGGACACCTTTATTTCTTTTTCTTGCCTGATTGATCTAGCTAGAACCTAGCACTATATTGAACAACAATATAGGCATCCTTGTCTTATTCCTGATTTCAATTGAGAAAATTTCCTTCAATTCCTACCTTTTATAGTATTTTTATAAAGAAAGGATGCTGTATTTTGTCAAATGCCTTTTCTGTGTCAATCAATAGGATCATGTGAATTTTTTTCTTTGATTTATTAATGTGGTTTATTATGATGATTGATTTTTTTTGTTTGAACCACCCTTGAATGCCTGGTATTAAAACCCACTTGATCATGATGAATAATTCTTTTAATGTGTTGCTGGATTCTATTAGCAAGTATTTTGTTGAGGATTTTTGCATCTATATTCATTAGGGAAATGGGTCTGTAATTTTCTTTTTTTGTAATATCTTTAACTGGTTTAAGGTTTAAGAGGGAGCAAGACCCTGCCAACACCTTGATTTTGAACTTCAGAGCCCTACAGCTATGAGACAATACATTTCTGTTGTTTAATGCCACCCTGTTATGGTACTTTGTTATGGCAGCCCTAGGAAACTGAGACGTTTGAAGTGGCCACGCCATAGAGGAGAAGACTGGAAGCTACAGCCAGGGCAAAGGAAGACTCACAGCAAGTCCTGTTTGTGTGCAAGGCAGTCAGAGATTGGGTTATCCCTAGGCAGAGCCCCCCACGGTGACTTGATCAGTAGAGAAGGTGTGACTAAATCTTAATGTTCAAAGCATGAGAGAAGGGACTTCTTTCACTTTTATCACTGAGCAAAGTTCACAGCCACAGCCACTAGTCTACCAGCCATTAATCATTCAGTGCCCCGACACTCTGCTGGGCTCCCTCTCTGTGGCAGACACTACTTTAGGACAACCCACTGTTGTGACCTAAGCACTCATTTACAGTACAACAGAGGATTGGTCCTTTAAGGAGGGAAGGGGAAACCTTGGTCCCTGCCCTGTGGCCAAGGGGGACTGGGGAGAACAGACAGGAAATTGTCTTGAGTTCAGGCATCAGTGGACATTCTACCCCTTTTATACTTGCCTTCCCCTTGCTCTTTTCCATCTTTCTTTAACTCCTATCAATCCCTTGCCATCTGATTGCACGTAAATTTTCTGCTTGGCTTAAAGCCTCGGAGTTTATATTGGTCTATTTCTTATAAATCTATCTTGCTCTTTACACACAATTTACCTTGACTCCAGCTATTTGTCTCTGCCCTGATTCAAAGGCTTGGACTTCCTGTTATCCATGACAAATACCTGGTCCTTCTAATCATATTTTAGTTTTCTTAGGCTTACTTTCTTACCCTTTTTCTACAATGGACTGCCATTGTCATCACTGCATGAAAATATTTGAAACAATCATGAAAGTTGTCATTCCTGTGTGGTGAGGTGTACGAAAAGATGATGAAGAGTTATATCAGGATTTCACCTATGATCAGGTTCTTAGAACCAAGCCAACTGCCTATCTGATTATCAGGAGAGATTAGGCAATCATGATGATGAATATTCCACAATTGTGTACTTCATTTTCTTACAGTTGAAGTATAAATTATTAGAATTGGAAGAGATTGTGGAGATTACATGATACAACCTTACTATTCACATGGCCCAGAAAGTTGAAAGCCTTTGCCCAAAGTCATAGGGCTAATTATTGATGAAACTATGGCCAGAATCACATTTCCAGATTTCCATGCCCAATGCTCTTTTGACTACATTAAAATGTTATTCAATACACATAAGTGAATAGAATTAGAATTTTTTAAAAGCCAAGTTTAAGAAGAATTTGCTTTATTCACTTATTCATTCTATTCATTTCCTATCTGTGATGGTTAAGCTAATGTGTCTATTCAGCCAGGCAATTGTACCCAGTAGTTTGGACAAGCAAGCAATGGGCTAACTGTAATACAAGGACATTTATGGGCTTTAGTCACCAGTGAGTTTACTGCACAGATAGCAGATTACATCCACATCAATCAGGGAGATTGCCATCACCAATGAGTGATGCTTTATCCAATCAGTTGAATGCCTTAAAAGGGGAAGTGATTTCAGCATTCAGAGAGAATTTCTCAGTTCCTCTTTGGACAGCCAACATCTCCCAGAAACTCATCAAGGACCTTCATTGAACTTTCATCAGAGCCCCTGGTTTGCAGCCTGCCTGCAGATTGTGGACTTGTGCATCCCCACGGTCATGTGAGAGACTACAGATATCTCATGTTGATTCTGTTTCCCTAGAGAACCCTGACTAATACAGTGCCCTATCCCTTCCCATCCCATTCCATTCCATTCCTTCTAGTTATCAAATGTCCATTATAGGCAGGTATTCTCTTGGATAAAGGAGATAAAGTTGTGAGCAAACAGATATGTCACTATCAACCATAAACATTAAACAGATATCCATGCATATAAATTATAGCATGTTTCATTGATTTTAAGATGCGGTTTTTAAAAAAGACATCGCAGTATATCCAATAAGGAAACTCACTATTTAACTGTTATGATATAAGATCATCTTTGGCTTGGAAGGCAATCATGTTCTTCTGGAAAGGATTTGCATTTCCTTCTTTCACTGGGGGCTACTCCCAACATGGGACCCACTGGAAATCACACTCTGTTTGAGGTTGTGTGGATCACACTTGGGGTTTGACTTCAGTTCACAAACCTACATGGTTATCACCTACTGCTTCAAATCACCAGGAGACATTTTTTTTTTTGTCCTTCCACCTGGTAGCAAGCTCAAGGCTGGCAAGTTTCCTTGCTGGCCCTTTCTGTGTGCTGGGTTTGCTTCTCATGAGCTTTTACTTTGGGGATCAGCTTTGTGTGAGGACTCTCATAATAAAATACTCCATCTTGAAGTAGTTTTTTTTTTATCTTTCTCAGAGGTATGTACAATAATGATGCATTTCATAACCAACGGCATCTTAGGTGCTATAAAATGCATTGTGACAAAATTTGTGAAAGAGCAGAGCAGAGCGCCCCCAGGAGGCATGCCAGGGTGAACTATTCTAGGTTGGAAAAGAGGGCAGGCCTCTGTGAATAAGTGACATCTCAGCTGAGGCCTGGAAAGTGGGACAAATGACCCAGGGGCTGAGCACTCCCGGCAAGGGGGAACAGCCCGTGAAAAAGCCATTAAGGCAGAGGCCAGAGTTAGTGTTAAAGTTTTTTAATGTGAAGGTTTCCAAAAGTATTATTATCCAAAGGAAAAGAATGTCTTTTCAAATGACAAAAGAGAAAACCAAAATGGAGTTACCATGACTAAGAGATTTAAAATGGAGTCGGGAGGCCATTCAGGAAGTTATTCTTACGCAGGTCTCTGTCAGATACCATAAACTGCCAAGGTACACAAAACCAAAAGCTACATTGTTTCTGAGGACATCTGGATGACATGGAACAACCACAAGATAAAGAAATCAGTAATCTGTCTAACTTGAAGGTCATCTGGAAAGCCCCGAATAGCCACCAATCATAATTCTTTACAAACAACTTAATTAATCTTTTTTTTTCTACAAAAACCCTTTTTTGGAAATCCCAAGATGGAACAAAGCTTGGATTGCTGTGTGAATCTGCGCTCCCCGAACTGCAATTCTAAAATCCCAAATAAACTCTTTTGCTGCCTTACAACTCTGGCTGTAATTTCTTGGTCGACACAATGAATCAGAGTTTTCCTTGGAACCTGAAATTGAAATTTGATGGATTCCTATTTACAAATTATTTTTTAATCATATTTTAAACATTAAATAGGTTTATACTCACTGATTATAATAATCACTCACAATTGCCTCAATCTGAAGTTGACTTTTTCCCCATTGCTGTGATAGCTGCTCTATGAACTGACATACAGTTTCATACAAGATAAATTATAACCATTGAATATGCCTTTTGCATAGGGAGGCATTAAAACCATTCCCTCTTGCTGCTTTTCTAGAAAAGCCTCATCCCCAGGTTGTGGGATCAGATAATAAAGTATGACTTGCGACAGATCACGTATGGAGGCTTTCCACCCGGTGTATGGAAAATGTCTTTCCTCTCAGCACTTAGCTGATCTTTTCTAAATCAGTGCAAAAGCTATGCCCATTCCAACACTCCTTCAAAGGTGCTTCCTGGGACTTCAAAAATTGACAGTCAAAATAAGTGCGATTTATATCTTTTTCACATGTGTGGTTCTGCTGCAAACAGGACCTGGAGACTTCCCTGTCTTTTTGGGCCATATTAAACCTCAGAGATTTGAAATCCCAGCTTGTTGTAAGATTAAACAATACTTTTACTAGTTTTTCCAGAGTTCTGCTATAGGAGTTTCTTGGTAAAAGTAGGTTATAAAGAGCTGTCAGGTTTTCTACCTTGTAGAAACACTCAGCTAGGGCACAGTTTATCCAGAAGAAATCCTAGATCTTCTTTTCCAACCAAGCTCACTGATCCTGTGACCAAAACATTGACGTGAATTTCTAGGAGCACTTCAGCTTTTGCCCTATTCTGTGCCTGAGTTGTGAGACAAGCAGGTCTAAATGTCAATTTGTGTTTCCTAAGGTGGAATGAGGAGCTTCTGGAGGTCCCTTTGTGGTCTCTTCCTGAGAGCAAGGGCACATTCACTGCAGGGAGCTGAGACTGACAGAGGGTTGCTCTTTGTCAGTTGCCTACTGTCCTCAAACAGAACAAGGAGGGGTGGTCACCAGGTAGGAGATCTGAATAGACAGCTGCCATTCCTGCAGGCTGATCCTCTATTGGGTGGAAGGGGTGGAGAACTTCTCACCCAGGTGGCCCTAAATTTTATCTCACCTGGACCCCAGGGAGCTGATTACACGCCAGAAAAAAAGAAATCTCCCTCCTCTCTTACCTACTTCATGCTACTGTGATGATTTAATTCAGAAAAGAGACTTTGGCTTTGATAGAGAGCAGTGGGTGGCAGATTAACTGATCCTTCATTCATTCAAATAGTAATTAACAAGCCCCTACTAGCTGCTTGGTCTCGGTCTATATAGGAGACAAACCCTGTTGCCCCCAAAGCTCTTTCTTTGAGGCTGTTTTTTTTGTGTGTGTTGTATATCTTCATCTCCTTATTCCTTTTTTTCCTTCTCCTCTGCTCTTCAACTCTTCCTCCTCCCTTTTGTTTTACAATTTATACTTTTGGCTAATTATTAAGTCAAATGATTGTATTTGGTTTGGGGGAAAAACGGAGGCCTCAAAATGATTAAATTCTGATCTTCATTGTTAAAATCAGAACTTAGGGGATGAAGTTGCTCTACTATCTCAAAGATCAAAAATAAGACAAGCCTTCAGCTTTTACAGTTATGAAGCACTTTCACAGTATAGGTAGCGAACTGATGGACATCAATAAAGTTCCAAAAAATTTGATTAAAACTAAATCTTTTTCACCAGGGAAAGACTGAGGGCTAATATGGAGACATAAACCTTTATTTCAAAACTAAACTTTGAGGTTTGAAAATCCAAGCTCTAGAGCTGTGCCCCTGTCATACATAAGGACTGTTCCACCTGGAGAGATTCTCAGAATTTCAAAGGGAAGCAGAAATGGGTGGGGAAGCACTCCTGAATGCACGGATTTTGTGCATGCCAATCCATAGACTGTCCAAATAACTGGCTGACCTTAATGTGAAAAAGTTTAAGGCACGGGTCCTTTGAAGAGAATATCATATCAGAGAGGTCATGTAGTATTTGTCCTTCAATGCCTGGCTTGCTTCAGTCAATATAAGGTCCTCAAGATTCATCCATGTTATCCCATGGGTTTGCACTATTTTCCTTCTTATAGCTGAGTAGTATTCCATTGTATGTATATACCACATTTTGTTTATCCACTCATCTGTTGATGGGCATTTGGGTTGATTCCAACTTTTGGCAATAGTGAATAATGCTGCTATGAATATTGGTGTACATATATCAGTTTGTGTCCTTGTTTTTAGTTCTTCTGGTATATACCCAGCAGTGGAATTGCTGAGCCATATGGCAAATCTATAGATAGTTTTTTGAGAAACTGCCAAACTCTTCTCCAGAATGCCTGAATACTTCTGCATCCCCACCAGCAGTGGATGAGGGTTCCCATTCCTCCACATCCTCTCCAATACTTGTAGTCTTCAGTCTAAAATATAAACCATAATGTAAACCCAAATGAAACCATGTTTGATAGCTATGTTTCAATATCTGTACATCAGTTGCAGCAAATATAACATGAACATGTAAAAAGATCATTGCTGGGGAAGGGGAAAAAGGGTTTGATGTTGGATATATGGGAGTCCACTATATTGTTTATGTGACTTTACTGTGATCTAAAACTTTTTTGAAGACAAAATTTAAAATTAGGAAAAAAAAAAAAAAAGAAAGGCTGTAGACACTGAGAAAGAAATGAAAGAAATTGCCTTGCCATTGTACATACAGGACAACCCCTATTACAGTGATGAAAGGCAAAATGTCAAAAACAAAGTTTCATGATATTTTTCATTTTTTAATACCCCAATTTATTTTTATTTTATTTTATTTTTTCTAAATTAGTATGTATTATATTTCAAATCTTTAAGCCTATCACTACTATTTCATTTTCCTATTAATTGAATTTGGCAATATACTATTAATTGAATTTGGAAGACGTTATGGACCACAGAGAGGTTCAACTATAGCAAGGGAGGAATGCTGGTGTGGGGTGCTATTAATGGGGGACACATGGTTGGGAGAGAGTTCTCCAGGGCATGTATATAGGGTATATAAAAAATGTTTGCAACTGTTGGGTATTTTCATAGTAGTTACAGTTACAAATGAAAACTGAGGGAGTGCTGATTTCCTAGCCAGGGGAGCTCTGTCACATTTCCCCAATGGAACAGCAACAATCCCCCAACTGCAAAGGCAAAGTCCAGTGAAGAAGGATGGTCCAGTAATGAGCCCTTGATACTAATGGCAATGCTTATGAGCCCGTGTGCCTGAAATTTGAACTAGGTCTAGAGCTGCAGGATGCCTAAGAGTTACCTCCTGAAAGCCTCCAAGTTGCTCAAATGTGGCCAGTCTCTAAGCCAAACTCAGCATTTAATACACATTACCTTCCCCCACCATGGGACATGACTCCTAGGGATGAGCCTCCTGGTGCCAAGGGATTACTACCAATCACTAACTGGTGATACAACTAGAAAAAGACCTTGAATAAAAGGGGGAAGTGGTAAAGACAAATGAGTATATATGGCTAACAGTCTTCAAAAAAGAGTTACGAGGTCATTAGGGGGGTTATGCTTATGCATGCCTCAGCAGGATCCCAGAGACAGCCAAAGTAGATACCCCGGGTACTGGTGCTCCTGAGGGCTACAGAGACACACAGTTTCTACAATCATGGCAGTTGGCTCTGGAGTTCAATGCCTTGTCAGTGGGCCCTATTTGGAATTTGTGTTCCTGAGTGGGATGGAGTTGGACTCAGATATGAACTTTCTTCATATGCCTCTTCTGTCACTTTTACTGAACCTGTGGTTGGCACTGGGGTTGGTGTATATCCAGAAGACTTCAATCTCTGGACTGGTCATGTGCCAGCTGTGCCCTGAGCCTCAGCAGAGTTGCAGCTCCTACTCTACAGCTTGTTGGACTTCCACAGGTCAGCTAATAGGGAGGTGAAGATGGTTAACCACCACATCTGGGAACTGAGAGTGCCTACAACTCCAAGCAGGAGACTCACATCCATCAGCCACGTGGGATCCAAGCACCCTCTTGATGTAGAGGTGGAGTGGCCACAGTTGTTGCTGAGGGCAGGGAGAGGGAAGATGAGATGAAATATGGGGGCATTTTTGGGAATTGGAGTTGTCCTAAATGATATTTCGGGGACAGATGCTGGATATTATATAGCCTGCCATAACCCACTGAATGAACTGGGGGAGACTGTAAACTATAATGTAAACTATAATCCATGCTTTGTAGCAGTGCTCCAAAATGTATTCACCAAATGCAATGAAAGTGCCACAAAGATGAAAGGTTATTGATATGGGAGGAGTGGGGGTGGGGTGGTGGGGTTTTTGTGGGAACCTCATATTTTTTAATGTAACATTCTATGTGATCTATATACCTTATAAAAAAGACAATGTAATAAAAAACAAAAGTTTTAAAAAGTGAGAGAAAATCATTGTTATTGTCGGCCTATGATCCTGAGTCAAAGGCAAAAGAAATCATTGTTTCCTTTCTCCTCTCGCCCTCTTCTAGTTCCCTAGAAGTACACACAGAAGCTAGGAAAGGGGCTTGGAAGGTGGCACCATAGAAGTCATACTCAGACTTGGCAACTTTGCTGCACATTGGAAGCATCTGCGAGTAGTTTTTTAAAATAAAAACCCTTGATGCCCAGGTTTTGCTGGGGAGGGAGACAAAGATCTCTTGTTGTGAGAAGGAAGCATTCCTGTTTGTAGAACGTCTCCACGTGGCTCCAACGAGCCGGTGCTATTCGCAGGGCTTCTGGATTAGGGTGGGATCTGCGAGTCAGCATTTCTACCAAGCTCGCAGGGTCCCCGCCATGCATTCAAGCAGCAAGGTGTAAATTTATCTCCCCATCCACACCCCACACAGCTGCCCTGGCAAAGTGAGAGAAGCTGAAGAAATAGGAAGTCGGTCTCCGGGGAGAAATTCCAGGTAGTTAGGTAAAGGTGGGCAGCAAGGTGTGAGTGAGGCTGTCAGGAGGAGATGAAAATCTGTGTGCCCCCTGGATGGAGCTGCTTGTTCTTTCAGGCAGGAAGTCTGCTGTCCCACGGTGGCTTCCCTTTCTACCCCACCTCCAGCACACAGGAAGAATTCTTTTGCTGGTACATTCTTACGGTAAGTCCAAATTCCCTGTAACTACCCTGCTGGGCGAGGAAGGGTGATGTCAAGGCCACTTCCTTGGCAATAAGTTTGTCCAAGGTCAAGGTGTTCTGGTCTTTAAAGCAAGCACGCTCCCCTCTCCTCCACCCCACCGACCCTGGCTCTCCTGCTAGCACAGCCGCTCTTCTTGCCTGCCACACAGCTTCTTCACAAGAACCCACGATGGCCTACTGGCCACACTTTCCTAATTTCCATCCTGTCTGTACTTAAAATGTTGATGCTTTTTTCATCATGGACTCTTAAAAAAAAATACTGCCTTAGTATGTTAATCTTGATTCCTTAGGATTTTTGCACTTCCTTAAATTTTGCGCCCGAGGAGATGCCTCACTCTCCTTACCCCAGTCCAAGCCCTCTTCCATTGACTCCTCAACCCCCTGAGATCCAAGCTCTGCTTCCAAAACTGCAATGGAAACTAACCTTGAAATTCTCACAAAGAATCCTCTGGTTGTCATTTCTTTAAGGACAGTTTTTAGTTCCTGTTTTATCTGACATTCTTTTGAGCAATTCAAACACATCATACAAACAAAAACCACACATATACATGATAAAAATGTTACCATAATTATACAAAAATTGATTCCTAAGATGCCAACAACTGATTTTCTTCCCCATTTCTTTATTATCTTAATACTATTTTTATAGTACTAAGAGACCTGGCATCTCACCGGCTCTCTAGAAATCTTAGCATTCATAGCCCCTTATCACTCAGATGCTAGGAAAAAAAATAGACTTAAGACTCAGGAGTCAGCGGACCAGGAGGAACAGAATGCCAGCATGCCAACTCAAGGTCTCACTCTTTCCTGGAGGCTCATTTACTAACCCAGCCCCCTACCCCTACCCCCTACCAAAGCTGTTAAAAAAAAAAAAAAGATGAAAGCAATACTTAATTAAAATCCTTCCTGAGGGAAGCAGATGTGGCTCAAGCGATTTGGCTCCTGTCTACCATATGGGAGGAGCCGGCTTCCATCCCCAGGGCCTCCCAGTAAAGGTGAGCCAGGCCTGCATGGCGAGTGATGCAGCAAGATGATGATGCAACTAAAGAGAGATGCAGGGGAGAGTCAAGGTGAGACGCAACAGAAACCAGGCACTGAGGTGGCGTAAGTGACTGGGAACCTTTCTCCCACATTGGAAGTCCATAGGAGCGAATTCTGGTGGAGCCTGGAGGAGAAGACGAGAAGACAAGACCAAACAAAAAACAATAAAAACAGACATGGAAGATCACACAGCAAAACAGCAGGGATGGGGGGAGGGGGAGGGGGAAAAAAAGAAAATCTTCCTGAGGTTATAGTATTCTTACCCAGAGCATAAAAAGAGAAAAGCAACATCAACTCACACAGCCCAGGCTTAAAGGATGTGGTTGTCCAATTGATTTTTGGTAACAGTGGGAGCACAAGTTCTTTCTCTCAAGGCAATTCAAATTCAATCCATGAGAATCAGGCTGAAATCTTCTTTTTTAAGATAATCATCACTTTTCAGGTCAATTTTTAAAACATAAGTCTATGCTTTTCTAGAAGATTTGTGTTTTTGGTAGCCTGGAATTTCCCTATAAATGTTGAAGTTTTTCTTGGTCAGCATGAAATAACCCATTGTCCTGTCATTCTGACAATCAGATCTTTTCATATTTTTAAAAAATATTTTGGATTAGTGTTTCCATCTAGAGGTTTCACGTCCCAGCAGAGGTAATACTGAGGTTGCCCAAAGAGCACACCTTTTTAAGACATTTGGCTAATTCATCATCTTGGGACACAGTTTTAAATCTTCCTTTCTGCCTGGTTATTGTATGTGACAATAAATAAATTCCTCCTTTCTTGGTAGAATTACTGTATGTTTTTCAAGGGCAATTTGGCTAATTCATACTTCTCTGTGTTTATACTTCTCTACTTAGAAAGACATTAGTTTCATGTGTGTCTTTTTTTTTAGAGATTTATTTATTTTTATTTATTTCTCTCCCCTTCCCCCCAACTCCGGTTGTCTGTTTTCTGTGTCTATTCGCTGTGTCGTCTTTGTCCACTTCTGTTGTTGTCAGCGGCATGGGAATCTGTATTTCTTTTCGTTGTTTCATCTTGTTGTGTCAGCTCTCCGTGAGTGCAGCACCATTCCTGGGCAGGCTGCACTTCCTTCGCCCTGGGTGGCTCTCCTTATGGGGCGCACTCCTTGTGCGTGGGGCTCCCCTACGCACGGACACCCCTGTGTGGCAGGGCACTCCTTGAATGCATCAGCACTGTGCATGGGCCAGCTCCACACGGGTCAAGGAGGCCCGGGGTTTGAACCACAGACCTCCCATGTGGTAGACGGACACCCTAACCACTGGGCCAAGTCTGCCGCCACATGTGTGTCTTTTAAAATCAAACAGTTAATTAATAGAAGGAATAAAATACCAATTTATATTAACTTCTCATTAAAATAAATAAAAATTGAACATATTGCTTTATAGCTGATCTTCTATGTTCATCTTAGTTACCTTCGGTAAACTTTATATTAATCTTTTCCTGAATATCATTAAGAAATGATGACCTTTCACTAACTTAGCATATTTCAATTAACCACAATTATTATGCCCTTTTTGATGCCTAGATTACAGATTAGCTGACAGGAGCTTTCCTGCCAGGGATAGGTCCCTGGCATCTTTGAAGATAACTCTGCTTTCTGATGACAGGAGAGAATTCCAGGTCCATTCTAGTGTTTGTGTGTCTGTGTGTCAGTCTGTGTATGCATTTGCCTCTGCCCCAAACATTGACTCAGCCAGATGTACTGCTTCCTTCAAGTGAAGGTGAGTGTTAGAGATCCACATCAGGGCATCATGTGAGTGTAGATAGTGAACGGAATGCTGCTGTTCGAGACACTTTTCACTGAAAAAAAAATTGCTTTTAACATCATGAGTTTGCATCGATTTTTTCTAATATTGTCAATATAATTAAATTACGGCACCTTATAGCATGAGGTTTTATCGATCTCCAAGACTTTCTAAAATATTAATACAACAAATGACCTTAGCTTGAACCTTGTCTCTTTCATAGTTCTACTCCTAATATTAGTATGCTTGTGTGCTTGTCTTTATGTTGCACCAATATTTATTTTGGTCTTTGTTCTACCGTCTCCTTCTGACTCTCCCACTCTGATTTCCATGCTTGACTCTCATCTCTGATGATTTCTTGGCCCCTGGGAAATGTTCCTAAGTGTTTTTTTTTTTTTTTTTTTTTTTGTCTCTGATGAATATTTGTTATGGCTGGGGGCAAGCCCTTCCAAAATTGCTTGGTGTCACACATCTCCAAGACTATCCCCTCTATTTGTAATTCAATTTTGGAGGACCCTATATTTTCCTTTGTTCATATTTCCTCCACCTCCAGTTCAGTATCTGTCTCTCTACAATATTCAGGCATTGACTTCCAACACATATGAAGACAGGAAGAAAGCTATGGCCTCTGGACATTCCCTTTGATGAGAACATTGAAAGCACAGAGAGCACCTCCTTTCCCTGTCTCAGTCTGGCTAATATATTTCCTCCTAGGCATCCCGGCTTTCTTACATTTTTTTTGAGCATATACCTTCTTAACTGTTAACTCCAGACTTGCTGAACTTTTCCCAAGGGATCTGAAACTTCACAAGAGTTTGCATTGGCTGCAGCTAGTTTAACTTCTCTCCATGGATGGTAGGGGAAGGGGATTCCTGCAACCTTGGAGGATGTGTCAAAGATATACCCTGTCACCTTTACACCTAGGAAGAGGGGTCTGGACAAGGAAACACGAGAACACTTGCTCAGAGAGAAGAGCTAGAAAGTAGAGAACACAACAGGACACATATCTGATCTCTCATTCAACGTAAACTTGCTAGGGTGGATTTTGATTGGACTGTAGCCAAGGATTCATTTTATCCCACTGAGCTGGGGCAAAGTGCATGAGAAATATCAGTTTGCTGGAAGCTGCACATTAACCTAGGTGAGTTGGGTCCAGAAATTATGGAGAGTGTATACATTTTTTATATTAATGAAATTGAAATATCTTAATCCTAATACATGTTTTTTTTTTTGAAATGGTAACTCAGAAATGCACATGAAGGTAAAATCTGCCTTTTATGCCCTATGCTAGGTGTTTGACATGGAATAACTCCATCAATCCTTAAATAGCTTGCTGAGATCTGTATTATTGCTGTTTTTATTTTATAAATGGGTGAACCAAGGCATAGGGAGGTTAGGAAAATTACCCGTGGTCATAAGCTACAAAGTAGTAGTAATAATTTGTGATTCAAATCCCCGTAGTCTGACTTTGACTCTGTAGCCTGACCTATAGCTTTAATTATGTGTATGTCTTTATGTGTATCTGTAACACCTATAGCAAAAACTGGATCACACTGCACACACGCTTTGGAATCCTCCTTTTATCTGTTTGTTATTTTATTAAGAACATTTCCCCATCTTAAAATGTTTTAGAAAGATTATTAAAAAATGACTGAATACTATCTTTTCTTGCAAATGTTAACATAATTTTGCCAGCCCCCATTAATGAATATATATATACTTTCCAATTTTCCAGTGCTATTATTATTCAGTAAACATTAAGTAATACCATAAAGCAGTTTATTTATATTTTTGTTCACATCTTTGATTATTTTCTTAGAATAGATTCACTGGAAGCGAATCCCTGAGCCAAAAGAAATGAACAATTTAGCCTTTAGCACTTAGGTAGAAATCACCAAATCACTTTCAACAGAGGTTGTGCAAATCTGTACTGCCAGAAAAATTTTAAGAAGTCTTTTCATCAAACTTTCATAACCACTGAAAATTTTCTTCAAAAAATGTTTTGTCATTTTAATGGATGAATAAAAAATGTATCTATTAATTGTTTTAGTAAGTGTTTGATTAGTTGTGAATGTGAACATTTTCGGATGCTTACTGGATTTTGTATTTCTTTAAAGTCTCTATGTGGATCCTCTGCCTACTTTTTATTTTTTTTCTTTTCCATATTAGGGTTTTACTTACTGCTTTGTAACAGCTCTTCATGTTTTAATGGAATTATCCTTCTGCCATTTTGTTGCAATTACTTTTCCTAATTTGTCATTTTATTGCCGTGAATGGTGTTTCTTGTTATAAAAGAATTTTAATTGTTTAGTAGTAAAATCTATTTGTTTAGGATTTCTTTACCTTGACAGATATGATCCACTTATATTTTTATCTGGGTGTAGCCTTTAATCCTTCTGTTTTTGTTGTTGTTTTTGTTTTGGGCTGCTTAATGGCGAGGCTATAATTTGAGTTAATAAATATCACTAAATATTTGATGAATGGTTTCCCATTTCTTGTTGTGCTTACTTTATTAAATTGGGATATATACTGGAGTTTATCTCAGAGCTGATCTGTCTTTTCTGTTAATCTATCTGCCAATTCTTGAGCTAGTACCAAACTCTTTTGTTTGTTGTTGCTAGTAACATATTTTAATACCTGTAGGATTTGCCTCTTTAATCTAATTACTCCAGTTCTCATGTATTTATGGATCAGTTTTCCTGTTACTATTTTAAATAATTCATTCATTTTTCTATGCTTATCTTTAGAAAACTTTTTCCTGTTTTCTTTGGATTTGTTTTGAAAATACATTTTAGTTATACATTGTTCAAATCCTTTAAAACTTATATTTTGTGTACTTGTTTTGTCAAAGACTTATAGTTCTATAAAAGACTACATGAAACAATTCTGTTTTTATCTCTTTCTTTTTGTACATCTTTGTTTTTATATATTTGATACATAAATGTATATGTCCTTTACCTCTCCATTGAAGATTGTACATTTTTGTGCACACATTGACCTTTGTAATATTATTTTGCCTTGCATTTTGTCTTGTCTGAATTTAACACTACTACCTTCATTTCTTCTTTGTTGGCATTTGCCTAATTCATTCCTTTTTTTTAGTCTACATGTGTCTTTTTGTTTTGATATATTTCTTGTGAGCAAGTTATAGCTGGATTTTCTTAGCCAAATCCTGAAGTCCTCATACTTTAATTAGGAGATCAACTCATTTAGATTTATTGTTAGAACTGTCCATCCTCCCATCCCGGGGGGTGTCTGGAGTCAGGGGAGGACCCTAACCTGAGCAGAGCTTTTTTCTCTTCTTCTTCTTTGGTCTCAAATTAATCGATTGCCTGTACCCTTGATTTCCTTTTGATTCCCTTGATTGGCATTCTACATCTTTTGTTTGTTTTCATGGTTTCTTGTATGCTCTCTGGTAAAATTTCATTCTCTCTGATCAGCCTGTGGATTAATGGACTTCACTGGCCCATGCCCCTTTGGGGTACTCAGAACTGGAGCTCACAGCCCCACAGGAGGACAAACAGCCTGCTTTCTGCTGGGCTTGGAACCCACGAAACTCTTCACATGGTATTAACCTGTGAGCCTTGTACTTACTTTGTTGGAGATGCCATTGGCCCTTGGAAGTATTTCCAGGGCTGGCTAATTTCATTTATCTGCCTCATTCTTAGCAAGCATCCCTAAAATACAAGAGGTGGGCCTGCTTGTATCAGAGACAGGGAGAAAAGCTGGGAAACCGTACCCAGTGTCCTCTGAGAGCGGGGAGGAAAGGTGTTATGCCAGTGAAATACAGCAACAGGACAAGTACTGCTGAAAGAGGAGGGCGTGTTCAGGTACCAGTGGGATGGCGAAGTGGGTCCCTGGGGGGAAGACTACCTGCAAGGAAGTTGTTCTATAGACCCTGACACCTTCTGGGTCATGCTCTTGTCCTAATCCACAAGTAGTAGGCTTCCTGGTAGGCTAACTGCTAGGCACTCAGAAGAACAAATGGAATGTAAAACACTCTTTACCCTCAAGAAGTTTGCAGTCTATTTGGATTAAAAAAGCCCTATATACATAATTACAGAAAGCAGTGATTCATAAGCTCCCCAAATGCACTAATATTGGTAAATGTTTATTTTTATTCCTTCTCTTTTACCTCAATACTCATTTTCCATAAATATACCACATTCCTAAAACCCTACCTCTGTCATATCTATTTTCCAATGTCCATGAATGCTCTTTTTCTTCTGTTTCTCTGCTTGGATTTTGGATTATTTTTTAAAATTGCATCTACACTGATGTTTATCCTTTCCTGGACTGAGATTTAAGATATATTCCAATTAAGAGGTATAATTTAAAACATGGAACGATGAATATAGTAAGTTGCAAACAGGCTTTCCTATAGAAAGTCATATGGACCAGGCTAATTGGAAAATGGGGGTGGGGAGAGAAAAGCTTGGAGAAAAAGAAAATGAGCTTCAACTCAGCCCAAATATTAGTTTCAAGCCAAAGAAGCTGGCCTGGCCCCAGTTCTTTCCTTGAATGAATACAATAAATGATTGGTGCATTTTCAGTCAAAAAAAAAAAAATTCCACACATAGGATGAGAATCTAAGCATCTATTTTCCATCTCGGTGACAATCAGAAATCATTCTTTGCATTTATTTTTCAACTTTGTATTTGCCTGTGAACAAAATTGAAGCTGGCAAAGCACGGTTCATGTGAATTACTTGAACAACAGTTTCTCATTGTGTTGGATTACATCAGGGCTGCTTGCTGTGAAATCTTGCCACAGCCCAGTAACAGTGGAAGATATTGTCACTTTTTTCCCTGCCTCTGAAATTAACCCACTTTTCTCCTCCATGAATGAGCTGATGATCTTTTCTAAAGTGGGGGAGAAAAGCTCTCCAAATCCTAATCACTAAGCTGTTACATACAATTTATCAATATTTGAAGAATCAAAAGTCAGTTTTCCTTCCCCACATCAGCCAATCTTCCTTCTACTTCTCCTTCCCCAGGTTTGATTTCAAGAGTATGTGGTTTCTGAATGTTTGAAATACCTCTGGAAGCCAATCGGGTAAGGACTCATGGAACCGCAGCCTGGCTAGTAAAATGTTCTCCTAGCTTAGGAAAGTCATCTAGCCTAGAAAAGTAGTTGAGAGGCCAGAATAATGACGAGGATTCTACAGTCATTCATAGTGTTGACCCTTTCCTAAATTCTCCATCCACCACTAGGGGGACAGATGAATGAAAAAGCTGTGGCCTGCAAGTGGCGCCCAGCACATTTCTCCAAGGCAGCATTTAAGGCCCCCAGAGGTGAGGTGTGCTGCGGGGGGTGTGTCTCACTCTCTAACTGCTTGCAGATTGCCCATTTCAGAAGCTGGCTGGAGGGGGACCAAGTCCTCTCTCATCTCCCTTCTCCTCTTTGGTGCTCCCACTGATTTGGGGTGGAAAATGCGGATTCTATTCCTGCCACTTGCCAGCTGTGAGCTCTGACAAATCATTTACTGCTGTTCCTTATGAGTACAAGGGGGATCCTAAGACCAGCTCTCCCTGTTGTGAGAATCGACTGGGGTATGGGACATAAAAGTACTTTAAAAACATGTCCTGTACAGAGATGAGGAGGTTACTGTTTTTTGGTTGCTTCCTTTGTTTGCTATCGGGCTAGGTGACTGCCAGGCAGAAGCACCTGCTGCTCCTAAACCCACCCTGACATCCCTGAAGGGACATGAATAAGTAGATAAAGAACAAGTGAGGAGGGAAGCGTTGGACATGTTCAATACCTTCCTTCTGACTTTGCTAGGTTATGGCCTGATTTCCTTCAGGCTCACTTTGATTATTCTTGAGGCTTCAGGCACAGGATTATTTTCATGACTGTTTATTGCTAATTATAGAAAGAATCTGCGAAACCTAAAATCCGAAACCCCCTTTCTGGCAGCAAATGTGATTTCTCTAAAGACAATTTTTTATATAAAATCAGTGCTCAAAATAGAAAAAAAGCCTATGCCCCTCTTTGCCTGTGGCAGAGAGCCACGAGAGAGCTGGATTCAAGTTCTGTCCCTTTCTAGCTGTGTGACATTGGGAAAGCCATGACACATGAGTCTCCATTTATAAAATAGGAGCAATTTAAGTGCTGCCCTCCCCACAAGACCACTGGGTGACAAATGAGATAATTCATAGGTACTCATTAACTATCCAGGCGGTGACTGCAGACACCCTGTTGCAAAAGCTAGCTCTGCCATTTACTGGGCCAGTGAAATTGGGCAGGCTCAGTTTTTCCATCTGTAAAACAGGGCTAATAATGGTACCTAGTTTGGAGGATTGTAGTGAGGATTAAATAGTTAACGAGGGTGAAGCACTTAGAAAGGTGTCTGGCCAGAATAAGTGCTCAATAAACATTAACTCCTGTCATTAGAAAGTATGCAAATAGGATATGAAGACTACAATGCACTCTAAATGCCACTTCAACAGCAAGAGGATCACTGTTTAGAGATGAGCAAAAAGTCCCCACTCAGCTTTGCAGTGGTCAGGCACAAAGGCAGGGAAGATAGCTAGCTCATCAGGGTTTCAGGAAGAAGTGGAGGGTCTCCCATGAAGCATGAGTGGTGGAGAGAGATAAAGGCATGAGACTGAAGATGCTATAGAAGATAAAAAGATACTAGAGATGTGGATATTGAAAAATATGATGGACAAGTCGGCATATGAGCAAGGAGAGCAGTGTGGGGGCTGCGGTAAAGGAAGGATTTTAATGATAGGTTTCCGGGGCAATGGTGTAGCCAGTGACCTCAGAAACTGGGGGAAATGGAAAAAGACCTGGGGGTGGGGTAATTCAGAAGAGGAACCACCCAGACAAGGAGGACTGGGAGGGAAGGTCAACATCTCAGAGATACTGAACCCCGGTGAGATCATGTCTGGAAACACAGAAGGGTGAAGCGTTTTATGTTTAAATGGCACGGCAAAATAAAAACACCCAACCATTACACAGACTATTCACATTCAAGTGCTCTGGGAGAAAAGTAAAAATTACGGCGGTGTTAACTACTATTTGGTTTGGAATTTAAGCCTGCTGTGGGACACAGGCGCAGATGGGAGTGGATCATTTCCTTGAACTTTGATATGATAGTGTAGGAAAGGCTTTTCGAGTGATTGGCTGAGCACTCCCTTCTCTGCGCCCTCCACTCCAGCCGGGGCCCTCTGTTCTCCCCAATTACCCAGGTAGGAAGTTGCTGAGTGCTTCCTGGTATTTCTCCGGTTCAGTTTTCACTGAGCTTCCAAAAACTGTGGTTGAGGACTAGCAGAGACTATCAGGCCCAAACTCCTGGTGGCCCAAACTCCTTGGAGACGCTTGAGTGTGGGGGCCGATTAAAGAGTGGCTGCCACCGGACAGGCGCATCAGGCACCTACCCCAGCCACGTGGAAGGGACAGGGGTAGGGACCACGGTAGGCTGTGGCTACCCACCTCCTGTCTGCCCCTAGCCTACGCTGCATCATTCCCCAGTGTGGGGTCCAGGCGGCTGGAGGGCGGGACAAGGCCCTCTGCTGGGGTCGCTGCGATCATGCAGCCACCGGGACACTGTGGCTGGGGGCGACTGATACTCTGCGTGGCTTCCAACGGATTAATCGAACTTCCTCCTGGCTGTGTGTTCCTTTTTCTGGTGGCTTCCGCACGCCCAGTAGCAGGGTGGGGCAGAAGCCTCAAGCAGCTCTGACCCCTGGCATCTCCCCAAGCCACAGAGTGAAACATCTGTCCCCAGAAATATCCAGGCGGAGAGGAAGAGCGCTCACTCACCCCTTCCTGGGTCCTCGGTATTCCCTTTCCTCCTAGAAACACCCCTTTCCCTCCTCTAGCACCCCGATGCCTAGACATTGGGTCCCGGCCTCACCGGGGCGCCTTTGCACCCGCATCTCCACGCGCGGGTTTCTGCCCGCAGCCCGCATCCCTCCCCGCCGCGGCGCCCCGGGCCCCACAGCGCCACCTAGGGGCTGGGTACGGCCCTCCCCATTCTGGGGCACCCCCGCCCTGTCCCCACCAGGGCTCTCCTTCCTCCCAGCAGCCAGCCCCTCTCTACCGCTGGAGCGGCGCCGCTCTCCGCGCCCTCCACGGGTTCCCTCGCGCGTCCCCGGGGGGCGCCCGGGCAGCGGCGAGCGGCGAGGGAGGCCCGGCCGCGGGGCAGGGCCGGGGGAGGCGCGGGCAGGCGCTGCCGCGGGCGAGGAGGAGCGGGCGATGGCAGCGGCGGGCGGCCGCGGGCGGCGAGGCGGCGGCGGCGGCGGGCGGCGCGAGGAGCCCCTGTGATTGGCACAGCTCGAGCCGGAGGAGGCGGCGAGGGGAGGGCGGAGGAGGAGGAGGAGGAAGGGACAAACGCGGCGGCGGCGGCGGCGGCGGCGAGGCGCTGTGCTCTCCACCTCTCAACCCCGGCAGGACGGGGGCGGCCGCGGCGGGCCCTGGGCGGGGACAGCACGCAGCCTCGCGGCGCGCACCCGCGCCTGGCAGCGGCCAGGGCTCCCCGGGCGAGCGGGAAAGCGGCGGCGGCGGCGGCGGCGGCGGGGGAAGGATGCAGGGCAAGAAGCAGGGCGGTTCGTCGGGCGGCGGCCGGAGCGGCGAGCTGCAGGGGGACGAGGCGCAGAGGAACAAGAAGAAGAAAAAGAAGGTGTCCTGCTTCTCCAACATCAAGATCTTCTTGGTGTCCGAGTGCGCCCTGATGCTGGCGCAGGGCACCGTGGGCGCCTACCTGGTGAGTCCCTGTGCCAACTCTGCCGCGGGGCCCCTTCCCCAGCCCGCGCCCGAGCGGCCAGCTGGCACGAGGAGGGGGCCGCCCGGGCGCCGGGGGCAGGCGGGCATGACCTCGGCCCGGCGACGAGGTTGACGAGTGGTGCAGAGGCGGCCGCCGGGGGAGCTGCCGGCCGGGGCTGCCGAGCCAGCCGGGAGCGGGCGGGGACCGCGGATGCCGGCAGCAGCTCGGGCGGCCGCCGGGGACTGGGGGTGCCCTCGAGGAGAAGCGGTGGGCAGGTGGGCGTGAAATCCTTTCCTCTCCCCGCTCGAAGGCCAGATGGTGAGTTTAGGAGCCCCCTCGGCGGGGACGGCATCGCTGTTTTCAGGTGACCTGCACATGGCAAGAAGAGCCAGTTAGCATCCTGCGTCCTCCCCATTCCATCCGCCTGGAGAGCAAATCCATTATGCATCATTTTCTCTAAGCGCTTTTTGCATCCGCCAATTAAGGGGGGATTTAGAGTGAAAGGCTCCCAAATGTGGCCCTGATCCCAGCCAGGGCTGCAGGGCCAACATTCCCACCCAGTACCCCAATAGCCATCTTTAAGCGTCTGGGATAAAGTTACAGTACCTGAAGAGCAGCTGCGAGTTTAGGTAGTTTCTGCTAGCCACTCTTGAAGCTAAATTCCCCTCAGTGGGCTCTTGCCCACGAAGGGGTTGCCACATTTTGCACAATGTGCATGTATTTTATTGGCCTCCAGAAAGGTGATTGTAATGTTCAGATGGCCCGTGGGTGCGTGGCATATCGGAGGAAACAGCTGGTAATGACTCAGCACTGTCAAGTAGCTACTTTGCCGCTTTCTCCTGCCTTGCTCAGGTGGTCCCAACTGGAATTCCGGAGAGTGCTCTGCCAGATCCGAGTACGGTCCGGTGTAAACAGGAAAAGGTTTTTCAGTTTGCGATGCTCAATCATTTCTTAGCTATTGACCTGCAACTGGAATCCAGTGTCAGAGACTTTGAGGGTTTGTGAGCAACTTTGAGGAAGGTGGACTTGGACGCAATTTCAGCTGTTGGATAACCACATCCAGAGATAGAACTATGCTCTTCCTGAGGGTACCAATAATCCCTCATTCCTGGCCTTGGGTTCAGGTTAGTGAGGGCCAGAGGCTGGGTGCCCGATTCTCATTCATAAACTATCGCCTAAACTTGGGGCTTGCTGTCAGAGGGAAGTACAAGCAGCGCTTGGTCTCCTGTGTTGAGTAAAGTCAGTCATTTGGTTATTAGGGAGCCTTCTTCAAACTCAGCTCGGTTCCTGGGGGGACAGAACTGCAGGGCTTCAGAAAATCAAATGCATTCCCTTGCTCCTTCTGAGATGAAAGGTATTTAAATCCGTATCCCTGTCGGGCACATCTGTGACATTATGTTGCAGGTAAACCCTTTGGCTGAAATCACATTTTGTTTTCTGTTTAGGTTTTTGTTTCATAAAAAGCACTCACTCATTTTGTCTGTAGTTGCAGTGTGCAGTTGCAGGTAGTACCTGTGGCCTTTGGAGTTTTGAGGTTAGGGAACAGCTGTCTGGGGCTTTAGTTGTCAAAGCGTCCTTAGAGGAAATTTAAATATTTAAAATATTGAATAGGTACATGTATTATTAAGATGCAAATGCATGTTAATAAAATATATGTGGGTTTCTTCTCTAGCATAAGCAAGCATACATAGTACCTAACCAGGTTTTGTTTGTCAAAGGAGGTAATTATTATATTTACAGCTTCCTTCTGTTTAACAGTCTGGTTGCCTCAAACTGATTTCGCTCAGTAGAGTGCATTATTCATGTATGGCAAACACTAACAGAACTTTTCATGCAACGAATGATAAAAGCGTAGGCTTGTTGTTAGCTTGCCATGATCTAAGGGTTTTAGAAAGAAATGATGCTGGCCCATGAATGGCCCAGCTCTTTCGAAAGTTAGGAAGCAGAGGGCTCCGTGGAGTAGTGGATGGAGGCAGGGGACAAGAGGTGGCCTTGAGTCCAGGAAGTGAGTGGCAGGCAGAGAAGGAGTTTGGTCCACCTGGTGGTGGCACCTGGCACTTCCAGCTGTGGCTGATGAGAAACCTGTTTCTGTGGGGTTGGGTACCTGGAGTCAACAGGTAACTTGCAGAAAGCAGATGGAGGCTTGGGAAATGTAGTTCATTTTGATGACTCAGAGTGGAGTTGTAAGGCGCTAGGGCTCTACTTGCCCGGCTGCCCTCCACTTTCCCTTGCTCATGAAAATAAGTAGTGTGCTGGCCAGGTGGGCTAAACCAGTATAGTGTGCTCTTCCAGGCCACTTCAGCGTTTTCCCTTCATCTGTTACTTGGGAGATAGACCAAGGACATTTGTTGTTCCTTCAGCTCTGTGAGACTTTTCTGTGGCTAATCAGAGAGTAAAATGTTGCAGGATATTTGCAGTAAAGGCACATTTCCTCCCTTTCATTCATCAGGGCTTGCTTCGTAGGAAACCTGAGCACCTCTGTGTGTAGGTGCTCACATGCATGGGGTCCACGTGCAAGGTGTATGTGTGTTATACATGACCTTTACATTCGCCATTAGCCTGCCCTCTGAATTTTCACATGCCTCCTGAAGGTCATGACTTGGGACGCTTTCAGCAATGCACAGTTTCACGCAGAGAAGGATGATCGCACATTCGATGCAAATGACATTATTTTCTACTTGATCCCCAAAGTCCATGCAGCCACCTTCTTATGTAGTCTCCCCAGGTGCCAATTTTTTTTTGAAGGCTCCATTTCTTTCTGAAAAGGAGCAGCTTGCTTCTGTACCTCAATGACACTGGTGCAGGTTTCCCAACTGCAGGACTGCGTGAAGCAGGAAGTTGCTTGTGATTTGAGAAGCAACTTTGAAAAGCAGGACTTGGGGTATGTGTGCATGCGTGCGTGCGTGTGTGTATGTGTTCATTCCTTCAAACACCTGCCCAGAGAGGACAGCCAAGGTAGAAACTGAGGTGGTAAGGCCACAAATTTTTAGGCTAGGCTGGGAACCGGCAACTTTCAGCCTGGGTATCACGGCCTTCCAGGGCAGTGAAGAAGGAAGGCCCTTGAACTTGATGGCCACACTCGTGATGATATAAATAAAGTAGTCCACCTACAACGGGGGCAGGGTTTGGTGCTTGAAATCTGTTAGAGCTGCAGATGTTTTAACTGGAAATCGTGCTTCAAATAAACCAAGAAACTCAGGGATTTTCTATGGCAGTCACTTAAATTGCCTGACTGACTAACGTATAATTTTTTCAGCGCAAGAGAGATCCACTCAGTTTGGTAGTCATTGTGTGCCCAACAGGGAGAGCAGTTTAATTTACCTCTACCTGGGTCTTTGCTTTCAGTGGCTCTAGTCTGAATGACCTACTTGCAAGAATGTAACATCTGCTTAAGTCTTGGACTGTTTGGAAAAGCGGATGGGCAGATGGGCACTGCATGCAGAGAGAGTAATTTTGTCTGCATTTAGCCGGTGTTTGATGGAGACTCACTGAGATGGTTTAAGCCATTGATTGAGGGTAGCCCTGCGTATAGTGGTTCACACCTGCTATCAAATTACTCGGCGCTGAAGTAGATAAGGATGTGTACAGGAAATTAAAACCTCGGAAACTTCTGGGCAATTATGATTCCGGCTCACATATATATGCATTTGAATTTTCTCCAGATGAAAACTTACAAAGGCCCACCTAGACTCCTGGGTGGGGCTTTTTACAGGCAATTCCTATGAACCCAGGGTGGACATTTCCCTACTGGGTTAGGCAAAAGGAAGTCTGAGGTTATGGTGAAAAAGTAATGGGACAGAGGACCAGGCAGGGTTAACAGAGCTCCATTTCACTGTTTTATAGTCACTTTATTTTTTTAAGCTTGAAAGCATTCAGTGGGCTCGCAATTGATGGGTGAGGTGAGACACCTCTGGATTTATTTATTTATTTCCTAGAGAAGCATCATTTTGAAGATAGGTTTTTTCATCTCTAGCCCAGCAGCGGACAGCTGAGAGACATCTTTGAAGTCCTTGTCAAATTAGTGTGATGACTAAGGCAACTGTATTTTACTTAATCACATTGTTTTTACACACTTATGGTAACTCAAAGGGACAAATTCCCTGCTATTTGCATAATTACTGTATAGCCTCAGGTAGTATGAAAATAAATCACCCTGTTTGGTTTCTGTTTTTCCTTACTGCGTGGTGTAACATGTTTAATAATTATTTAGGAAAAGAAGTATATTTTTGAAAACTGCTTTCAGTCAGCTAAGGGTACACTTTGCTCTTGAGGGCAGGGAATTTCCTTTGCATGTTTAACAATAAAAGAAAGAGAATGAGTAAAGCGAGCGAGATCTCCTGAATTTGGTATCTCTCCCCCTATTTCAATTTTAGATACCTTCGAGAAAGGATGGCCCAGAGGCCTCTTGGCAGCGGCAGTGGCTTGCTAATCAATTTGCTCGGCATTTACAGCTCATCTTCCTCTGTGCTGGCGGAATGGCAGTGTTCTGTATTACGCTTGATAGGTTTCCTCTTGCCCAACGTCACTGGTGAGCCCCTGGGCAGAGTCAGCTTCAGCAAGAGGGTCTCTGAATTTGTTTTGCGAATCAGAAAATGACCTTTCCAGTGTTGCCGGGTTTAGGGCCCAAGCTCACTCACATTGGCCTGGGGATGAGTACATTTCCTGCTGCAAAAAAAGACGTTAGAGCTGCGTTTAGTGTCTTGAATAAAGACCAAATTCTGTTCATGCAGTTTGCTGGTTAATGGCAGAGAGCAGCCATCAGCCTTGGTTTCAGGTTCCATGCTTCTTGGATTATGGATTATGGAGGGTTCTCTGTGGTGGCAGACAAGAAGAGTGTTGTCCGCCAGGTCACCATGGGCAGGCAGGTGTATGGGAGGTGCTCGCCCCTTGTGGATTGAGAGTAAAACCCCTAGCTGGCAGTATTTCTCTAAGCACCTTCCAATTTGCCTGAACCGTGGTATCATATCCTGAACATATTCAATTTGCACATGTGTAATTACACACATGTTGCTATGAAGTAGCATAAAAGTACTGTTCCCTTACATTTTACATATGTATTCTATTATATTCTTTACCTTAGTATATTCATTAGGTAGCTACATAACATGCTCTTGTGCAGGTTTGCATAAATTGCATATTCTATTCTGTACTTTTGAAGGTGTTAAGGGACCTTTCCATGATGACTTGGATTGCGTGGATTACACAGATTAAGAACCCAATCTCCTCCTAAGATAAGTCTTGGCTATATTTTATTCTGACTCAGAAATGCCTTTGTTAATCAATAGGTCAGAAAGTTAGCTCTTTTATTTTTGTTTTCTGTTTTTATGATTACATCTCTAATGTAGATAATAAACTCTTTTATTTTTGTTTTCTGTTTCTATTTACATCTATAATGTAGATAATAAGCAGGAAAAAAAGTAGAATCATTGGCCTTGGTTCACAGGATAAGTGAATTGATATGGCCTGAAGATACCTGTATTTAATATAATCTGTTCACCTGTTGTCCTGAGAGGTAGTTTTGCTTACTGGTTAAAACTCCAGGTGGAGAATGGCAAGTGTCTACAGCACCTGTGGCTCTTTAAATGAACATGAGAAGACCTGAGATCCATTCCTATGTTCTCCCCTTACCAGCTCTGTGACCTTGGACTGGTTACTTAACCTCTCTGTGCCTTCGTTTTCATTTTAAAAATGGAAATATAATAGTGCCTATCTTCACGGCAATGCTGTGAGGAGAGACTGAACCAGTACCTGAGAAGCCCTTATAAACTATCTGCACATAGTGAGTGCTTAGTAAATGCTAGTGATTATTAATAATAATGTTGGTACACATATTTGCTGCAAACTTAATAACTGTGCAGCCCCAACCAATGAGAAATAAAATTACAGTCCAGCTTTGGTTTGGCCTTTATGAGTTGTACCCTCTGGTTGTCTCCTCTTCTGTATGAACATTCTGTCTGGGAAGTTAAAAGATTCCAAAAGCAAGAAGTAAGTACGTACTAGCTGCTTATTCTTTTTCTTCCCTTTTTATTATATAAATACAGCAATCCATTTGGTCTTCAAGAGGCTACAAAAATGAGTAGTCATGTGGGAGAGGAGCCCATTACAGTAATGGCTCTGTCGATTGTATCGTTAGTGGGCGCTCGGGGGTGGGCACAGCAGGAATGGGCGTCCGTCTGGCTGGAGGGGCAGGTGCCCTGCCTTCCTCACTTTGGAGGCCCCGGTAGTGCTGGAACAGGGGAAAAGGCTGAGGGAAGGTAGGGTAGGTCAGTACAAAGAGCATCAGACCTGGAGGCAGAAGATCTGGCCTTGAACCTGGCCGTGCCACTTCCTAGCTCCTGGTGATTTGACTTACCTGATCCTCCATGTCCTCTTCTGAAAAATGGGAATAATGACAATCCTGTCTTACAGATGGGTAAGACAGTGAAAGAAGTAGACTTGTGAGAGAGTGCTCAGCACAGGGAGTACTATTCAGCCACTGCTTTCACAATAATGACACTCCCCTGCTCCTTGACCTTGGCACCCACAGAAGTCCCTCCTGGGGAGCTGAGGATCTGGGCTATCCAGGAGGCCTGCCTGTGCTTCTGTTTCTAAAGTGGAGATCTGGGCCCTGCGGCCACAGAGCAGAAAAACAGACATGAGGCCTCCAAAGCGAAGCGTTCAGGGCTCCTGACCCTCCCCGCCAGCCCGCACCTGTCTGCTCGCCCCACCTCCAGTGGGATCAGTGTAACCATTCCTGTACCTTCTACTCCCACATGGCTGGTAATTTTACAGCCTCTTGCTCTGTCTCACTGGATAAGAGGCTCCAAGGGGTGTAGGTCGTGGACACAGGCTGTCCCCCAGGAGCCGTGTTTAAGACGTGCAGCCTCAGGGCTCAGCCATGGTTGCCTGGAAGGGTTCGGGTCCTGCCCTCGCTTCGCCCTGGCCCGCTGCGCCGGCTGCCTTCGTCTTGACTCCACCTGCAGTGTGAAGCAGGCCTCAGCAGGCATATTTCTTGGCGTTTCCGTGATCTCAGTTTCTCGTGCAGAGCAGGATTGTGGTCCTGTTTTCCAGTCCAGGGATTTGTCCATCTCAGCGTATGGTGATTGTTTATGAGACTGAATTCTACCCCACACCTCTCACCTTCCATCATTTGTTTTAGGGGTAGCTTACCTGCCCCCAGAATGGTTAAACCTGACCTTGGGGAGGCTAGAGAATGAGCTGGGGTTGGCTCAGTGAGTCAGTCTGTGGCATGTATTTTGGCGGGATTTCTTAGATTCACCTTCAAATGCTACAAGTTTTGCAAGAACGGATGTGTGACCTGGAGACTACTGAGCCCCAAAAACCTGGTGGCTCTGTGTGACGGCATCACTGAGGAAGGAACCAGGTCAGCTTCAGCTTCCGAAAGCACTGAGCCTTCTGCAGCTATGCTGGTGAGGTGAGCAAACTTGGAACGCCTTCATTCTGGGCAGTCCAGTGACAATGTAGAGAACAGAAACATTCTGTTGGATGCAGTTAGACTCTCAGCAGTTGGCTAAGCTAGTAGGGGTTGAAGTCCTAACTTCCCAACTTCCTTATTTCAGTTCTTCTTTTGTGGTTTTAAGTCGAGCCCCTCTGAAAAGAGGATTTAGTCGTGCTATTCAACCTAGGTGTCTCTCAAATGGCTGGACATCCCTCTTCACTAGCATTTAATTTGGCCATTAGAGTTTTCCTGGACTTAAGCAAAAGCTTCATACATTCCTTCTAGTCAACATACAATGCAAATATTTAAAAGCAAAAGGCAGCAGAGGCTGCTACATGCTCTACTTTTGGAAAGGAGAAAACAATTTTAAGAGATTCCATTCATCATTTCCTTCATAAATAGCTAGTAATACCTCTCCAAAACTATCCTCTTCTGAGCTGTAATATCCTGGTGGCATTTCGAGTTACCTGGGAATGAATTCAAAGAGGGCACTCACTGCAGTGAGGATGTCTTATTTCCTTACCATTGGTTTAAAAAAAATTTTTTTTTTTAGTGTGGTAACATATAGACCACAACATTTCTTCTTTTTAGCCACTTTTCATGGGTACAATTCGGTGCTATTGATTACATTCTCATTGTTGGCCACCATCACCAACATTCCTGACCAAAAATTGTCATCCCAAACAGGAACTCAATATCCATTATGCAGTAATTCCCCAGTCCCTAACCCTTCCCCCGCCAAACCCTGGTAACCCGTGAATCTATTTCTATCACTATTGAGTTTGTTTATTCCAGGTATGTCATATAAGTAGAACCATAAAATCTTTGTCTTTTTGTGTCTGGCCTTATTTCACTTAGCTTGATGTCTTCAAGGTTCATCTATGTTGTGGCATGTTTAAGAACTTCATTCCTTTCTACGGCTGAATATTCCATTAAAGGGATTTTCCACATTTCGTTTATCCATTCATCTCTTGGTAGACATGGGTTGCTCCCACCTTTTGGCTATTGTGAAAAATGCTGCTATGAATATTGGTTTACAACTATCTGTTTGAGTCTCTGCTTTAAATTCTTTTGGACATTGTCCTAGAGGTGGGATTTCTGGGTCATATGATAATTCTATGTTTTACCGTCTGAGGTTCACAGTGGCTGTACCATTTCACATTCCCATCAGCAATACACAAGTATTCCAACTTCTCCTCTTCCTCACCAACACTTACATTCCATTTTTCTAATAGCCAGCCTAGTGATTATGAAGTGATATCTTATTGTGGTTTTGATTTGCATTTCTCTGATGACGAACGATGTTGAGCATCTTTTCATGTGTTTCTTGATCACTTGTATATTTTCTTTGGAGAGATGTCTATTCAAATTCTTTGCCCATTTAAAATTGGGTTGTTTGTCTTTTTGTTGATAAGTTGTAGGAATTGTTTATAAATCTTGGATGTTGAACCCTTATCAGATATTTGGTTCCCAAATATTTTCTCTCATTTTGTAGGTTTTCTTTTCACTTTCTTGATAATGTCCTTTTTTTGCACAAGTTTTTGTGACGAGGTCCATTTTATCAAATTTTTCTTCTGTTGCTAGTGCTTTTGGAGCAAAGAATCCATTGCCTAATACGAGGGCCTAAAGATTTATCCTTGTTTTCTTCCAAGGCACTTAGCTCTTATGTAGATTTTTGATCAATTTTGAGTTAATTTTATATATGGCGTGAGATAGGGATCCAATTTCATTCTTTTGCATATAAGTGATACAGTTTTCCCAGCATCATTTATTGAAGAGACTATTCTTTCCCCATTAAATAGACTTGGCGCCCTTGTCAAAATCAGTTGGGCATAGATGTGAGGGAACATTGGTGTTTGTTAAAACCTTTGCTCTGAGCCCTCTGAAAATTCTGGGCAGCTGGCTATGGCCACAAATCCATCCAAGCAGACAGAGAGGTATTAAGTATTTATCTCTAGGATGAGGCAGAAGGTACAAATTCCAGCAACTTGTTATTGTGAAATAGTGCAAGTCTATCAAAACCCTGGAGTATGCTGTTTGTTCTTCCATCTGTCCATCTGTGCATCCATCCATCCATCCATCTATCCATCCATCCTTATATACACACTTGTTGAGTTCTTTGCTATGGGGCAGATTTTTTATTTGTCTGGTAAGTTGCATTTTGGAATGGGTTTCTGGATAATGAACTTGGTTGTCCAAGTAGTGCTTGAACTATTTTCTTGGTAGCTCTGAAACCTTTTGGGGCACTTACTCCTTAGCTTCCCAGCCTTCAGGTTGTGTCAAGCTGGGGAAATAGATTCAATGCCTAGTGCTGGGGAAGAGTTATTGTGGGCAAGCTACACTAAATCACTGCACGCACAGCTATAGGGACTTGAGAAAGGTAGAAATGATTATGTTTACCTCCATTTCTGTGCTTGCCGGGTTGGTGTAGGGAGCACTATGTCATCTCAGTGTTTTTCACTTAAAGACTGTTGTAAAATATTCATGGGAAAGGCCGTTGTCTTTTTGTTTTGCCAAAAAGGGTTGTGTTCCTTCACTAATTGTTGAATTTGCTCTCCTATCCTGACTTTGCTCTCCTAACTTCAGCTGATTAGAATGAGAAATAGTCACCTTGAATATAAGCAAGTTTAAACTGGAAATCTGCCCTCTGACTGATTATATAAGCTTTCAAGTACTGGACCTGAAATCTTGTGTTTACTCTGTGAAGAAGTCCCTTAATGAAGGTGAAAATTTGTAAGCAGCATGGACCCATATGTTTTTATTATGTAAGGTTTAATTATTGTGATCCAACCTGTAAAATAAAGAATGGTGTTGATTAGTTAATCTCTCTGCTGGCTTTTTAGGTCAGAGAATTGTTTGCAGTAGACCCACAGAGCCACCTAGAGATAGCACCCTGGAACTCAGCTGCTGGCATCTCCTGTCTCCAGCGTGCGTGAGGCTGGTTTTGGGCCTCTGTGGTTACTGCCATTCTCAAGGTTAGGGAGGGTAGGTCTCGGTTAAGGTCACCTGCAGAGATTGCTCATGTGATTTAGGGGGACATCCAGGAACTTGCCTGTGAGTAAGTAGCAGTTAGCAAAACCACAGTTGATTGGGGTAGACCCCATCCTTCAGCCATTTCATTTCCCGAAGCACTGCTATGATGGCATTTGAAAATTTACTATGTCTTATGGGATGTTTTGCATAATCTGAATGTGTCCCAACATGGCACATCACACCATCCTCTTCTCAGAGCCACAACATATGTGGGCCGCACAGCCCAGCAGCACACTTCATGATCATTTTGAATTTCCAGCCTCCTGAAGTGTAGGCAAGAAGGAGTTCCTTTTTTTTTTTTTTTTTTTGCCAGGGTAGATTTGGAGAGAGAAGGCTTAAAGGAAGCTAAATAAATGACTAGTTGAAATAGAAGAGGAACTTCAGACAGGTCTCTCCTGTCTTTATGCAAAAGGTTTGGGGGCAAGGCTCCTGATTGATGATGCAGCATCTTGCGTTGCCTCCCCAGTGCTGGTAAATGCTGTAAATGTGTAAATGGGGAGGCTTTAACATGCCAAAACCATGTTTCTCAGCCTGTCCAAAGAAGCGCATCATTTGGAAACAAACAAACAAACAAACATAAATTAGCACCTTCCCTTTACTTTTGCCAAGCCATGGAGTTGCATATAAATAGATCAGAAAGTCAGCAAGCAATTCTGCAGCTTGCAGCTTGCAGTTCATGGGAGCAGATGGGAGGGCTATAGTGCAGCGCTTGGGCTCAGAGTGACATGGAGCCAGCAGCCCTGGCTAAATCCAAGTGTTTAACCTTCTCAAGGCACACAGGTGCAATGGAATATCCACTAGGCTTCTCATCCCCGTGTCCCAAGGCTGGTCTTGACCTGAATAAAGACTCCTTCCTGTCTTTTCAAACAGCGCTGAAGCTTGTCATTGGTTGCTTTCAACTTAGGTGCAATCAGGGCAGAGATGTACCTGCATCTCCAGAGCCAGACCATATTAACTAGTAAGTGTTAGCATGCAGGTAGTTGGGAAGACGAGACAGCATATAGTTTATTTTTGGAGGTAATGATTAAAAATATAAACATATAAATAGTACTTTGGTGATTGCTGGGGGGAAAAAAACATTTATTTCTCTCTTTAAAAACATTCCTCCTTTTTTTTTTTTAAAATAGCCTCCATCTTTCTTAATAGGGCACCATACCTATCCTTAATCTAGTGAACAGGTAAAAATACATGCTTTGATAATTATTTGTTGTCTGCTACTTTGCCTTTCATTGGGAAATTCTTTTGTCTTTTAAAAATAACAGTTACAAGGCTGGCATTAAAAATAACTTAAGGACTGGTGGCTGCACCCACGTGTCAGGGAGACTATTCAGGGTGACACGTGAAGCATTTTCAATCCCCAGAAAGGAAACGTGGTGTTCTCATGTTTGGGGCTGTTGCCTCTGTGGCCACTTTCCTCTCTGCTCCGAGTGAGCTGAGCCGTGGTGGTCACCTGAGCTGCAGTGGTCATGGGTGGTCAGCTCAGGTCTATTGCCTCTGGGCGTTCCTTAATTTTATTCTTACCTCCATCTGCTGGCTCTTGCTTTGCCAGCCCAGGCAGGACGCCACAGGCAGGTAAGGCGGACCTTCGCCATGGCGCAGTCCTGCGAGTCGAAACCCAAATCACTCCCAATTTGGATGGACCATGGTGCCGGGCTTGTGCCACGGACAGCACCCTTGCCCTCTGAAGGGTTTTGGGTTGGGCAGGAGGATTATGGGAGATTTGTAGGAGGGTCGTGGTGAGATGTAGAGTCAGCTGGGCAGCCCTGCCTTTGCAGAAGGGCCGCTCCCCATGGCCATCCTTGTTTCCTTTCTGTGGGAAGATGGTGTTAGACCAGGGAGCCCGAATGGATTTTGAGTATCTTTGAACAAATCCTTTCTCCTTTCCGGGCCTAACTGAATTCAGGGATTGACGAATGATCATGTCATCTTGATTAAGGGAAATGTCGCATAAAATAGCCTAGGAACACGTGCTCTTGTGTGTGTGTGTGCGTGTGTGTATGTGTGTGTGTGTGTGTACACTCACGCATTTCCCTCACCCCTCCTGCCGCAGATTCCTTAGCAGGAACTAAACCCAGTAAAATTTCCAGCTGACTCTGTCTCCTCTCTGAAGCCCTATCCTATTCCTTGAGACTGAAAGAGAGTTTTGCACAGTGTGCTGTGCCAGCCCGTCTCAGATTTGGCCAGGTATGCATTGTTGTAGCACCAGATATCTGCGTGCTAATCTCATTCATCTCCCTGGCTTTTTTTTTTTTTTTCAGTGGGTGCGGGAGTTATATGCTTTTTGGAATTTCTCAGTCCAGGCTCCTTTTATAAAACTTCTGCTCTGTCTCTGCCAAACTAATTAACTTCACCACCTTCCTTAAGTGCTGTGAGCAATATAGAGTTGGCTAAGGTATCTTCTTGACCCTCATGGGGCTTCGGTGTCCCGTTGGGGGAAAGGGCAGTGCTTCTCATTTTTAGTGACTTATTCATTCATCAGAAAGTTTTGGGTCCTCTTGAAGCTGCACATCTAGTCCATTTGTAGTGCCCGGGTCTCTGTGCTTCTGGTAGGTAACAGAAGGAAAGTGTTTAGCCTCGGAGGAGGGAGGGGTGATGGGGAAAGCCTGGGAGGATGGGGGAAATATTTATGGTGGGGGTTGTAAAATCAGAGTGCTTCTGCAAATTTGTTCAGGGTGGATCCCGGGATAGCAGGATGTCAGGGATTGTCTTGGGAAGAGGCTGGCTGGAGAGGGAGCACTGGGAGGTGGGATGGGATGGGGAAGCCACCCCTGGAGAGGCAGGCCAGGGCCACAAGCATGGGCATGTTGGGGCTAGTGCCATCACTTCTCCGCCTGAGCACACTGCGTGGGGGCTCTTGGCACGTCCCTTGGCAAGGCTTCTATATCTCTGTCCCCCCACCTTTGAAGGGGTTCATTAAAATGCCACTCAGAGCCAAGGTGCCAGCATGTGGCTGGAAGTGGCATCCAGGAGCATCCTGAGACTTGGCTAGAAGCGAGCCTGGCTTCGTTGCATGCTATGGCCAAGGGGCAGAAAGCTGCTGGTGGCCCCGGAACGCTGGCTGTGCCCACTGGGATGGGGGAGGCAGAGGAGGCGGGGAGAGGCAGCTGCTGGCCTGAGGACACAGGACGCCTCTTTTGAACTACCCATAAATCAGATTTCTGCACGATGGGCTAAAATGAGGAAAAGTCATTCTGTATTTGACTTTTGTTCTTTTGCAGAACACTTTAGGTTGGCCTTGGATATATCAGTTCTGGATAACTTGAAAGCTCGTAGCAGAACAAACTGTGTTCACACGCAGGAAATGTCTCCAAACAAAAAGTGGGCGTGCAGTTTACAGTTTTAAAAAATCGGATGGAGGCCATTCAAACTTCCCCTCCTGTTCTCCTTGAGAACTTGGCAAGTGGCCGGGAGAGGGGCACTGCTCCCTGGAATGGGTAGGAATTCAGGGGTCCCCAGAATGAACTTGCCTGTGAGCGGTTGTGATGAGGCCCCAGGTGACGAAGGCACTGGGAGGGCAGGTGGGGGTGGACTGCTGATGTTTCCCTTCAGCTTCAAAGCCATGGGCATTTCTAGTGCCCACGCCTGATTGTCTGCACACGGGGGCGCTGGTGGGAGCCTGGCTGAGCCCCGTCCTGAGCCCCGTGGGGCCACATCCCTTGACTCTGCCACTAAATTGATTCAGGGTCAGGCTAGTGGCATTTTTTTCTTAATATGAAGACACTACTGTTTTACTTCTTATAGCACTTACGTGTTGAAAATTTGGAAAACACACATAAACCTAGCTAGGTTAGAAAAAAGAATAAAAATCATCTATAATTCTAAGGACTGGAGGTTCACGGTCAGCATTTTGGGGTGTGTCCTTTTGATCTCTTTCTCTCTTCACCTGCATCCATGCAGGACTGCTTAGACCCTGACGTGGTCAAGGTTAAGGGCTTTAGTGTCTTTGAAGTCCATGTCCGCTGCTTATGAGTTGTCTGGCTTGGCACAGGTGACTTTACACCTTTCTACTTCTCAATTTCCTCATCTCTAAATTGTGGCTGACATTTATACCAACTTCCAGTGATTCTTTTGAATACTAAAGGAGATAATCCATCCAAAGTGCTTAGCCAGTGCCTCTCCAGTGTCTCGGCAGTAAATGTTACTATTTTAAATGATAAAATTGCCTCACAGTATACATTCTCTGTTTAGGAACCTGCTTTTTCCACTAAAACATTGTGATCATTTTTCTGTTACTTCAGATATTCTTTCCTAGTGTCAGAAATGACCTTATTGCTTTTATTAAAAATCCAATTTTTTAAAACTGTAAAATTGTCTACTCTACAGCATTTTAAAATGAAGAAAAGTTCAGATGAAAAACTATTGTAAAACCATTCCAAATCCTACCATCTGCAAATAATCATGATTGATGGGGGTTTCAGGAGTGATAATTACACCTTCCTTTCTGCACCCCCTCCCCTTTCAGATTAAGAATCAGTTGGGAAGTGGCCCTGCCAGCCAGCCACAGGGGCATACAAATATCAGCTGGAGTGTGGATTGGAAAATTCAACTCAGTCTGTGGCCAGAATCAGCCTTCCCACTACTTTGCCCCCAGAATAAAAGTCACCCTTTCAGAACTGATCGCTTTTTGTCCAGGTGAGCTGACCTCAGAGAGGAGCAGAGAATTTGTGTGCATCCAGAGGATTATTCCCTGAAAAAGAGGACAAGGAAGAGATGGGCAAGGCTGCTAGATTCTTCTTTGCAATGTTACCAACCCGATAAGTCACTCCTTCTCTCTTTGGGGAGGACGGGATGAGGACGTCAGGAGGTGCATGTGCTCTTATTCTTACTTCCAGAAGGTACCCATTCTATAGTATGGATGGAGGCATGAATGTTGGGGGGAGGGAAAAATAATTCCCCCTTATAAGGATCATTCTTGTATGTAGACAAATGGCTGGCTAGCTAGATACACTTTAAAAAATATATGTTCCCAAAATACAAATTACTAAATTTAATTTCCTTCAAATTTCACAAAAGAAAAAGAGAGTGAAGTAAAACTAGTGAGAATTCACTGTCTTCTGCCATTGAATGGTGCTGTAGAAGAGTCTGAGTCCAGTCTGAACTTTTCTCCCCTTATAAATGATTTGCTTTTTTTTTGCCAGGATACCCAAGGAATCCTTTCTTAACATTTGATACATAACTTAACCATAATATACATGACTGCTGCATGCTATTGCCATACTTTTTGGAACTTGAAGTGTTCTTTAAATCAACAGATTTAATTCTTTATTCATTTCAGAGAAATTTCTTTTTCTGTCCCTTTGGAGACTTTTAGTTCTGCATAGTGAGTTCTCTCTTACAAGGACATCACTTACATGTATGTTGGGTTGTCTTTGTACTCCATAGTTATTTATTTTTCTTTCGTTACTTCAATCTCTCGTTTTCATTTTCTTTCACTGTATCTTTAGATTTATCTAGTCAGTAATTCAATTTTAAGGCATCTTTCTTTAGTTCTCTGTAGATTCTATTTTATGTTAGTTCACTAACGTGTTTTTTTTTTAAGATTTATTTTATTTATTTATTCCCCCCCTTGCTACTGTTCTCTGTGTCCATTTGTTGCATGTTCATCGATGTCTCTTTGGCCTCTCTTTTCATCTTCTCTTTGGGAGGCACCAGGAACCAATCCTGGGACCTTCTGACATATGAAAGAGAAGAGCCACCTCAGCTCCCTACCTTTTCCTCTGTGTCTCTTTTTTTGTTGTGTCATCTTGTGTCAACTTGCTGCATGGGCCAGCTCTCTGGGTGGGCCAGTTCTCTGTGTCGGCCAACTCACTTTCATCAGGAGGCCCGGGAACTGAACCAGGGACCCCTATATGGTAGATGGGAACCCAATCGCTTGAGCCGTATCCGTTTCCCTCTAATGTTTTTAGGCCCAAATTTATTTGTTTTTTTTGTATTGCCATTGAGTTCTCAATTCACTGAATTTATATTTTTATTAAGTTCTATGACTTGAAGACCTTTTTTTTTTTAAGATTTATTTATTTATTTCTCTCCCCTTCCCCCCCACCCCGGTTTTCTGTTCTTTGTGTCTATTTGCTGTGTCTTCTTGGTCCTCTTCTGTTGTCAGTGGCACGGTAATCTGTGTTTCTTCTTGTTGCGTCATCTTGCTGTGTCAGCTCTCCGTGTGTGTGGTGCCATTCCTGGGCAGGCTGCGCTTTCTTTCATGCTGGGTGGCTCTCCTTATGGGGCGCACTCCTTGCATGTGGGGTTCTCCTACGCGGGGGACACCCATGCATGGCACGGCACTCCTTGTGCGCATCAGCACTGCGCATGGACCAGCTCCACACAGGTCAAGGAGACCCGGGGTTTGAACCGCAGACCTCCCATGTGGTAGACGGACGTCCACCGCCTTGAAGACCTTTTGATCATTTTTTTTCTCTGATCACAAGAATCAGAATACAGGATGCCTTTTTTCCTTTCCTCTAGGACTTCTTTCCTTTCCTCTTGGAGTTTGTGTATATAGATGCCATGACTTTTTGTTTGCTTGTTTTTCCACTCTGTTCTTGCCTAAGTAGGACTGACCTGATCTTTGTTATTCAGGGAATGGGTGATTTCTTGACTTAGAGCATCTTTGTTTCCCCCCTTCACCACCAGGCTGATGTTTAAAGGCTGATTTGTACTTTCTGTGAATGCTTTCTATAGTCTGAAGATATTTAAAGAGGCCAGGGCTAGCAAAGCTACAGTAGGAGGTATGCAGGTGCTTAGAAGCCTCAGCTGCGATGTGTGCACTGGGTGACTTCAGCTTCTGGGATTTAAGGTCCTGTAAGGGGGTTCAGCCATCCTGTGTGGGACACATGCATACTCTTGAGCAGTGTTTTCTGACCTCAGGTCAGCCCTGGATTTCATTCTGTTCTCCTGGAGCCTTTGCTTCCTCCCAGCAGAAGGAATTAGCCCCATGGTTCATGGCCCCCATTTCCTCCTTTTTCCCTTAATGGATGTTTCCATGATTCCCCAAACAGAAGAGGGGAATATATGGATGCCTCCCCAGATGGTCTTTTTTCTCCAGATTTGGTGCTCCTAACTCTCAGGATTTTTATTTGCTCACTGGCTTATTGCTCTTCCTCAGGCTGTGGGATGTAGGGCTATGAGCTGTGCCACCGTGTACCATTCTGTTCTGCTCTAGAATCCCCCTTTACTTTCCTTGGCAGGCACTTCTTAAATTTTGTAACACTGGATGTGCTCAATTCCTTGTTTGTTTTTGGCTGGAGATTATTTTATTTTATTTCTGCTTTTAAAAATTTTTGTGAGGTATTGAAAGACTGGGAACCTGCGCAGAAGTTTCACTCTCTCATTTTAAGTGGTAAAGTGTCTAGCGTTGTTTAAAAGGAGTATGTCATTCCTTATATTCCTTCCTTCTACTTGTACATGGTAGGTTGTTTACAGTTTTGTTTTGCCGATAAGAATTCAGAGTTTGCATTACTTTTCACTGTTTTGCTTTTCAGACTTATAAAATGGGATGATGAAATGAACGGGACAGCCACAAATATGAGAGGAGTGAAGACAGAGCCCTCTGTGGAAAGGGGAATTGACATTTTTCAAGAGTCTGACAGAAGCCAGGAAGTACATATATGGTCTGATTTAGCTCTCACAACAGCCCTATGGGGTCACTGCCAGTATTTCTGTTTCATAGATAAGGGAACCAAATTTCAGAGCAGTTTGCTCAAACTTGCCTAAGTTGACACAATTAGGGTGTGATCCTGTGTCTCTCAGTTCTGTCTTGCTCTAAAATTCATTCCCTTTCCTCAGGCCACACCTCACCAAGGCATCACGGCAGAATCAAATGCTTAAGCATGTTTGGTGTTTTGATATCGTTTTAGCATGCTACTACCTGTGAGCAAACCACGGTCCCTCCCTCCCTGGCGCCCTTCCTTCCTTCCTGAAGAAGGTAATGAACATTATGAGTGACATTAATTTGTCATTTGTCAGTGACTTCATTGGTACCAGAGAGCCACCCGGTGTTATCTGTCCCTCCTTTCCTCTTTAGGCACAAGGGTCAGTGCTTCCACGGCTGGTCACTGGGCCCCCAGTGCCAGCACGTTGCTACCTGCGTGCTCAGCTCTCGACTGCATTTGCGCTCTTAACCGCCAGCCCGTCAGAAACAGGGGCCTTTACGTAATCATTCTGCTCTAACAACCTACCATGGAATCGCACACTGCTCCATGCCGTTGTGAACACAACACTCTAATTAATGTTCATTTCTTGAGAAGATGATGATGGTCATTTTTTAAATCTTGCCACAAAATGACATTTACGTTGTTCAAAAGGCATTCTACTGGGGTTACCAAGAACAACCATTTTGGTATCTGTGACAAGACTGCTGGCTGGAGAGTCATTTGTTTAGTGTGGGTCTCAGTTTTCTCACCAAAACCAAAAATGAGTCCAATGCCATCTTATATGTGTGGAATGTTGAATGGGTTTCATAAGTGTTTTTCATGGATTATCTCATGTGAGCCTTACAATTCTAGGCGACAACCCAGGAGCCAAAACAAAACATAAAATGTAGAAATTCCAGTACAATGAATATCCATGTACTCACCCCTTGGTTTGAACAATGGTTAAGATTTGGCATATTTGTGTCATGTCTGTGCTGTATGTACTTTTCACATGCATATATGTACGTAAACCATCTTTGTGCTGAATCACATTCAAGTAATCAGTAACAGAAATGATAGCACTTCACCCCTAAATACTTCAGTATGAGCTCCATAAAATCTGGTCACGTCCCTATAAAACCAGTCTTTAAAAAATTAACTATTTCCTCATTTCACTGATACCCCATACATAATCACATTTTTCAAAATGTTCCCAAAATATCTCTCTTGCTGTTGTTATCTTCTATCACTAGCTGTATCCTTAGCTCTATCTCTAGTGTTAGCTGTTCTTTGAAGCAACCAGAAACCAACTAATGCTCATGCCTGTCATTTGTTATATGATTTTCAGTCTCTTTCAATCGAGAATAAGTCCTCCTCTTTCTCCCACTATGTGGCCTCCTTGAGGAGGTCAGGCCAGTTGTCCAGTGGAATATGTTCCATGTTCTGAATTTATATGATTATTTCCTCGTGGTCTGATTTAACTTGTCCTTTCTTCCTTGTACTTGCTATACATTGGAAGTTAGTTTTTGTGCTTGATTAGCTTTACATTTTCCTTGATTGAATTAGCTACCTGGTGAAGGATTCTGTCTGCCACTTAATATTGTGATGGCTTGTTGATCCCCTATTCATGATGCTAAGATTAGCCATGGGATCGAGATGGGTGTTGACAGCCAGACCTCCCCTATCAAAGGGACATTTGCACACTCAGAGTTAGCAAGCAAGCTGCGCTTGTGTCCCTTTTCACACTTAGGCAGTTGCTGAAGTCCTGAGTGGGCAATACCTTGATTATCAATAACAGTGATCTCTACCATTTATTAAGTGTGTGCTGTGTGCCAGCCCTGAATCAAGTACTTGATGCACTTTATCTCACTTAGTCCTACAGGGGCAGCAGCATTATCCCCGTTCTCTAAGTCCCTGTTGGGAGCCCAGCCTTCGTCCACTAGGAAGCCACATCTCAGGCTCAGCTCCTCTGCTGCCTTTTCCTCTTAGGGTTCCCCACTCACTCTTGATGGCGGGGAGCCTTTCCCCACAAGCTTGATGGCCGGCAGTGGGCTCCGACTTCCCAGCTTTGCGAGATACAGGTGGTTAACTGGGCTGTGGAGCTAGACCTCCTGGATTCCCACCCCAGTTCTCCCCCTCACCCCTGCCTCGGGACTGGCTTCTCACCCCCTGGACTTCAGTTTCTTTATCTGCCACCAGGGGATGCCCAAAGTGCCTGCCCCAGAGGGTCTTGTGCGTGTGGAGTGAGCTGCCCCGTAAGAAGCCCTCAGTACAGTGCCTGGCACATGTGCTCCATAGATGTCGGTGTCATCGTTACTGTCACCCCAGCAGCCCCTGCAGACATTTCCTCAGGCCCTTTCTGCCTTGAGGGTTTTGTTGACACCCACTGCAGAGAGACAAGGGGGTAGATGAGAATCAGTAGCAAACGAGGAGCAGGGACAGTGGTTCTAGTGCAAAGGGTGATAAACTGAGGCCGGCCGGTAGGCTGACCCATTGGTAATTCAAGTTTCCTTAGAACACAGCCTGGTTCATTTATTTACATATTATCTAAGGCTGCTTTTGCATTGCAGGGGTGGAGCTTAGTAGATGAGACAGATAACCTGCGGCCTACAGAGTCTCAAATATTTACTCTCTGGCCTTTCAGAGAAAAAAAAAATCATTGACGCCTGCCCGAGGGTCCTAAAGAATTCTTAGAGTTGTGGTCTCTGATCCATGGGTCCCGCTCCCCTGATAAGGTACTGCCTCTCGTTGAGCTCCTGGCTTTGGCTTTTCCTTCCAGAGGGGGCACTTCCCAGCCTTCCCAGAGGAGGAAGGGCGTACTGACCTTTGGCTGGTCAGCCAAGCAAAAGACGTGGGTGCTCACATGCGTTCCTTTGGTTGGGTATAGGGGGTTTCTGAAGGCCCCTAAACTGGGAGTGTTCCCGGGATGTGTGGCCTCTCTTCCCAGCCAGTTGGCTGAATGGGCCTGTTTGTGTTTTGCACAGAGCCTTCTGCAGGGATCTCCTTTGTGTTGCTCTTGGCTGTCCAGCGGACAGAGAGCTGTTGCTATCACACACGTCTCCTCTTCCCATCACTGCCTCAAGAACGCTGGACTAGCTAATCGTAGATACTTTATTTTTGCCCATATGTTTGGGGCCCTGCTGTTTGACCCAAATGGACCCGAATCCATGGAATGTGAACCTCATTTCCATAACTTACTTCTCCATTCAGATGGAGACAGACCACTTTCCTAAACTTGTGTTCTGTTATGTGTGGCTTACATGACATGATTTATTTCCTGGTCATTAAGGTAGTTTTATTGATTTCAGGTATTAAATTCAATTCTGATCTGGAGGAATCTTTTCTCATTTAGCTCATGTTGTCTCCTACCCATCTAAATAACTATTTAATCTTTTAACTAGTTTGGTGTAAAGCCCCTAAAAGTGAAGAAGACAGTTCTCCTTAGAGATATTTTTATTCTGACACCAGGTCCCCTTCTCTTTTTCTCTCTTGCCTTGACAAAAAATTAAGATGTTTGTATCATGTAAAGCTACCTTCTTCATTGGAGACTTATTTGTTGAGCTGCTCTGATTTGGCAGGTACTCTTCTAGATTTTGGAAGTACCAGCACTATCAAAACAGACAGAAATGACTGCTCTAAAGGACTTTATCTTGTGCTTTTCTCAAAATCTTTGCTAAAGACAGAACGATGGCTGATATTCTTGAAAGAGTGTGAGTGACTGAGTTTTGGAGTCTGGAGGGTACCGAAGGTACAGAGCAGAAAACTCAAGCAGCTTCTGCAGGAAAAGCAGGATCAACAGCAGAAGGCAGGTGTTGTCTGAGAAGAGGCGGTGATGAGATCCAAGGGCAGGTCTTCCCCGTGGCACATCAGCCCCCACATTGGGGAAAGGAAGGAACTCTGCCTCGCTGGACGGCAGTGCCAATCAGGTAATGGAAGGCCTATCTATAGGCTCTAGTGACAGGCAAAAAGGCGTCATTTTAGGTTTTGGAAAAAGTGTTCTGACCTATTGAAATGGGTCCTTCAGGAAGGTAGTGGCCCCATGAGCCCCAAAGCAGTTTGAGAAGCAGAGCCTGACCTGAGCACCCATGCAGAAGTCAGGGGGAAAGGCGTACGGTGGCGTTACCTCTCCAGTCATCCGCTCACCACGGGATGGGGTGTCTGAGTTTGCTGGGGCTGCTATAACAAAGCACCCCAGGCTAATTGGCTGAAACAACAGAAATCTATCATCTCATGATCCTGGAGCCTGGGAGTCTGAGATCAAGGTGCCAGGAGGGCCTTTGACGGGGATCTGTGCCTCTCCCCTGCTTGTGGTGGGGCCAGCAGTCCGTGGCATCCCTTGGCTTGCGGCAGCATCACTCAATCTCTGCTTCTGTCACACGGCTGTCTCTCCATGTCCAAATTTCCTGTCCTTGTAAGGACCCCAGTCATACTGGATTAAGCCCCACACTAATCCAGGTTGTCCTCATCTTAACTAACGATATCGTCAAAGACCCCATTTACAAATCAGTTCATATTCACGGGGCTGTGGTTAGGACTTGAACGTGTCTTTTGGGGGACACAATTCAACCTATAACACGGGGCCACACAGAGACAGGTCTTCTATTCCAGGGACTTTAATGCAGGTGAGGATGGGGAAGCAAAGAAAACTCCAAAGAAGGTAAAATCCAGTGGGATTGAGCTGCACAGAAGCCCAGGCCTTGCTGCCCTTTAGCTACATGAAATGCTCTGGGAGCCTCCTGATAAAGCCTCCTTGTGCCTAAGATGGTTTGAGTTGGAGTTTTATGACTTGTCTCCAAATATTGCTTTTATTAAGGTTTTAGGAGTTGAAATGGCTCTTATTGTTGAATAAGCATATGTAACTCTACCATAAAAGTGCTGTTTTAGTGCAAAAAAATAAAGTTAATAAAAACAGTTGATGTGAGTGATATCAAAGTTATTTGTAAACAATAAAGATTAATTTATAAGAAGGTAATATCTAGAGTCCTAGAAACAAAACCATCATCATGTGCAACCTTGATGAATGGAGAAAGACATTTTCAATGATCTCCCGAGCCCCAGATCGCATTCCTAGCCCATGGCCGCTAAGTGCCATCATAAGTAATTATATGCATTGACTGTTTGCAGGACATGCTGTCATCTCATGGTCTTCTACTCATTGGCCTAACATCACAGAAACCAGATGATGGAACCGTTGAAGCTTCCGCTCAGTATGCAGACAGTGTTCAGAACATTTTGACAGGGAAAGATCAATATTCCTAATACATTCTGTTATGTTTTCAAACCAGATTCTAGTTTTGTATCAAACCATCCAGAATCATCACCTCTGAGCCATCTACCTTACAACTCAGAGCTTGGATTTCATGGCCCAGAAAATCTTCATTCATAGACATCTAAACAATGAAATGCTTAAGGTAAATGAGAAAGTACCTATGCTTAATCAAAAGGGCCCTAGGCTTAAAGAGAGAAATGCTACATTTCAGGGAGATTTTATAAATTTTTCCTATAGTTTGGAAATAGGCATTGAGGTTATTTTCTCTCCACTAGTTTTCTCCATTTCTCTCTTATGAGCGGTTGCATTCTTTCTTTCTGACATTCAAATGTTTTTGAAATAGCTATTCTCAGATACAGGTACAACACAGCTGTAAAATAAAGTGTGTGACTATTAAAAATCAGTTTGCAATCTGCACCTGTACTTGTGAACACACACTTTTACCCACATGCAAATTCTGAGGGCTTAGCCAGAATTGGGTAGCCATGTTTCCAAAGGCAATAGTGTAATTGGATAGGCTACCGTTTTAGAGACTATGTTAGCGTAAGTGTTCTACTAAAATATTTATTGCTTGTTGGTCCCTGGGCTAGCGCCCCATAATGCAGGTACATTTTGCACCAACACTTATATTATGATATGCCTGGTTTCTATCACTTATTTTGTCTGCCCCCCCCCCCCGCCACCCCTTTTTTTAGCTACCATCTGCATTTTCTACTTTGAAGTACATTAGTTACTATGGAAACAGTGATGTCATTGATGGGGTGAGGGTTAGTAACATCCACAAGGACAGTATAAAATCATTTTATTTAATGGTTTGAAATTCATATTACACTTGGGGAAAATTATGAGTATGTTTGAGTGAATGCTATGCTTATACAATTACAGCTAGGCTGATGTGTGTGCATTTAACATAAGTCAGCCTTTTTGGGATTTTGAGGTCACAAACAAAAATGTGCATGAACATTTTACAAAGTAGGAAGGAAAATTAAGAAAAGGTTGGGGGACTCATGTAATTGTTCTAACTGCCCAAGCACGTAATGTTTTTCAGCTGGGCTCATGGTTAGTCCAAAGGCATGGAGTTCCCTACATCAGTGTAGTTTATAGAAGCTAATGGTCCATTCTGCCCCATAAAGATGCTGTTACAAGAACGATCTTTAGCTTCCTGAGTGAAACTTGTGTCCCAGGCTGAATGATTCTGATGCATTACCCAACTTTTAACAAGATCCCTGAGGAGGAGCCGATGGTCTCAGAGGCTTTGGATGGAGATTTTATGTGACCTCAGCTGTTCATGTGGTGACAGAGATGGCACTGTGAGTCCCTTCCAGGGCACTGTGAGTTCTCTTTAATAAGAGGCTCAGGGTGCTGAATGCAGCCGGCCGGTATCCTCATTCCATTTGTCTCCTTGGAAAATGTGCTCAGGATCTGTGGATATGTTTCTGCTTATCTTTCCTTCCTTTTTTTTTAAAAAAAACCAACTTTTCCTTTTGAGATCATTGTAGACTCACATACATCTGTAAGAAGTAATAGAGCGCTATTAGGGAAATGCAAATCAATGGTGCAATAAGATAGCATTTCATACCTACTAGAATGGCCACTATTAACGAGAAAACTTGAAGTGTTGGAGAGGATGTGGAGAGATAGGAACACTCAGCTTGGTGGGAAGAGATAGAATGGTACAACCACTGTGAAGTCTGTCTGGTGGTTCCTAAGGGCATTAGTTATAGATCTACTGTGTGACCCAGTAATACCACTACTAGGTTTATACCCAGAAGAACTGAGATCAATGATGCGAACAGACATCTGCATACCGATGTACACAGCAGTTATTCATGATTGCCAAAAGATGGAAACAACCTGGGTGTCCATCAACTGATGAATGGATGAACAAACTGTGGTATATTCACATGATGGAATATTATTCACCTGTAAGAAGAAATGAAGTTGTGAAGCATATGACAACGTGGATGAACCTGGAGGACATTATGTAAAGCAAGCCAGGTACAAAAGGACAAATATTGGAATGATTTTGCTATTATGAGTTAAATATACTGAGCAAACTCATAGAGTTAATAGAATATAAGTCACCAGAGAATAGAATGTGGTTAGAGAATGGAGAGCTGAAGTTTAATCTGAGCAGAATTGGGAAAAAGTTATTTGCACATGTTTGGAAATGAATAGAAATGGTGAAAGGATTTGTAATGAGTAGTGCTAACATATGGGTATGATATTGGATTGGTTTTTGTTGGCTTTTTTTGGAGTAATGGAAATGCTCTAATGTTGATTGAAGTGATGAAAGTGCAACTTGGTGATTATATCAGATGCTATTGTATGCTTTAGATAAAATATATGGTTTATGAGCAAAAATAAATAATTGGGTGGGTTGGGAGAAAACACACCAATGTAAGATTTGTAGTATTAGTACTTTGTCAATGCTCTTTCATAATTTTTGTTACAAAAGTTTTGCAATAATGCAAGGTGTTGCTGGTGGGGTGAAGTTTGGGTGCCCTGTATGATGTTATGAAAGCTTGTTTTGTAAGTTCATAACTTTTACTATATACTTAGTTTATGTATGTTCATGTATGAATGATATACTTTAATAGTTTTTAAAATGAAAAAAATGAAAATAAATAATGAAGAGAGATACTGCATACCCTTCTCCCACCCCCCACCCCCTTTTCCCCCCAGTGGTAACGGTAACATCTTGCATAATTATCTTATGAAGCTGCAACCAGGAAACTCACATGAATACAATCCACCAAGAGATTTTCCCAGTTTCACATGCACTCATTGTGTGTGTGTGTATTTAGTTCTTTGTGATTTTATCCCATGTGTCGATTTGTGTGATCACCACCACAGTTCAGGAACAGAACAATTCAGCACAAGAATCCCTCATGTTGCCCTTTTATACCCATATCCACCTCCTAACCTCTGGCACCTGCTAATCTACTTCCCCTCTCTATAATGTTGTCATTTCAAGAATGGTATGTAAGCAGAATCATGCATCCTGCAACCTTCCGTGCTTGGCTCTTTCATTTGGCACCAATCCCTTGCCATCCATCCATCCAGGTTTTTGTGTGTTCCTTTTTATTGAGTAGTGTTCCTTGATATGGACGTACCAGAGTGAGTTTAACCATTCACCTGGTGAAGGACATTTGGGTGGTGCTTATCTTTCTGATTAGAAGTAATTGGGGGAGGTCCAATGGGGTCTTAAGACCACAGAATCACTAAACTCTTTAAAGGGAGCCAATCTCGACCTGCCGACGTTTCCAGCAGGGCTTCCTCCAGAAGCGGTGAGGTTTGATGGTGGTGAAGACAGCACACTTGACTCTGAAGAGCTCGCTAGCAAGGTGCTGTTGCCCTTGGTGACTGGTACACTAAGCTTCCTTGCAGAGGTGAGCTGAAGTCCTCTGTGTTCTGAAACCAGCGGTAAAGCATCTGCCTGTCCCTTTTAAGAGATGATGGAAGAAGGTACTTTTCCTGAAGAGCTGATGATAAGAGGAGATGTAAACCTGCTGCTCAGCCTGCCTGTCTCCCAAAACCCTTTTGGGGAGGATCAAAACCCAAGTTCCTATTCTGGGGCAGACAGCAGAGAGAATCTTGTTCTTGGTTTCACTGATTTATTTTCCTTTTGAAAAATGTTCCCCTTGGTCTTTTAGAAAAAGATGTAGTAGGAATTCTAACTGGTCACATGATGGAATTTAAACACCCAAATCTTTCTCAGAGCATCAAACACGGGTCTGTATTTCTGGTTTGAGGTTAATCGGAAGTGGTCTAAGCTGACAGACCCAGTGATTTGACATTGCTCTCTCATTTAGGAAGACTTTTCTTTACCCTGTATTATTCTACAGGCAGAATCCCGCTTCCTTCCACTCCTTGTTCTCTGCTATTTGAGCTATTGACCTGCAGAGAGGAAAGATTTTTTTTTCTGGGGCTTTTAGCAGTCAGGCTGGAGGCTTAAAAGCCACTCAGGGCAACCTGGTGTATTTGATCGGAAGTTTTTAATACCAGGGTCTGTGAGTCGGAGAGGTGGCCCTGTGGTGAATATCCAGCATGCAGGGATGTCTGGGAGGGGATACAGGGACATGTATGTGCCTTTGGTCCAGACTTGAGGAGGTGCTTTCCTTAGCACAGGGGACATGACTTCTTTGCCTGGCCAACTCCTGTCATCTTTCAGCGTTTGCTTGAATGCTGTGCTTATGCAGGAAAAATCTCTTGCCCTCTCCTATCTCCGCTCTCCTGCTTCCCCTTTCTCCGCTGCTCCCGCAAGCTGGGTCAGGGCCTCCTGGGTGCTTTGACCCTATTGTAACACAAAACCCTGGAGAGCAGCGTCTTGCAGTGTTGTCGCCTCTTACTGGGAAGTTCAGTTCTAAAGCAGCCTCTGATGCCAACGTTGTGGGTGGGTGAGAGATTACCCCTAAACTCTCCTCAGTAGCCTGCAAGGTAATTAGTGCATTCAGGTATCATGCTGTACTAAAAATGCTGACTGCTGAAGGTGACAGTCATGCTTCGCACGGAGAGATTGCACACAAGGAGAGGCACGGGAGGACGCACGCGAGAGGGGAGCACAGGCAGTTCACGTCTCCCTTCTCAAGCTCACCCTGGACGTGGACTGACTGGGAGAGAGAGCCATCAGACCACTCACACTCTGAAGGACATGTCGTGGCAGCGGTGCGTGTGCATAGCTCTGTGCTCAGTTCACTGTAGGGCATGGGGTAGTGTTTGACAAATATTTGCTAAATAAATGAATGAATGATCAGGCAGAGAGACATGAAATTTGCTAATAAGTGATGGATTTGGGTGTTTGCATCCATCTCCCACCCTACGGGATATCTCATTCCCATTCGGATCTTATTACATTATTACTGACTATGTGCAAGAACAACAACTTTATCAAAGCCAGTAAATTGTTATGGACAGGAGAGAACCAGGGGTGCCTCTGCAGTTAGGGCTCCCCTGGTGTCCCGGGGGGCTGTAATAGCATCTTATTCTATAGGAAGTTGTTTGGGCTGTAACTTAGTGCTTGGTGAGTTCGGGACGAACAGGTGGGCTGCCAGCCATGGCTTGGACCAGGGAGGTGCCTTCTGCTGTAAACTGAGAGGTGAGCAGCAAGGACTTGGAAAGGAGCCACGTGCTTCCAGCCGCTCGGCTTCCAGGCCCTTCTATTAGCTCGTCTTCATCTCCAGGTTGCCAAGAAGCTTTGCGGCCGGCTGATAATAAAATCAACCCTTTTTTCCGACAGCTGGCCGTAAATGGTCCGGGTTTCACTTTCACCAGGTGGCGAGCATGCTCGCTTTGTCCTGAGAGTGAAGAGAGGATCTTGGCACCGAGACCTCAGGATGCCTTTACCTGGGTCGCCTCTTGGCTCCCTTAGCTGAGGTGCCGAAGGGAACGCCAGAGACCCGAGGCTTCGTGGGTGAAAAAGTGCCTGTTTGGAATCGCAACCTCTGATCCTGGTCCTCTTGCTCTGGTGCTAGGATCTCTCACAGGCAGCTGCCTCACTTTGGCTTGCTGGGGCTTCTAGAAAGCTCCACATCTTCACTGTTCTGTTCTCTTGCCTTTCCGTTCGTGTGGCAGTCATGTCTGTAGGACGTTTTCTCACTCAGCGCTTTGCAGTAACCTTATTTTATGTGCTCATACACCCTGAGAGGTGCTATGACCAAGTTTTGCTTTATAACCCTTAATAATTATTAAAGCAGTCCTTGTGCACCATACTTTCATGATCATTTCATGCATTTTACTGGTTTGGGTATAGAAATTTTGACTCCAACTACTGTTCTTTGATAAGACTAAGCAGAGTTTATTGCTTGCCACGTGAAGGGCGAACACCACGTCAGGAAGCTTTGGCAGTGTCTTAGAGGAGGGGAGGTCAGGTTAATATTTGCTAAGAATTGGAATTCTGGTGTGGTGCGGGTCTTTCAATGCGGGCACTTGATTAGGATCACAATTCAACGGTCCAGGACTGGTGGAATCACCGAGGCCTGGCTTTTGATACCACAGGCTCCGAAGAATCATCAGGCCCTAACTGTTGATGCCTTCCAATGAATTGCTCGTGGTAACTTTTGGGAAGTTCCTATAATGATCAATCAAACCATTTGCTTGGGCAGGACAGTCTCAGAAGAGTGAAGAAATAGTCATAGAGGCAGTAGAAAAGCACAGACGGGTTAATGTTGACAGAAAGGTGTGACTTCGGGCCTCAGTTTGAGTGAAGCTTTGTTTAAGAATCTCTCGAGAAGTGGCTGTGGCTCAAGTGATTGGGCTTCCGTCTACCATGTGGGGGGACCCAGGTTTGATCCCCGGGGTCTCCTGGTGAAGGAGTGCTGGTGCAGTGAGGCAGGCCCATGTGGCGAGCGACACAGCAAGACGATGACACAACGAAAGAAAGACTCAGGGGAGAGTAAAGGCGAGACGTAGCGGAAACCAGGAACTGAGGTGGCGCAAGTGGCAGGGACCCTCTCTCCCACACTGGAGGTCCCTGGGATCAAATCCCAGGGAAGACTAATGGAGAAAACAAGAAGAGAAGACAAAGAGAAAGAGACACGGAAGATCACACAGCAAGTGGACACAGACAGCAGAAACAGCAGGGAGGGGAGGGAGGGGGAGAAAAAGAAAAAGAATGCGCACTGCGGCGGCCAGCCCCGTGGCCCTCGACCCCTCGAGTGGCGTGGCACTGCCTGTTTGCATGGAAGCCCTGCAGCAGCGGGGGCCAAACAATACTCTTTCTCATCGTGACAGCTCAAAATGGCCTGGCAGTCATGGCCGTTAAGAGCCCAGCTGGGGTCGCTGGGCTGCCCTGCAGAGGTGATTTGCCACTTCGTACAGATAAACAAATTGCAATCCTAGAAACTTCCAAGGGCCTGCTGCTCTTGGCTCAGCTTCAGAATGTCTTTGTGATGAAAGATGATCAAGGCAGGCAGCGCGCTTTCATGGAATCAGGCTGGATGCAGACCGCCTAGGTCTAAATGTCGTGACACGCTAGCTGTGCATCCATGGACGAGTTACTTAGCCTCTCTGAAGCTCTCTTTCTGCGTCTCTCAATTGCAGTTAATTATACCTGTGCCACACAGTTCAAGCCAAGATTTAATAAGGTAATGTTTACGGAAAGCACCTAGTCCAGAACTTAGCACACTATATGCACTAAATAGATAATTAGCTTTCTCCCCCTTCTTGGGTAGAATCCCTGGCAAGAGAAAAAAAAGTCAAATAGATGCCAAGTCCAATTGCTTCGCTGTTTTGCTCTATCCAGTGATGTGTGCTTGGCAGAGTTCAGGTATTTTTAAAACAGAAGTAAAAGAGCTTTAATTAAGCCCGTGTTTGTGGTCTGGTGTGATGGCATCACTAACCGATTGGAGGATACTGCCTCCCTCTCACTGCTGCGAGAGAGGGGCACTCGGGAGTCAGGAGTGGGAAGTCAATACTTGCCCGCTTTCTGGCACAGGCCCTGCAGTAGGGCTCCCCATGCCCTCCTGGCAGGCAGGGGTGGCAGTGCCCTGTGATTGGGGTGTGGGTTCGGAGCGCAGGCCTGCTGAATCCTCGTGGGCCGCCGCACCCTCATTACATCCCGAGTGCCTGCTGTCGCTCTTTGCTTTTCACTCGTTTCATTTCAGCGCTGCTGTCCCAGTTGTACAGATGGTGTGTGCCCAAGTGTGGGAATTTTACCAAGCGGGTATCTGTGGCAGAGTATTTAGTGTGATTCTGGAGTCGCACTGGGTTCCAGTTCCTGCTGGAGCTCATACCTGGTGGCCTTGGGCAACCTACCAAATCTCAGTTTCTCTGCAAGGTGCCGAAGGAATGGCACTTACCTCATAGGGTTGCGTGAGGATTAGCTGGAATCGTAGACGTGCTGGACGCAGGACCTGCTCCATAACGAAGGCTGTGGAAATGCTTTCTGAGACTAGTAGTGTGAGAGCTAGCACTTGAGCACTGATGATTACAGGGCAAAAGGATTCCTACTGAACAGACTCTTCTGGTTCTAAGGTGACTGGGGGTGGCCCTGCTGAATCTGGGGCCTAGAGACTCTGTAAGGCACCTCATTTCAACTGAGACTGCTGTCTTCACTTAGTGGCAACTACAACATAATTATTTACACCCAGAATTGTTGTTTATCAGATTCTTTTCTCTTGCTCTCACATGAGAAAAGGGATGGGCCTTGTTTTCTACGTGTTCCTTTAGGCCCTTTGCCCAGACAAATCAACCAGGCAGTTAAGGGGCAAGCATGATATTTGAATTTTGTTATTTTTCCTTTTGAGGTTGTTCGAATGACTTCATTTTGAGTCGTTCAGAGTTGTTGTTATTCGATGACATGTAGTTCCCAAACCTTACATGCCTTGAGCAACTTTCTGTTATAGTTAAGAATAACATACTTTAAGAGAATGATAGTTCAGTTTTCTGAACTATGCAGTCTGAAAAGTATTGTGGAATAAATTTCTTGCTAGAAACAAAACCAAAACCCAGACTGAGTGTTTCCTATTGTTATATGTCCAATGCTATACATAATATATATTTCATATATGGCTGTATTATATGTATTTATCGATGAGTATGCATATAAATATGTATATTTTAAAGTATGTACACATGTGGAATATAGAAGGATTATTGATCATTTCCCCCAATATGTTAATGAAAATTTTCAAACATGTAGAAAGTGAAATTATACAGTAAACACCCACATACCCATGCCATTATTGTGCAATGAAGATTTTTCTATATTTGCTTTAGTGTGTAAGCTGTCCATCTCTCCATCCCTGTGTCTGTTTCTTTTTTTTTTTAAATGACTCTATCTTTATTTTTTATTTTTCTCCCCTCTCCTCCTCCCCCCCCCCGTTGTCTGCTCTCTGTGTCCATTCTCTGTGTGTTCTATGTCCACCTCCATTCTTGTCAGCGGCACCTGGAATCTGTGTCTCTTTGTTGCATCATCTTGCTGTGTCAGCTCTCCGTGTGTGCGATGCCACTCCTGCACAGGCTGTACTTTTTTTCGTGTGGTTGGCTCTCCTTGCAGGGTGCACTCCTTTGTGCATGGGCTCCCCAATGTGGGGGACACCCTTGTGTGACACTGCACTCCTTGCGCACATCAGCACTGCACATGGGCTAGCTCACCACATGGGTCAGGAGGCCCTGAGCTTGAACTGTGGACCTCCCATATGGTAGGCGGATGCTCTATCAGTTAAGCCAAATCCATTTGCCTATCTGTTTCTTTTTGTTTCCAAGTACACAGCATGCTGTCAGACTCTCCGTACCCTGTTAGCAGGGAGCATATGTTACCTCCTGGGTCTTCCCTCGGCCTCGCTCTTGCAGACACATCTGACACCTGTTCGTCACCTGGCACCAAGCCTCCCAGCAGGCACAGCGCCCTCCCCAGGCTTACCCATGCTTCTGTCCCTCTCTGCTGGCCTCTGCAATTCTGAGCCTCACTGTGCCCTTTAAAGCAAGGCAGTTCAAGATGCTCTATCTAGTCTTTTATTTCCTCACACAAGGAGACTTAGCTAACTCTCCAGAAAATTCTGCTGGGTCACCATCCTTTAGCACAAGCCAAACTAAGACTCTTGCTCTTTTAAGACTCTGACCAACACCAACTCTAAAGGCAGATTGAGTTAGATTCCAGTTTCCCTTTTGGCTATTTTCAAGAATTCTGTGGTCTGAGCAGCCTCCGCTCACTCCCCAGCTAACCATTTAGGTCGACCTTTGAGGCAAACAGGTCTGCTGCCAAATCGACTCACTGGTTCCTTAATACTGCCCTGGTGGGGTCACATGACTCAGAAGCAAGGGAGGCCTCTCTGGGGTGGGAACTTCCCCTTCATTTCACAAAGAGGCTTTCTCCCTTGTCACAATGTCACAATAATTTCCATTCAATGCATGTGCTCTGTCAAAAAGTACTTGCAAACACTTGAAAAGGGTGCCTCTCATGTAATTAAAGAATGAACCTGAGTCAAATTTTTATTTAACTTATTAGTAAGGGAACCAGTTACGTTGGCAAAGCTAGTTCAAAGAGCGTTCAAGGACCCGGGCGTTTACAGGTATTTTGGAAGCAGGATGTTGGAATGCAGTGGTGTGGGAATGGCGATGCCCGTTCACCTTGCTCTTCAGATGACCCAGCTGCGAGTGGTGCTGGACCTCCCGTTAGGGATGCCCTTCCTGGGCAGCCTGCACCCATCCTGACCAACATGTGGGGTCTACACTCCCATCCTCTCACCCCCTACTCCAGGAGCTTCTGGAGGGCCATTTCAGACCTCCCCCTCGTGTCACCCGAGGCTCCTGCCCCAGCCACACAGCACAGCCCACCTCTTGCCCTCCAGGGCTACTTCCCTCTCCCTCTGCAGGGACTGACCCCCAGGCACCCCTTAACAGTGTCCATCTCAGTGTCGGCTTCCTGGGAAACCCAGTGAGTGACAGATACAAAATGGGTGAATGTCCCACAGGGCAGTATTCCTATAACTCTTGGGGTTATCTTTTCTGCTGTACAGAAATCTATGTGCTAACGTGTCTCCACAGCGTTGGAGACCTCACTGTAGAGCCAATGGTAAAATCAAACCCAGATATAGATCGGGCTTTGGTGAACTTTGTAAAGAGCCAGAAGGCAAATGTTTTGGGCTTTGCGCACCACGTGGTTTTTGTTGCTGTCTCACCACCATTCCGTTCTGTTGTGGTAGCATGGAAGCAGCCATGATGACTAAGAAAAGGGGTGTGGCTGTGTCCCAATAAAATTTTATTTACAAAAGAAGAGAGAGGGTCAGATTTGGCTCGAGGCCAGAAAGCCATAGTTTGCTGACCTGACCCCTGTAGATAATTAAATAATCCTTGGGTGGGTCTATGAAACAATGCCCCCATGTGACACTGAAAGGACTGGCACACCCCACCCTCACACCCCCTGTCCTTTTCATGCTTGTTGGATATAATTTCTAAATCTCAAACATTCCACGGGGTAGGTGCAAATATCAGCGTTTCCCAAATGGGGAAACAGGCTTGGTGAGGTTTTTCCCTGGTTTTACTACGTAAGAGGATGGTGGCGCCTGGAATCAAACCTTATATCTCATCTAAGCCTGAAGCTCCGTCTTTCCCACTCTCCCTCACTGAGTCCTGGGAACCACTGAGGCAGTGTTTTTAGTCGCTCTTCAGAGAATGGACTCGGACTACCTGAAGAGGCCACACCTAGCGCCACCCTCTCCTGGCATGTCCCTTGGACTTGTGGATTTGCCTGGGAGCAAGGTCATTTGCCCACACGGAGGCCTTACCCTGGAAGGCTTTGGAGGGATTTCCCAGCCTGCTGCTCAATTCCCTGGGCTGCCATCCTCTGCGATAATGAGCAGGTTGGGGTGGCCTGACACCACTGAGGGAGGCACCCTGCTGTGGGTAGTTCTGACCTCAGAAGACCATGCACAGCTGTGCCCTCCAAGCAGGCTGCTTGGCCAGTCTGAGATGCCGTTATCAGTGCTAAAACATGGAGAGAACTTCTGCCGTCTTTTCCCGCTGTCCCTTTGTAAATATCCACTTAACCCAGGGCCTGGATTTGAATTCTGACCTTATCTTGCCAACTGCATGATCATGGGCAAGTTTATTGAGTCTCTGTGTCTCAGTTTCTATAGGTGTAAAATGGGAATAATAATATTCCTTTCATATGGCTAATATGAAAATGAAATGAATTAATGTGTATGACGCTCCTAGAACAACACCTAGTACAAAGTGGGGGCCATGAAGGTATTGTTATTATTGTTAGCATTATCTCTAGCACTGTCTGTGGTACCTGGATAGTATTGGTGGTCAGTATGTTTATGTTTGATGCATAAATGAGGTCCACATAGATTAAGTTCTAGACCGTGCTGCCCAATAGACAGAAACATGATGTATCTGTGTTGTCCAGTACATTTGCCACTATCTGCCTGTGGCTATGGAGTACTTGAAATGTGGATAGTGCAGGGTGCATTTTAAATTGTATTTGATTTTAGTTACTTTAAATTTAATTGGCCTTATGTGGCAGGTGGCTACTGTGTTGGACAGCGCAGTCTAGAGAATTCAGATTGTGATTCAGTTGGTCTGGTGTTGACAATTTTTTCACACATCCGCAGATGATTAACATGCAGCCAAAATAGAACTTTCAGACCAGTACTTTTTCATCCATCCATCCATCCATCCATCCATCCATCCATCCATCCATCCATCCATTCAACGAATATGAATTAAGTTCCTGTTTTATGCCAGTTACTCTTCTCGGCACTAGCAGTGAGCAAAGACATGCAAGGTCTTGACTTTCAAAGAACCGATCTACCTGTATGGTAGTGGGGGAAATAGATAATAATTAATGTATGTTATCATGGACATGACATTCCAGATAACGTATTTGCAATGCTATGAAGATAAAAGAGGGTGTTTTGGTGGTAATTGGCTTGGCAGGGGCTCCTTCAAGGAAAGTCTCTTTTAGGAAGGGGCGTTTGAGCCAAGACCTGCTTGGTGAGAAGGAACCAGCCTCATGAGGACCTGGGATAAGAGTGTTCTAGGTAGAAAACAGCCTGTTTTCTGGAGTTGGGAACACGTTTGGCCTGTTGAGGAATAGGATGAAGGCCAGTGTGGTTCCAAGGTGAGCACAGAGGACAATGGTAGGGGAGGAAGTTGGAGAGGAGGGTGGTGGTCAAATTTTACAGGACCTTGCCTTCCAGGGACCAGAGGTAAGGTTTTATTCCAGGAGCCCTTCCTTCCGTTTGGAGGACCATTGGAAGATACTGAGCCTTGCTGTGCCGTGGTCTGACTTGGGTGTTGAGAACATCTCCTCGACTGCGATGCCATGCATGGATGATGGGGACAGGCATGGCAGACATGATGGCAGGAGGCCCAGTCAGAGCCCATCATGGGAGCCCAGGTGAGGGGATGCTGGTGGCTTGGCCACACAGAGACAGAGAGAAGAGGACAGGTGGACATCTACCAAGATAGAACAAGAGGGTGGATGGCATATGGGAAGGGAGCAGAGAGAGGAGTTGAGGAGGCTTCCTAGGTTTTTCTCCGTCCTTTTCTCCAAGTAGACCTAGACTGTAAGACTGGACATGGAGTTTCCACTACATAAGTTTAGCTTCCTTTCATCAGTGCTTTAGGAAGCTCCTAAGAAGCATTGGGAAACCATGGGAGGGAGGTGGCGGTTCTTACCCCATGGAGCCTGAGGCAGTATCTCTCAGACTGCAGGGTGCATACATATCACCTGGGGAGCTTGTTAAATTGCAGACTATGACTCGGTTGGTCTGGGGCCAGGTCTGAGATTCTGCATTTCTAAAAGGCTTACAGTTGACGCCAGGGCTACAGGTCCTCCAACCACACTTGACCTAGCAAGGCTTACTTATCCCATGTATTTTCCTGCTACACAGAGACATGAAACAATGACCCTGCAGATTCCCTGGATTCAGGGAAGGCACAGGAGCAGGTTGTAGCCCACCTGAAAAAGCTCTCAAGATTCAGGGTTAAGTCCATTGTTCTTGGACCTGTGGCTTTGAGCCCTCCCTAGAGATGCGAAGAATTTGCTCTGTGAAGACAGAGGTCCCTGCTCCTATGTTTTTCCTTTGGGAACTGATTTGCTTGGCAATTATTTCATAGCCTGTAGCAGTGTAGGCATGTTTTTTCAAGTCCAATCTCCAGAACTACTTTTGAGGAGATGTATTTTACATGAAAAAGAAGGCTTGGAAGCAAAATGACCTGTAGGCATGAAGACAGCTTGGCTCCTGGACGGAACAAGCTCTGTGTTACTAATGCAATGAATTGACTTGGTGTCTGGCAGAGAGAAATGAGGTTTGATTACCAGAGATAGTAACACTATGATGATCAGTTTCAGCAGAGAGGAACTTCCACTCCAAAGCAATGCCTCTGGCAATGGATCCATTTCCTATTTATTTATTAGAGAAGTTTACAGAAAAACCATACAGAAAGTACAGTGTTCCCATATACACACCCGCTTCTCACACACACAGTTTTGCCTATTTTTTACCATTTTGCATTAGTACGGTACTTTTGTTGCAATTGACTGTTCTATTAACATTAGCCCACTGTTTACTTTACGGTTCACTCTTTGCATAGTACAGTTTTGATATTTATTTTTTGTGGCAATTTATATACAACCTAAAACTTTCCCTTTTCAAATATACAATTGAGTGGTGTTAATTACATCCACAAAGTTATGCCTCCATCACCATTATCCATTGCCAAAACTTTTCCATCACTCCTAATAGAAATTCCATACCAATGAAGCATTAACTCCCCATTTCCCTCTCCTACTCGGCCCCTGGGAACCTGTACTCTACTTTCCGATTTTATGAATTTGCAAATTCTGCTTATTTCATGTAAGTGAGATCATGCTTTATTTCACCTTTTCTATCCAGCTTATTCCACTCAACATGATGTCTTATTTGTTCATCCATGCTGTAGCATGCATCAGAACTTCATTCCTTTTTGTGGCTGAATAATATTCCATTGAATGTATATAACACATTTGGTTTATCCGTTCATCTGTTGATGGACTCTTGGGTTGCTTCTACCATTTGGCAATTGTGAATAATGCTGCTATGACCATTGGTGTGCAAATATCTGTCTGAGTCCCTTCTTTTAATTTTTGGGGTTATATATAAAGAAGTGGAATTGCCAGGTCATATTGTAATTCTATACACAACTTTCTGAGGAATTGCCGTGCTGTTTCCCACATTAGCTGTGCCATTTTACATTCCTACCGTCAATGTATGCGTGTCCCTCTTTCTCTTCAACACTTATTTTCCTTTTTTAAAATAATAACCATTCTAGACGGTGTGAGATGATATCTCCTTGTGGTTTTAATTTGCATTTCCATGATGGCTCATGATGTTGAACATCTTTTCATGTGTTTATTGGCTTTTTGTATACCTTCTTTGGAGAAATACCTATTCAAGTCTTTTTCTCATTTTTAAATTGGGTTGTTTGTCTTTTAGTTGTTGAGTTGTAGGAGTTCTTTATATATTCTGGATATTAAACCCTTATAAAATGTAAGAGTGCTAAATATTTTCTCCCATTCTGTGGGCTTATTTTTTTTACCTTCCTGATAAAATTATTTGATGTACAACAGTGTTTTTTATTTAAATAACTTTATTTGAAATTAAAAAAAAAAACAAAAACAGAAAAAGGCAGCTCACCAGGTTATGTAAGCATTACTCCTAAAAAGTTCTGTCCAGTCACTTTTGTCTCATTTAATTCCAACTAACTCAGCTGCTCCTCTAGTGTTCAGAAAGATACACAGATGAGTACAGATTAGTTAAACGACATAGTCAAGGAGGTCTCCTTTATTAATGAAAAAAATGGAGAAAAAAAGGCTTCATCATATTCATTTCTCACGAAATAAAACCCCACTGGAGTGGGGAACACATTTGGCTGTTCTCTTTGTTTTGAGCAAATTTTCTTCTGCAGTTGCTGTGACTTGCTCCACTTTCTCCCATGCTTTGGGCCACCTTTTCACCTCAGTTTTCAGACCTGGTTTGCCCTGCCTTACAGCAGTTCAGTTTCCTTTTTTCGTGAAGCTTTTCTGTCTCCAGGAGCTTCTGCACTAGGAGATCCTGACCCATGGAGCCAGATGGGGACAGTGTTAAAAAATACCCCATTTTTTTTTTCTTTTTCTCTGCCCACCCCCCCGCCCCAGTTGTCTGCTCTCAGCGTCCATTCGCTCTGTGTTCTTCTGTGTCTGCTTCTATCCTTGTCAGCAGCATGGGAATTTGTGTCTCTTTTTGTTAGTCATCTTGCTGCATTAGCTCTCCGTGTGTGTAGCAACTCTCCTGAGCAGGCTGCACTTTTTTTGCACTGGGCAGCTCTCCTCACGGGGTGCACTACTTGCACGTGGGGCTCTCCTATGCGGGGGACACCCCTGCATGGCATGGCACTCCTTGCACATATCAGCACTGCTCATGGGCCAGCTCATCACACGGGTCAAGAGGTCCTGGGTTTGAACCGGGGACCTCCCATATCATAGGCGGATGCTCTGTCCACTGAGCCAAGTCTGCTTCCCAATACCCGGTTTTTTTTTGTTGTTGTTGTTTAGATGTACTAGCAATTAAGGACTGGGCTGAGAGTCCAGTCTGTCAGTAGCTCCTCTGTGGGTCACTCTGATTTCCCAGGTGCTGCTTGTATGTTTGTGGACATGAACACCTAGGGCCTGTGGGAACTCTGAGGTCTTGGGTCCTCAAGCCTGAATGTGCCTGGGACTCTTAGTTGCTATGTGTCCAGAACTTTGTAAGACTGGTGTGTGTGTGGTGGGGGTCTGGATTGACAGATGGATGCCATTGTCCTACCTCTTTTTGTTGTTGCTTTTCCTTTCATTCAGCATTTATAAGTCTTTCTCCAATCTTTCTTGTTCTAGCGTTCCAAGTGTGTTGAATCTGCCCTTTTATTTAGCTGTCCTTTAGAGGAAATATTTCTGGGGATGTCTTATGCTGCCATCTTGATGACATCTCTCATTGTGGGTCTATTCCTTAATGAAATGGCAGAGGAAGTATCAAGAAGTTTATTTAATATGTATTTTGCTGGAGATTATTACTGTAAGTAAAGCCTATTCCCAGGCCCTAGGATTTAAGGCTGTTTTGAAATGAGTGTCCTCCCATGTAGAAGGGGGTAGCTCAAACATATTGATCCTTCAGGGCCGGCACAGAAGGTTTTATTGAGGCTAGATTCCACATGGAAACTTTGTGTAAATGAAACTAACATTTGATTACTGGGAGAAAATTGCTGTGACTTGTCATCTGGTTTACCAACCAATACCATTGTTTCATAATATCCCCTTAGAGTAGTTCTAGTTCTTAATAATCTGTCCCATTTCAAATTATATGAGATATTGAAAATGTTTTCTTGACTCTTCCAGTCATTTAGGGTTTAACATTTAGGGTTATTGCACCAAGCAGTTACTCCAGCTTTCTCCTGTCTAGTCTGAAGAGCTCCCGAGTGCTGTGGAGTTTATCATTACAGGTTATTAAATTATCCTGTGGTGTTTTGCATTTTTATTATGCTCTTCACTTCTAATAAATGTAAATCTTCCCTTCAGAGCTCATACTGATTTCCTAGCTAGATAGTGTGAGGGATCCTGAATGGTCTCAACATACCCTCATCCTAAACCACCAGTATCTTCTTGTTTCTGAGTAGGAAGTTATTCAATAAAACCATTTGACTTGTTTGTCATTTTGCTCATCTAAAGAAGCCTAATTCCTCTGATTTCCAATGTTCGTGTTTCCCATTTGGTTCTCTTCCATTTATGGAATTGTAGCACACTCCAGGGATAACTGCTTGACAGGAAGAACCAGGCATGGTCTGAGATAGCCCTTAATGAAATATCTTTACTTCATCATACTATCTTAAAATGAAGGCAGAAACGTCTTGTGCATTTCTAGAAGTGCTTCCAGGTTAAGCGTGGGCATGCGGGTCTGTATTCTGTATTCTGTTGGCTTAGACCTGGCAGGGAAACCAGATGAGGATCTTAGATGAGGGTTCAGAGTGCTGGTCCCAGCAACAAGGCTAAAAAACCTTTTCTTTATCTGCCAAGAGAATAAAAGTCAGATCCATGGCGCAGTGACAGTTGCTTCTCAGAGGTGGAAACGCAGGCAGAAATGGGATGTGGAGGGGTTTCTCCTGGATCGACACACTTCCCAGTGTGAATAAAGGTGAGTCTTAGGCAAGATGATTGCCAGCAGGACATGACATATCTCAGGAGAGAATGGTCTGATTTGTACTCGGTTAATTCAGTCTTAGAAAATACCAGCTATAATTATGCAAAGAGGTGATGTATCATGGGCTTAGGGGCCAGATAGCCCTGTCTCTGCTGCTTCCTTAGCCACTTGACTTTAGGAAAGTTATGTAACTTGGCTGATCATTAGTTTCCTCTGGGAAATGGAGCTAAGAATGCATCCCTGGTAGCCGGAGGGTTGTAAGCTTTAGCAATAATGCATGCTGAGTTCCTACCACATCACCATTGGGACTCAAATTGTTTAAAACAAAATAAAAACATTAACAAAATATTAGGAAGTTGGATGTGACAACTAATCTTTCACACAGTTTTCACATTCATTGGATCAAGACCCAAAAGCAACAGCCTGCTGGTGATTTCTGACCGTTTCCTTCAGCCTGGCTTTTTGGCTGCCCTAAGAATATCTACAGATGTTGCTTACACAAATGCTGGGGCTGTCATCTCAGTGGAGTTGGTCTCCCTGGATGCTGCGACTGAGCGGATCGGTTTGTTCCCGTGTATTAAGCTTAGCCTACTGCTGCATCCCAGCAACCACGCACCGTGTACTAAGGGCTGTCTTGGGACTAGGTATCCAAGACCTGCAATGTGAGGGCCACCCCTCTCTTTTCTGACCCATGGAGGCATTCGGCAGTGGGTGGCATGTCAGCACGAGGAGGATACGGGGGTGGGGTGGGTGGGGGGGAGGGGGAAGGGAGCCATCACCGGAGGGGGCCAAGCCAGGTACTCTTGAGTGTGAGAGGGTATCTTTAATCTAGTCACACATGGTTTTCCCATGAGAAATTTAATGAGGTGCAGAAGGTGCAAGCCTGTGGTTTGTTACTGGTCTTTCAAAACATTGTTTTCTAAGCATGAAGAAACCTGGGAGACACAGTATAGCCCAGTTAACATTACAGGGCTCTAGCATTCCTAGGGACTGCATCCAATGAGCATCCATCACACGTTGAGCTCCCTGCTTGGTTCCAGCTCAGGGTTGGCACCTCCTAGTTGTGCCCATGGCTTTGCCCAAGAACAGAGCTGCCACCCCACCTTGCCAGTGCACCTAGCAGCCTGCTGTTAGCTCACCGATCCCGAGTTAAGCAGTAGCCACTTTCTTAAAGAGGTTAAGAACACACTGCCCTGTATATCCAGCTGGAGAGATACACGCCACCTTTCAAAAAGCTGGAGACCACAGCCCTGTTAGAGTGTGCATTTTCTTTTACACTTGATAATATTTCTAATGCCATCTTAGACCTGCTTGCCTATGTAGTTTCCCCAAACAGCAGATCTCTCCTGTTTTCTAGCCACAGAGCATCTCATTTCTGTCACTGTTCTCCTTGTCTGGCTTGACTCCATTATTCTGTGGTCTACAGAGCCATTTGGATCTTTTCTGGATGGGCCAGGAAGGTTACATTCACTCCCTCATCTCCAGTTGATCTGGAAAAATTCAGCTAATGGAATTTAATGTTTAGACGCGTAAGATATTAGTGTTATGTTTGGTGGGGATGTCTTTTCCTGCCTGACCCCAGAGCATGGATTTTCCCTAATGGAGGAAAATTGGTTCTTGGGGTGGGGCAAAATATTTTACTATTTATGTATAAAGCACAGATAGACATAGAATATTTAAACAAATATATGTTATGTCTGTGGTATTAAAATTTCATGGTGAGGGAGGGTACCATTAGGAAAAACTGTCCCTTGGGGGATAATGAAATAAAAATTGAGAACACTGAACAGAGTTTTACTCTTAACGCTTCATATTCTCCATTCACAAATAGTAATACCCAAAGGAAGCCTGTGCTCTCCCGTTGAGGTGAGGTTGCCCATGTGCTGGTTCTGGAAGGAGGCAGAGGCTGGTATGTTCATAGCTGAGGAGCCATTCAGAACTCTTTGGAGAAAGCCATCCATAAGGCTTTGGACAGCATCTGGGTCCCTCAGAGAGGTTTCAAAATACTAACCCACGGGCCCAGAATCATCTGGAGTTCTGGACAGAGGCTTGGGTGGTTACTAAGCAGCCAGACCACCGTGCAGTCCACAACCACTGGTCCAGAACAAGAGAGGAAAATGGCTTAGATTAGAGGCTGGCCCATTGCCAGAAGGTGGTAGTATTCTGCAGGTCTTTCTCCCATGACATTTCCTTACCTGTGCTTTGGCAAACTGGACGGCGCATACCCCAGCCTTTGTCCGTTGGATGCATTTCCTTATGAGGCTCCCTTTCTTCATCATAACCTGTTTGACATTCCACCTATTCTACAAAGCCCAGCTCCAGTGACTTTTCTTGTAAGAGACCTTCTATGAATCTTCCCAAACTTCTCTCATTTTCTTACTGCACTTGTCACATTTTGTTTTACATTATGACCATTTGTACCTCTTGTCTTTTTTCCCAGCTTTTTAGTCTCTAACTTATATGCCATAAAATTCATCCATTGTAAGTGAATAATTAAGTGAATTTTAGATTTGTTGAAGCTGTGCTGTCATCACAGTCCAGTTTTACAACATTTCCATCACTCCAAAAAGTTTGCTCTGCAGTCAATCTCTGCCCTCACCACCAGCCTCAGGCAACCAGTGATCTGCATTCTCTCTAAATTTGCCTTTTCTGGACATTTCATATACATGGAATCATACAAGAGATAGTTTTTTATATCTGCCTTCTGTCACTTACCATAATCTTTTCTAGGTTCATCCATGTTATAGCCTATATGAGTAATTAGTTCCTTTTTACTGATGAATACTACCATTGTATGAATATACCATATTTTGATTTTCCATTGACCATATGATGGACATCTGGGTTGTTTCCAGTTTGGGGTTTTTTTGATTAATGCTATTTGTGTACACATCTTTTAATAGATGTATGATTTCATTTCTCTTGGGTAGGTAGATATCTGGGAGTATAATTGCTGGGACACATGGTAAATTTATGTTTAGCTTTTTAAGAAATGGCCAAACTGTCCTCCAAAGTGGCTATACAGTTTTATCTGTTAAATTCCCACCACAAGGTGAACTTTTTCTCCTACTTTGACTAGGTATTCGTATGTCTTCTTTGATGAAATGTCTAGTCAAATGACTTGCCTTTTTTAAACAAAATCAGGTGTCTTCATAATGAGTTATAAGAGTTGGCTGATAGTGTTTTTCAAGTTATCTTAATCCTTGCTGATTTTCTGTCTAGTTATTTTCTCAGTTACTGAGGGTGTAGTGTTAATGTCTCGAGCTATTATTATGGAATTGCTTCTCTCTCCCATTTTGTCAATTTTTGCTTCATATATTTTGGGGCTATATTATTAGATGTGTATACTTTTATAAATTATATATACCTGATAAACTGACCCTTTTATTATGAAATATACCCCCTTGTCTCTACTAATATTTCTTGTTTTGAAGTCTAGTTTTGTCAGATATGAATATAACCACTCCAGCTTTTTTATGGTTACTATTTGCATGGTATATTACTTCCATCCTTTTATTTACATGTTTTTATGTCTTTGAATCTAAATTGTGTCCTTTGTTTATAGTATATCATTGTATCTTTTAATTAATTTATTTTTAATACAGTCTGACAATCTCTACCTTTGGTTGAAATGTTAGTCCATTAACATTTAATGTAAGAACAGATGTATTGGATTTATATTTGCCATTTTGTGGTTTGTTTTATGTCTCATGTCTTTTCTTGTTCCTTTGTTTCCCTTTTATTGCCTTTTTTGTTATTTAGATATTTTCTAATGTTTCATTTTAACCCTTTTTTTTTTACTATTTTAAAAATTATTTTCTTAGTATTGCACCTATATTATGCATCTTAATTTACCATAGTCTACTTCAGATCAGTACTAACTTGATTCCTATAAAATGTGAAAATGTTGCTCTAATCTAGCTCTATTTCCTCCCCCTCATTTGTACAATTATTGTCACACATATGTGTTATAAATCCAACAGTACAGTGTTATTTTATGCAATTCCATGCATTCAATGCTTATATAGCCTTTCATATTTACTCTCATGTTCACCTTTTCTGATATTCCCTATTTCTTAGTGTATAGGTTTGGGTGTGTATTTGTATTACTTATGATGTCAGTTCCTCAGCCCTAAGGACCTCCTTTAGTCTCCCTTACGAGGAAGATCTGCTAGCAATGAATTCTCTCAGTCTTTATTTATTTGAGAGTATCTTAATTTTGCCTTACTTTTCAAATGACTCTTTTGCAGAATATAGTATTTTGGTTGACAGTTTTTTTTTTTTCTTTTTTCACTTTAAATATATCATTCCATTTCTTTCTTTCCTGCATTATTTCTAGTGAAGGGTCTGCTGTTAATCTTTTTGAGGAGCCCTTGTACCTGATGAGTCTTTATTTCTTGCTGTTTTGGAAATTTTCTTTTGGTGTTTGCGTTTGAGTAGATGGACTATGATGTATCTAGGTGTGCTGTCTTAGTGTTTGTCTTACTTGGGGTTTGTTGAACATCTTGATTCTGTAGAATTGTATTTTCACTACATCTTGGATGTTTTCAGCCATTATTTCTTCAAATATTTTTCTGCTTCTTTTCATCTCTCATTCCCATATGGCATTCCTCCATTCCCGTCACATGTATCTTTGTATACTTAATGTCGTGCCACAGGTTTCTGAGGCTCTGCCCAATTTTCTTCATTCTTTGTTCTTCAAATTGAATAATATTAATTGACTTATATTCTGGTTTATTTATTCTTCTGACATTTCATATCTGCTGTTGAGCCCCTAGAGTGAAGCTTTCATTTCAGTTATTATACTTTTCAACTTCAGAATTTGCAATTGTTTCTCTTTCTTGGTAATTTCTCTGCCTTTATTGAGACCCCCTATTTGTTGTGTCATTTTTATACCTTTCTTTAATTCTTTTAACATAGGTTTATTTAGTTCTCTGAAGATTATTTATAATGGCCGCTTTGAGTCTCTAACTGCTTTTTTCCCCTAAGAATTATATTCTCCTGTTTTTGGGTTTTATTTGGTTTATTTTTGCATTTCTCAATTTTTGTTGAAAACTGGACATTTTAGATAATATACTCTAGAAAATCCAGATTGTGTTTGTTGCCTCCTCTGCCTTCCTTTCCGCTTAAGTTTGTTGTTTCTGTTTGTTTAATCACTTGCCTGGATAAGACTTTTGTTATTAATTTTTCTTTTTTTTATCATTGTTTTTAATTTCATTTTTATTTTTAAGCCTGACTTCCTCAGAGTGGCCTCTGTGTCTCCTCAGCCAAGGATTGGTCAGAATTGTGCTCAAATAGCTAGAGCCCTGAGAGTGGCCTCAAAGTTAAGGTCGTTTTTTAGTCTTCCCCAGCTTTTCCTTTCCTCTGGGTCCCTCTGCATCTCTTCTGCTTGTACACCCAGCTTCACATCAGCCGGGGAAGCATGGCTAGTGCGGACCCTCCTTAGTGCCCCTTGTGTGTGCACAGCCACCCTGGTCAGAGAGCTATATGGGCAGCTTATCAAGGCTTCGGCAGATCTTCCTCTTAACTTTCTTCCTAGTCAGTGGATCTGTTCCTTGTCCCACTCAGGACTACAGCCTCAGGGTAGCTGACCTGGGGGCCTTTCCCAGTCATTTCTGATCAAGATTGCTTCTCTTACTGACCACACAAACTGGGTGTGGGTTTTTCTCCTTCCACTCCAAACCAAGAGAGCTCCCTCAACAGCAAAGCAGCTGGCTTTCATTGCCACTCCCACCCTGGTTAAACTCTGCCAACCTGAGTGGGAGGGCAGTGGGAGGATGGGAGTGAGTAACCACAGATTTCTGCTGTTCCTACCCCAGGTTCTGCAGTTTTTTGTGAATAAATGCTTTTTAAGTTGTTGAATGCTGTTTGTGATTTTTTATTTCCAGAGCCCTGAAATGATTGTTTTTTGACAATTTTGTCCAGTTTTATCATTTGAGTAGAGGATTTGCCAAGCTTTTCACATTGCCATTCCAGCCCCATTTTCTTTTCCCATCTTCTGGAGAGGCAAAATAGTGTATCCTTTAAGAGTATGGCCTCTGGCACCAGATGGCCTGGGTTTGCATCCTGACTCTGCTATTTACTACCTGTGAGAACTTGTGAAATTTACTTAACCTTTCTATGCCCTCATTTTCTCATTTGTTAAATGGAGATGACAGTAGTATCTACTCTATAGTGTTATTATAAGAATAAATGGATTAACGTACATGAGAGACAGGAACAGTGTTGGCACACTGTAAATGCTGTACCACGTTGTATCCTTTTTAGCCTTTTAGCCCCCATACCGCTGGCCTGCTGCCTTGCACATAGTCAGTTCAGCAGACCCTAAGCAGTGCTTGACATTCAAAGAAAATGAGGGCAGCTCACAGAGTAACTGCAGGCACAAAGGGGCAGGACTGTAGAGGACCTGAGGAAAAGATGGCTTTGTGCATTGTTGAGGCCCAAGGTTGGTCAGTTTTTGTCTCGGGCCCATGTGTCTTTCTCCTCCCAGCTCCGGGAATTGCCTATAATGCCTGGTGCTGCTCCCACACCTAATGGGCTTGAGACCAGTTCCTGCACACTTGTGCTTCCAAGTAGTTCATTAGCATTCCCTTCACCATTTCAGATGTTTCTCTAGGTGGGGCACCTATGGGAGTGGACAGAGAAGCTTGGCCAAAGTGATTTTTAGGTACCCGCCCAAAGGGGATGCTGCAGAAATGGGAACTTGGATTCACCAAATTGTGGAGGCCCTACCTGGGCTGCTACTCACCTGTAGAGCTACTTACCTTGCACAGTGCAAATCAGAAATTGGCAGTATTTCTTCCAGCAGACAGAGCCCTCTACCTATGCCTGCAGCATGGGCAAGTAGAGTGCGTGCTAGATTCAGTGCCAACTCACCACCTTGGCCAGACGCCTTCATGCAGTAAGTTGTACGTCCTGCACTCCTCTCCATAGTGGCTCTAGCTTGGCCACCGCATGCCTGGTTCTGTGCTCAGGAGTAGGGCTATGGCCGTGATAAGACATCCTACCCTCAAGGAGCTTTCAGCTTTCATGAGGGAAGATGGATGTGTGGACATCATGACCACGGCGTGCAAATCCATGAGAAGTATCGTGATGGCATGGGAGAAGGTGAAGGCAGAGAAGGTTTCATGGAGGAGGTGGTGTTTGAACTTCATGCTGCTACATAAGTAGGGATTCTCTGGGTGAGCATGGTAGTGGGATGGGAAGGGTTTTGGTAGAAGCTGGGGGATGTGAAAGATTCAGGCCTCTGTAGGAAAGTGCAAACAGGGATTGTGGCAGCAGAGGAAGCTGGAGAGGTGGGACACAGCCAGATGAGGAGCTGGAGCTTTTGTGCCACTGAGGAGTTTTAAGGAGAACAAACTGATGAGGGTTAAGGATGAGGGAGTGGGTTGGATGGGGTGAGATAGGGAGGAGACAGCCAGTGAAGAAGCCCTTGGGAGAATTCAGGGAAGAATGATAAGGGACTGAACTGAGCCGCTGGGAATCTGGAGGAGGGAGAGAGGGAGAGGAGGAGCAGTGACGGAACTGGGTGATGAGCTGGGTGGGGATCCTGGGAGCTGGGAGCAGGAAGATGTCAGTGAAATGCTGAGGATCTTGGAGAGAGCAACCAGGAGAACAGTGTGTGCTGAGCAGGGAGTGGAGAGCAGAACTCCACTTTGGGACCTGTGGACTCTGGGAGCTTGTGGCCATCTGAGTGGCCAGGGCCAGTTGAAGTCGGGGGGTTGGGGGCATGAGGTGTGCGGTGGACTAGAGGGAGGGACTGAGTGTCCTCAGCATGTGAGTGACAGGAGAATGTGAGGATCCCCTGGTGAAGGAGAGGAGGAGGAGAGCAGGCGGTGAGGTTGGAAGAGATTCCAGGACAGCTGAGTTGCGAGTGTCCCAAGGCAAAGTGGCCAGCTATGACAGAGATGACAGAGAAACCCAGTAGGGTAAGAGCGGGAAAGTAGTAACAATTAGATTTAAATAGTAGGAGGTCACTGGGGACCTTAGGTGAGAGCAGCCCCATTGCACTGGGTTGACACGAGCATAGCAGTCAGCGAAGTGTGTCCAGCAGATGTGGACGTTCCTTCAAGGTGCTTGAAGGAAGGAAAGAAGGAGGATGGCCGTGATAGGGGATATTTTTTTTCTTTTTTAATTTAATTTTTTAATTGTCTTTTTTTGAAAATACATAGATCAGAAAAACATTACATTAAAAAATATAAGCGGTTCCCCCATACTCCACCCCCCACCCCCCCCCCCTCATCAACAACCTCTTTCATCATTGTGGCACATTCATTGCATTTGGTGAATACACTTTGGAGCACTGCTGCACCACATGCATAGATTAGAGTTTACATTGTAGTTTACACTCTCCCCCAGTCCATCCAGCAGGCTACGGCAGGATATACAATGTCCATCATCTGTCCTTGCAATATCATTGAGGACAACTAAGTGCCCCCACGTCACATCTCTTCTTCCCTCTCTGCCCTCAGCAACTACCGTGTCCACTTTCTCCACATCAGTGCTACAAGTTCTTCCATTACTAGTCACAATAGTTCAGGATGGAGGCAAAAAATATGGATTAGAGTGACTTACTGGTATTCTATAATTCTATATTGGTTTTAAGTTGTTTCAAGTTGGTTTTAAGTTGTTTTTACATGGATGACAATTGGACAAGGTTTTGGATAGGGTGGCAAAGGAAGTAGGGAGGGTGAGGATTTAGGTTATTGTTCTCTGTCACTGTCTCCACTTCTTTGTTCAATTATAGGTAGATCTTTGGGAGTTAAGCTAGTACCTACTGGTAAATCATTGTTAGCCCCTTCAATGGGGTAATGTGCATCCAGCAAGAAAAGAGGACCAGGTCTTCAGGAGATGGGGGGGGTGGTTTGGGCAGAGAGCTCCGTGTTGGATGAGTGGAAGGGCTGCTCCCTCTGTGGCCAGGAAAGGCTGGTGCCCCACGGCCCACTCCCGACCTGACCCTCCACTTTGAATATCAGGGACCCCACCTCTGGCTCCAGCACGAAGAGGTGATGCAGTCACATCTTGCACTAAGCTAATGTTCCTACTTAGCTCAGTTATAAGCTTTGGGACTTATTTTGGTACCTGTCTGTGTAGCATCTTTAGCCCTTTGAGCAGAGTAACAGCATCCCACAAGGGGTGGACAGTTTTATTCCTGAGGCAGTGACACCAGAAGTGATAATGTCTACTCTTCCTTCTCACCACAGTGGGAATAGCATCTGAAGATGCTTCCCTTTCTTCTAGCAGTTTTATAGTCCCGATTCTTATATTTAGGACTTTGATCCATTTTAAGTTAATTTTTGTGTATGGTGTGAGATAGTAGGAGTCCTCTTTTACTTTTTGCATATGGTGATTCGGTTCTCCCAGCACCATTTGTTGAAAAGACTGTTCTTTCCTGATTGAGTAGACTTGGCAGCCTGGTCAAAAATCAATTGGCCATAGATGGTGAGGGTCTATTTCTAAACTGCCAATTTGATTCCATTGGTCAATATATCTATTCTTTTGCCAGGACCATGGTGTTTTGACCACTGAAGCTTTGTAATATGCTTTAAAGTCAGGAAGTATGAGTCCTCCAACTTTGTTCTTCTTTTTCAAGATTTTTTTTTTAGCTTTTTGGGATCCCTTAACTCTTCAAAATAAATTTTATAATTGACTTTTCCATTTCTGCAAGGTAAGCTGCTGGGCTCTTAATAGGGATTGCATTGAAGCTGTAAATAATTTTGTGTAGAATGACATTTTAAGGATATTTAATCTTCCAATCCATGAACACGGAATGTCCTCCCATATATATTGTTCTTTGATTTCTTTTAGCGATGTTTTATAGTTTTCTGTGCACAAGTCCTTTACATTCTTGGTTAAATTTATTCCTAGATATTTGATTCTCTTGGTTGCAATTGTAAATGGAATTTTTTCTTGATTTCCTCCTCAGATTGCTCATTACTAGTGTATAGAAACATTACTGCTTTTTGCATGTTGATCTTATGCACTGCCACTTTGCTGAATTCCTTTATTAGCTCTAACAGCTTTGTTGTAGACTTTTCGGGACTTTGTATATTTAGGATCATGTCATCTGCAAGTTTTGAAAGTTTTACTTCTTCCTTCCCAGTTTGGGTGGTTTTTGTTTCTTTTTTTGCCTAACTACTCTGGCTAGAACGTCCAGGAGAGTGTTGAATCACAGTGGTAGCAGTAGGCATCCTTGTCCTGTTCCTGAACTTAGAGGGAAAGCTTTTAGTTTTTCACCATTAAGTATGATGTTAACTGTGGATTTATCATATATGCTCTTTACCATGTTGAGGAAGGTTTCTTCTATTCCTATTTTTCTACATGTTTTTATCAAGAAACCATGCTGGATATTTTGTTAATCACATCAATCAAGATGATCATATGTTTTTTTTCCCCTTCATTTTGCTAATATGGTGTATTACATTAATTGATTTTCTTATGTTGAACCACCCTTGCATACCTGGGATAAAACCCACTTGACAATGGTGTTTTGATGTGCTGTTGGATTCGATTTGCAAATGTTTTGTTGAGGATTTTTGAACCTATATTCATAAGAGAAATAAGTCTTATTTTCTTTTCTTGTAGTATCTTTATTGGCTTCAGTATTATTGTGTTGTTGGCCTCATAGAATGAGTTAGGGAGTGTTCTCTAACTCTTCAATTGCATGAAGGAGTTTGAGCAACATTGGTATTAATTCTTACAATGATTGGTAGAATTCACCTGTGAAGCCATCTGGCCCTTGGCTTTTCTTTCTTTGGAGGTTTTTGATGACAATTCAATTTCTTTATATGTAATTGCTCTGTTAAGGTCTTCTATTTCATTCACTGTCAATGTAGGCTGTTTGCGATTTTCCAGGAATTTGCCCATTTCATCTAGGTTGTTCCTAGTATCCTCTTATAATCTTTTTTATTTGTGTGGTCAGCAGTAATGCATGCCCTCTCGTTTCTGATTTTCTATATTTGTATCTTCTCTCTTTTTTTTGGTCAGTCTTACTAAAAGCTTGTCAATTTTTTTTTATGTTTTCAAACAGCCACATTTTGGTTTTGTTAATTTTTTCCATTGTTTTTTAAATTCTCAATCTTGTTTATTTCTGCTTTATTCTTTCTTATTTTTCTCTTTCTGCTTGCTTTGGGATTAGTTTGCAGTTCTTTTCCTAGTTCCTCCACGTGTGCAGTTAGATCTTTGATTTTAGGTCTTCTTTTTTAACGTAAGTAGTGAGGGCAGTAAATTTCTCTCTGAGACCTGCCTTCATTGCATCCCATAAAGCTTTGATAAGTTGTGCTCTCCTTTTCATTTGTCTCAAGATATTTACTGATCTCCCTTCAACCTCTTTTCTAGCCCACTGATTACTTAGGCGTATGTCATTGAACTTCCATGTACTTGTGGATTTTCCAGTTCTCTACCTGTGATTGATTTACAGCTTCATTCCAGTATGGTCAGAGAAGATGCTTTGTGTAATTTCACTCTTTTTAAATTTATTGAGACTTGTTTTGTGACTCTACATGTGGTCTGATTTGGAGAATTATCCATGTGCACTTGAGAAGAATGTATATCCTGATGTTTTGGGGTGCGTACTTCTGTACATATGTGTTAGATCTCATTCATTTATCATGTTATTCAAGGTCTCTATTTCCTTATTGATCTGCCTTCCAGATGTCTTATCTGTGTATGCCAGTGGTGTATCAAAGTCTCCCACTATTGTTCCTACACCACTTTTAACAATAACTAAAAGTATTTTTACTGCCAGTTTGGTTTCCAGTTCTATGTGGCTGCCTCTGCTTACCTGATAACTCCTCATTAGCCTTTACCACCAGGAGGGGGCTCATCTCTGCGGCGTGAAGTGGGGTGCTCTGCCCTCGGGAGCCAGGTGGCAGGCTGGGTTTCCACGCACTGGCTGCCTGGCTGTCGGCTGGCCAGTTATCTGCCTTATCAGCAAACTTGGGATCATCATATTACCTATCTCATGACATACTGGCGTGAAGCAATTGTGCTAATATATATAAAGCACTTTGTGTCTGTCATGTAAGTAATTAATTGATGTTCATTAAGGTCATCATTGATGATATTGCCCCTTTGGTAGGTTGAATTCTCTCCCCCGTGTGTTCAGGTCTTAACCCCAGGCCCTGTGGCTGTGAAGCCATTTATTTGTAACTGCATCAGGCTGGGCCTTAATCCACACGATTGGGATCCTTATAAGCAAAGGGAATCTGGAAGTACAAGCCAGAGGAGGAGACGAAAGAGACAGATCACCACGTGATGGAGGCAGAGATGGATTGCCAGCAAGCCACCACCAGAATGTACAGATTTTGGCAAAAGCACCACCTCCCCATACCTTAGTTCTGGACTTCCAGCCTCTAGACTGTGAGCCAGTAAATTCCTGTTGTGTAAGCCGGCCAGGCTGTCGTATTTTGTTATAGCAGCCCTGGCAGACTAAGACAACCCCCATTTGGGAGTCTTCTCTGGTACTCCCCCACTGCTATTTCTTTGGGCAGCCACAGCCCTAACAGAGTGACTCTCTTTATTCTGGCAGAAAGAAACTTTGTTTTCTCTCTGGTAATTGCCCGTTTTCATAGTGTCATCGCTGTTGTACTGGGAGCTGGCTGAGGTCAGGGATCAAGTCATGAAACTTTGCATCTCCTGGATTAGTCCCTGCCATGGTACAAGTAGACAAAAAGGGCCATTAGGTTCCCCTGATGGTCAATGGGCCCTGTGGCTTAGTGAGGCAGCTGGATCCAGTGAGAAGAGTTCTACCCAGGGAAAATGTGCGTGTGTACGTGCGTGTATGCATTTTTACTGTGTTAGGCTGAGACCGCCTTCTTAGGACTTATGTCTGGTCCTCTTGACAACTTATACATTTTTGTTGAATGCTGAGGAGACCATTTAACTCATACTGTTAAAATTTCTTTAATAAAAGAGGCCTGACCCCACACACATTGCAAGTGAACCAGGGCTTCACATTGTTACATGGAAGGTGCGAAATCCATCCTATTGATAATAGCATAATGGAAAAATACTTGGTAATGACTTTAAGTAACTGTGTGAAGAAAGTCTATTAGTTGACTATAAAATCTTCATTTTCCTATGATGGACCACTGAACTATAGAGGAAAATCAATGATGAGATTTATTAAGTGGGAAGCAATTCAATTTAGAGATGTTTTTGGAAGTGAATCATAAAATGTTAAATATTTTCTTTGAACTAACTGATGAACATAAAAATTCACTAAGTATAAAGAGTAATTAAAAATATTCCTCCGTTGTTCATTAGGGCCATTTAGAGAGGAGATTTAATCAGAGAAGAGAGAGATGAGAGAAACTAATAAGTGGGCTATAGAGGGAAAGATGCACATAATGAAGTAGAGAAGGAAGCAGGAGATGCCAGAGATGCATCTTAGAGACAGGGAGATGGATGGGGTTTTCTAGGTAGAGAAAGTCAGGCCAAGCCTCACCCTCTCAGACAAAAGTCACCTGTTGATCAGAGAAAAGGATAGTGTTCAGGTACAGAGAGAACCACCCAGGGTGTGACCCAGAGGGAGAGCTGGTGGGCCTGCAGGATTCTGCTGTCAGGAAGTGCAAAGCAAGCTATGTTGCATATTTGCAACCCTAGGCATAGCTGCTGTTATACAGTTGAAAAATGAATGAGATTAGGAGTCAAAACAATTACATTTAGAGATCTTTTTTCAGAAGAATCATAAAAGGTTATGCCTTCTTTTAGAATTAACTGATGAACATATAATGTACTACATATAAGGAACCATAAAAACGGCGTCTCTGTTGTTCTTTAGGGCCATATGGGGAAGGAAGTTAGCAGGAAAAGAGAGGGATGGGAGAAACTAAGAAATAGGAAAAATAGTCTGAGAAAGATACAAATAATGAGCCTTGTGACAAGGTGGGACTGTCACCTGCAGTTACGGGTGAGTCAAGGGATGGTAAGAGCATTGCCCAAGGTGTGGCCCTCACAGCCCCACATGCCCCGTCACTCCTGTGCCTCCTCACACAGGATGAAGATTCTCAGAGATTCTCCACGTCATTCACACTCTGCTTTTTAACAGTGCTCTAAATTACTCAACTCCAAGGAGCTGCTGTTTAGATGAGGTACAAACCCACACCATGCACCTCATGAAAATGATGGAATTGCTACTGCCGCGTCATCATGGAAATGGTTTCAGGGTTTAGATGGCGAGCCCCTTTCCCCGTTTAGTACAAGAAGACTGTAGCAGTTTGGTATGCTTATGAATCCCCAAAATAGATACTGGATTATGTTTGTAAACTGGTCTGTACCTGGGCATGATTAAGTTATGATTTGGGCTTTGACTGGGCCACTTCAGTAGGGTGTTGAGTCTCCGCCCCTTAGTGGGTGAGGACTCACAGATAAAAGACATGGCAAAGGACAGAGTTGAAGCTTTTTGATGCTGGGGGTTTTTGATGGAGTTTGATGCTGAAGTCTTATCTTAAGCTGGAGCCCCCGGAAGTAAGCACAGAGGAAAGAGAAGCCAGCCCCGGGAAGAGTGGAACCCTGAGCTCAGAAAGAAGCAAGCCCTGGGAATAGAGGAATCCTAAGCCCATAGCCCAGACAGCAGCAAGCCCTGGCAAGAGAGGATCCCAGGAAGCCTGAACCCTCACAGCTGTCAGCAGTCATCTTGCTCCAACACGTGAAAATAGACTTTGGGGAGGGAAGTAACTTATGTTTTATGGCCTGATAAGATCCTACCCCAAATAAATACTCTTTATAAAAGCCAACAGATTTCTGGTATTTTGCATCAGCACCCCTTTGGCTGACTAATACAAAGACATATCCTTGGAACATTAGGTAAGAAATTGAAATAGTCTTGCAAATTACTGGAGTGGAATTAAAAAAAAATACCAAAAAACCGTGCATTAAAGTTTATGTGTTAGCAAGAAACTTGGCCAGTGTTTATACGACCAGATATAGGGATGATGTAATTTCCCACACTAGATTGATGGAGAAGTATGGAGCACAGGTCAGCAAACTACTGCCCATGGGCCACCCATTTTTGTAAATAAAATTTTATTAGAACACAGCTCTGTCTATTGGTTTACTTATTGTGCGTGGATGCTGTTTTTGTGCTGTAACGATAGAGTTGAGTTGATGCGACAGAGTTTATAAGGACCAGAAGCCTCAAATATTTACTTTCTGGTTCTCTGTAGAAAGAGTGTGTCAATCCCTGTTCAGAAAGCCCTGCCAGAGGTCCCCGGGTCTTCGGGTGGCTGCAGCTGACTGAGGGTGACCTCTCCTGCACTGTAGGTAGCACCTCTTCCTTGACATGGGCCCTGCTGTGGAGTGTGCCCTTTGAGGGTGCAGCCTTCCTGGGGTCCTGCTGGGCTCGGTCATGCCTGCATGTCCTCAGGGTTTCTGCCCTCCAGGCTCCCGCAGCCCGATGGACAGCCTCACAGGGCGTTCTGCTCTCTCAGCCATCACAAGGGCTCCGAGCTCCGAGCTGGGGACTGGGCCAGGTGTCCAGGTGAGACTCCCCCAAGGCCCTTCCAGCTCCAGTCTTTGGACCTCTGCTCCAGTCAGCTGCCAGCTTTGCTGAGGCGTCACTCCCCCGCGTGTCCTCCTTTCACTTTCCGCCAGCATTACCTTGCTCGAGGCGTCCTTTTTTCACCAGTCCTGTCCAAGCAGCCGCCTCTGGGGTCTCTCCTCATTCCCTCCTCCCTGCATGCTATAAAGCACTGCCAGGATGTTATTTTTGAAGGATGGCTCCTCCTCACGAACTTGCTGTGGTTCCCCGTTGACCTCCAGATCAAGGACAGACCCTCACCCTGGCTTCAGGCTGTGGAATTGAGTTTGAAGTTGTAGAAGTCACAGATAGCATGCACTCAGAGATGAGGCTGCCTCTCAGGGGGCCCCTGCTCTGTGCCGGCTGCTCCGATGTGTTATCTCGTCTGATTCCCAAAGAAGCAATATTGATGGCCCCACTTCACAGATGTGGAAAGAGACTCTGAATGACCCCGTGACTTGACTGAGTGCTCATTAAAGTCAGATTTGAACTCCAAAGCCACCCTCAGGTGAACAGGCTGGCGGTCACCTACCTGCCGGTGCATCTCACTGATGGAGAGACCCTTGGAAATGCCCACCTTGTGTGCGCGGCATCTGAGTTCACAGTGGGAGAGGGGCAGGGTGCATTTGAGAGCTCCCCAGTGATTCCCAGTCCAGTCCCATGGGTCAAGCTCTCCTCGGGAGGGCTTTGGAGAGTAGCCTGGAGCTGGAGCTGGAGCTGCTGCTCTGTGTTAAGTGAACCCCTGAAAACTTGCCTCTGGCTGGCAGCTTCGGAAGGTGATGAAGGGCTCCCCTGTACCTGGCCGTGGCCTCTCGGTGCCTCTTGTCTGATGGATTTTCTGATGATGTGGGTTTTAGTTCCCACTTTTAGGCTAGGTCCCCCAGAGCTGCAGCTGGCCTAGCGTGACACAGGTACCTAAGGTGCAAGCCTCCCCCAAATGCAACCAGCTAGTGTCGATGAGCAGAGGGTTTCTGGGGTACTCTGTGGAAATGAGGAGGAGGTGCTTTCGGTTTGTACCTAATGTAAACAGCAGGCTCTTTAATCGTTTGCAGCGGGGTAGGCTTGGAGAGGATAGGTCATCCCCTACACAGGGGTTCTCAGAGCCGGGTCCCAGCAGCAGCCGTGCCGTCTGTGAGCTTGCTAGAAATGCACATTCTCAGGCCCCACCACGGCCCTACTGGATCAGAAACTCTAGGATGGGGCCCATCAATCTGACGTCTTCTGGAAGATTCTGGTGCCCCCTGAGGTTTCAGGTCCTCGGCTCTCAATCGACTTTTAGTGGGTGACTGGGTGCCTGGACTGCCAGCGGCGTTCAGCCCGGGAGCTGGATAAAACCTTAGAATGCTAGGCCTCCCCTCAGGGCTGTAGGAGCTATACTTCTAGTAAGAGCTCCAGGAGCCTCTCAAATGCAGGCGGGTATCTTTGAATCACTTGGCTCAGGGTAAAGTCACATCTGCCTTTCTTTTCCTCCTGGCATTGCTGCTCCTTCGGCTCTCATTGTCAGGCCATTTCCACCAGTCCTGTTACCCATTAAGTAAAGACAGCCATTCCCATTGGCACACGTCTGCCCCATGGCTGGATTCGTCCCTGCCACAGCAAGGCCACAGTGGGCTTTATGGTCTCCTGTATACTTAATTAGTCCATCTTCTCAAAAGTGTGTTTGAAGTGAATGAAGACATTAGTCCCTGATCTAAATGATCCACAAAGCATCTTTTTTTTTTTTTTTTAAAGATTTATTTTTATTTATTTAATTCCCCTCCCATCCCCTGGTTGTCTGTTTTCTGTGTCTTTTTGCTGTGTCTTGTTTCTTTGTCCGCTTCTGTTGTCGTCAGCGGCACGGGAAGCTTGGGCGGCGCCATTCCTCGGCAGGCTGCTCCCTCCTTCGCGCTGGGCGGCTCTCCTTATGGGTGCCCTCCTTGCGCGTGGGGCTCCCCTACGCGGGGGACACCCCTGTGTAGCACAGCACTCCTTGCGCGCATCAGCACTGCACATGGGCCAGCTCCACACGGGTCGAGGAGGCCCGGGGCTTGAACCGCGGACCTCCCATGTGGTAGACGGACGCCCTAACCACTGGGCCAAAGTCCGTTTCCCCACAAAGCATCTTTTCAGAATGTTTGTGTAGTTTAACTGTTGACACAGCCAGGCAAAGGGGTATCCCCAAGGCCTGTGAGAGGCCACAGGTCAAGGGAGGGAAGGGGAGACCCTTTCACTTCCAGTTGCCCCAGTGGGTTGCTGGGCAAAAAGCATGGCTCACTGGGTGGACTGGGAGAGAGTGTAAACTACAATGTAAATCACTAGCCATGTGGTGTAGCAGTGCTCCAAAATGTATTCACCAAATGCAATGAATGTCCCACAAAGATGAAAGAGGTTGTTGATGTGGGAGGAGTCGGGTGAGGGGGGTGGGGGGTATACGGGGACCTCTTATATTTTTTGAATGTAACGTTTAAAAAAAAAAACGGGAAAAAAAAGCAAGTTTGAACTAGGACGAGACCTGCAGGCGCAGGCGTTCTTGCTCATTGTAAGCTGGTTGTGCTTTGTTTTGCCCACAGCTGTCTGTCTCCACCACCCTTATCTGTTATCATAAATGCATGCACCTGCCTGATATTTGATGATGAACCACACCTGTTGAAATGACGCTGCTGTCCCATTGCAGAAGCGCTGCTGGGTGTTTATGTTGTTAGGCCTTAGAGCAGGAAGGAGAGGCAGCTTCTGGCTGCTTCCCACCCCACCGGCTTGCCTCCCACTCCCCTTGCACTCCACCCTGTGGGGCGGTCCCCAAGCTGTGGCTTGCAGTGATGCGCGGTGACTCCCCTGCATGCCCCTCTGCCCCACTTCTTCCTCTGGCCTCTTCTGGGTTCTCTCAGGACTCAGCACAAAGGCCCTGGTGACCCCCTCCCAATGCCCCCCCCACCTCCCGGGCAGTTAGCTGGCCGCCTTTTATGCTTCCTCACCTCCTTAAGTAGTACAAACCTTTGTAGAGTATTTGTTCATCGTGTTTGTGTTATGGTGGAAAGAAGTGAGTAAATGAAGACAGTGTTTTTACTTGCCCAGACCTTTCCAAAAGAACTTCTTTGGCAGTATCTGAATGCCACTGTGATGAGCCAGGCCTCTCTCAACTTCTTTCCTGATGACTCCAAATACTTTGCGGTTGGAAAAGCACGATCTGATCACCTAAGCAGATCTGAATGAGGAGGGAGCCGGCCTTGACTTAGAAGCACGATAGGGATGGGGAAGGGGGACGCCGGTGGGAGAAGGCTGTGTGCAGACACGGCGTCCGGCGGGCAGGGCTTTGTGCCAGTTCTAGAACACTGCTTGGCTGACTTTGCCGCAGCGCCAGTGCTAAGGGAGTGACCCCATCAGTATGCCATTCCCTAGAGCTGGGCGTCTCACCCTCCTCGGTCTCCCAGGGAGCTGTAGAAATTCCCAGGGTGCTTTAGAACCTCCCAGGGTGCAGGCCACTCCCCAGGCCAGTTAAGGCAGAAACTCTGGGAGTGTGAAGCATCATTGCTCCCCAAGTGCTTTTGGGGTGTAGGCGGGTCAAGAACCCCTGGGCTAAAGAAGTCTCTTTAAACATATGGGACTGAAAGTGCCTGAAAGGGAGCCACTGGCTACTCTGCTGTTACTCTACAAAGGGGAATAGAATCGAGGCCTGCTGGCTGGGCAGCCCAGGTCTGCACAGGACGTGGGTGGACCTTGCAGAGCTGCGGTGCAGGCCTGGGCATTTCCCACAGTGCACCTATTTATTCATGCATCTGGAGGGTGGCCAGCTCCCCGTGACTCTCCTTCATGCCCCCTGCCTCCAGGCACTCGCCCACGGCAGACCCAGCGCGTCTCCCTAAGGTCTAAGTCTGCCTCTGAATTGCTTCTCAGACCTCTTTCTGGCCAGTGGTTGGGCCTTTCTCTTGAGAAGAACCTTCAGGCTCTTCTCCCCATCCCTTCCCTTTCCCACCGTCCGTTTATCACATTTCTGTCCCCTGGCATCACTCTTGTGCTTTTCCACCCCCCATGTTCTCTGGTGTCCCTAGACAAACGATGATGGTGATGGTTATGGCAGCCCTTCCCTGGCATTTGCACATCGATGGCCTTTACTCCTGGAACCAGCTCTGTAGGCAGCACTCTTAGTCCCATTTTAGAGATGGGGAAGGTAAAGCAATGTGTGAGTTGCCCAGGTTGCATGGAGCCCTCACCCTGCCCCTCTGCTCTGCTGCCCATCACTACGCTATTTAGACAAAGGCCACTCTGTGCCAGAGGACTTTCCATGCATTATTTCCACTCTTCACATCCATCCTGCCAGGTTGGTGTTTTATTCCTATTTCATAGAAACCGAAGGTTGGAGAGGTTAAGTAAGTTGGCACAGCTAATTGAGGGAATAGTAGCAGGTTTTCTGCACTCCATAATCTGTATTCTTTCCCCCACACCGCGCTGGGTTGTCTACGTTCCTTGGGGTGGCAGTCGTAGCTCCTGATAATCTGTAGCCAACCTACCTTTCTAGCTATTTTCCATGCCGTCATGAATCGTCCCAGCCTACTTTTGCTCATGCTGTTCGCTTGGTCTGGGGTGCCTGACCCAGCCCGGCTCACGGTCTAGTGCAGTGTCGGCTCTCCCATGACAGGGCCACTTGCCTTGCTCAGAGGCACACTGCAGGGAACCTGCAAACAGCAGGAGGTAGAAGCTGTTCTCCCCTTCTCCCTGCCCTTGGTAACCCTCTAAGAGTGCTGCCTCCTCTTGGCCTCCTAAGTGTGAGGTTTGCATTGTGACCATAGCAGCAGCTTGCTTTGCCTTAGAGTTGGGTATGTGTCCACCTTCCCTGCTAGATGGAGGCCAGGTGCTGGTCTCGTCCCCATTTCTGTATCTTTTGTGTCTGGGGCATTGCCAGGCAAATAGCAGGTGTTCAATGAATATTTGTTAAGCAAATGGAAGGCAGACAAGAATAAAATGGTGGAGAAAAATCATAAAAATATTCTATCCAAGGGGCCTTGGCAGGGCAACAGTGCATAGAACAATCAGGTTTATTTGCCTGATACCCTCCAAGGATACCCATATTGTTTGAAAATATCCAAAAGAAGGGAAAAGAGCAACCAAGCCAGCCTAATGTGCTAATCCAGCTGGTCCATTTTGCCGCTCAGAGTTTTGTTTTGTTTTCACTTATTTTCTTTAGGTATACTTTTTTCTTTTAAAGATTCATTTCATTTATTCCCCACCCCCACCCCGTTTGTACTCACTGTCTGCTCACTGTGTCTGTTCGTTGTATGCTTTCTGTCTGCTTATCTTCTTTCTTAGGAGGCACCAAGAACTGAACCCAGGACCTCCCATGTGGGAGGGAGGTGCCCAATTGCTTGAGCCATATCTGCTCCCTGTTGCTTTGTCTCTTGTTGTGTTTCTTCTCTGTGTTTCCTTATTGTGTCATCTTGTTGCATCACCTCACCGTGCTGGCCTGTCACGTCAGCTTGTAGCCTTGCTCGTCTTCTTTAGGAGGCACAGGGAATTGAACTCAGGACCTTCCATGTAGTAGGCAGGTGCCCAAATGCTTAGACCACATCCACTTCTAAGTATACTTTGCTAACCATCTAATTAAGAAATCCCTGGCTCTTTTTTCCTTCCAGCATTGATTTGATAGGTACGGTGAGTGGGGAGTGTGGGCAACCTATGGACTTGAGGACTTTTACACAGTTTCCTGTGCCCTGAATAGGAGTGGTGTGTGGGGTGGGGGAAATAGTGTTTCCTGAAGGATGAAAACAGATGCCAAGAAAAACTCCCTTGGTATGAGGAAATTTAATTCTTTCAACAGTTGAAATAGGGTTATAATATCAAAGAAAGAGTTATCTGAATCTTTGGGTTTAAATCAATTTGCACAAAGGCCTTTTTAAAATTATCATAACATAGGAAACATAAATTTTGCCATTTAAATCATTTTAAGTGTACCCTTCAGTGGCATTAATTATATTTACAGTGTGCTATCATCAGCACCATCCATTACCAAAATTTTTTCATCACCTAAAATGGAAACTTTGTATCCATTAAGCAATAATTCTCTAAACTCTAATCTCCTTTCTGCCTCTATGGATTTGCTTACTCTAGCTATTTCATATAAGTGGAATCATACAATATTTGTCCTTTTGTGTCGAACTTGTTTCAGGCAACATAATGTCCTCACGATTCATCCATATGGTGGTATGTAGCATTCCTTTTCGAGAGGAGTATTCCACTGTGTGTATATGCTACGTTTTGTTTATTCATCTGTGGATGGACACTTGGGCTGCTTCCACCTTATGGCTATTTTGAAAAAATGCTGCTGTGAACATTGTTGTAGAAATATCTGTTCGTGTCCCTGCTTTCAGGTCTTTTAGGTACCTAGGACTGGGATTGTCAAGTCATAAGGTCGCTCTCTGGTTAACTTTTTGAGAAACCACCAAACCCCTTTCCACAGGGGCTGAACCATTTTAGGTTCCCACTAGCCATGGAGGAGAGTTCCAATTTCTCCACATCCTTGCCAACACTTATTTCCAGTTTTTAAAATAAATATTAGCCCACCTAGTGGTTGTGAAGTGGCATCACACTGTGGTTACACAAGTGCCCCGTTGCATCTTGTAAAAGTGAGAGTGGGTGGATCAGGGAAAGGGCAGGGTGACCGGGGAGGCAGGAGGGCGGCTTCCTCCACGGCCACCTGAATTTGCTCAGAGCTTTTGTTCCGCTCCCCGCAGGTCAGCGTCCTGACCACGCTGGAGCGGAGGTTCAACCTGCAGAGCGCCGACGTGGGCGTCATCGCCAGCAGCTTTGAGATCGGGAACCTGGCGCTCATCCTCTTCGTGAGCTACTTCGGGGCGCGCGGGCACCGGCCGCGCCTCATCGGCTGCGGCGGCATCGTCATGGCGCTGGGCGCGCTGCTCTCGGCGCTGCCCGAGTTCCTCACCCACCAGTACAAGTACGAGGCGGGCGAGATCCGGTGGGCGGCCGAGGGCCGCGACGTGTGCGCCGCCAACGGCTCGGGCGGTGACGAGGGGCCGGACCCCGATCTCATCTGCCGGAACCGCACGGCCACCAACATGATGTACTTGCTGCTCATTGGCGCCCAGGTGCTCCTGGGCATCGGTGCTACCCCCGTGCAGCCCCTGGGGGTCTCCTACATCGACGACCACGTGCGCAAGAAGGACTCCTCGCTCTACATAGGTAGGGGGCGTCTCAGGGCGGGGCTGGGGGAGGGAGGCTAGCCCAGTCCTGATGTGGCGCTCGTTGTGGGGTGCAGCGCGGGGCGTTGGTGAAGGGCAGGTGGACCTGTGCACTTTCCTTTTGGCCGGCACCTCTCCTGGTCCCAGAAAATGAGGCTTGCCGAGGTTGCACCCTCAGAGCATTCTGGTGTCACTGTCTGGGATGCCACCCTGGCCATGGAGCTTTTTAACAGCGCCCCCCAGATGGCTCCAATGGGCAGCAAAATGTGAGATCCAGGGTGCTTGAGCATTTACAAGTCTGGAGTGGGACGACATGGTCAGGAGGAGGTTGATGTTTACCTGCTGTGTGTGTGTGTGTTGTGTGGAGAGGCCTTTTGGGTTGACATATGGGAACCCCTAACTTTGTTTTTTCTTTATTGGCCATTTATTTATTATTTTAATTTTTTTTATTTTTCGGAAACCCTCCTTTTAATAATCAGAACGCTCTCCTGGTCATTGTACCGATGCTGGGTTACGGCATTCTCAGCATTCGGTATCATTGGAAGTTGGTCATGTGTGGTCATTTTTTTCTGTATTGGGGGAATGCAACGAAACCGAATATTCAGACAGAAAAAGGGTATGCATGTGATTTTACGCATGATTGGGGGCTGTAAGTGTTTCTGATGTGTTACACTGGAAGGACGTTGGCCACTCGTGGCCTTGGATGCTGCGGCATCTCAGTGATGAGGGGCCCACGCAGCATACGGCATCCTGGATCTCTGCTTGTAGGCACCGTTGGGCGGTCATTTGTAGGGGCTGGGCTGGCCTGCCGAGCATCTCCATCCCTTGTTCACCAAATATAATTTGCCTCCCACAAGGTGTTAGATTATTTTGACACCTCCCCTGTCACCGAGTGCTCAGGTTTGAAAAACGTTAACCTCTACCTGGGGGAGCTCTGTGCCAGGTTTCCAGAAAGCTGTGTGCCTTGGGGTATGAAGTTAATTATAATAGCGCGGTTTAGGTTCAAACAGAATTTGAGATGGATTTGACATAAAACTTCCTGCCTGCCCAGCTCCCACCGTCTGCTGGTCAAGCATTTAAATGGTTAGACACCTGAACGCAGGTTTTCCTTTGTGCCTTTCTCTCCTGGCTCTGGAACGGAAGGCCTCTGTTGAACAAATACGGTGCTGCCCTATGTTTCAGCCCTTGGTGATCAAGGTTCTGGGTGGGAAGGATATGCTTCCCTGTCCAGGGTGGTGACCCATGAGCCTGGTCACGACCTATGGTGTAGAGGATGCAAATAGAGAGGATGGCTCAGGCCGGAGATGGCCTTCAATTATTATATCTGGAGGGGAGGGCAGGGCTGAGGGGTGGGTAAGGAAATTATTGACATTCTTTGACTTTCAAAGCTTGAGTGAAAGCCCCTCTGTGTGAGTAAGCTGCAGACCAGGACGTGGGTTACAGTGTGTGCCAGACAGGTCTCCTGAAGCACAGCCAGACAACTGGCCCCCGACTTGGCCGCTGCCCCCCAAGGGCCCTGAAAGAGATGGGGAGGAAGCCAAGGGAGCTTGCTATCAGGTGACAGAGCCAGAGCAGGGGGAAGGAAATGGGGATGAAAAGCTGGGTTCTCGTCTCTAATGATAGAAAGAGCTAGCATCATTTCCCGCTGAAATCCCTCCTGAAGTCATCCCAGGGCTAAAGCGCCTCTGCCTGGGGCTCCCTGCCTAGAGTGGCAGGCTCAGTACCCACTTCCGAAGTATTCCCTGGGGATCTGGGTATTTCCCCCTCCACATGGGGCCTGGTTTGCACGAAGCTGGAGGAGCCAGAGGCTCCTGGATTCGTGTGTGGGAGGTGGGTGCATCAGCAGAAGGGCTGACCTTTCCAGGCAAAGGGCCTTCTCCAATCATGATGTAGTTAGTCTTTGGTAGGAAGAAGAGTGCGTGGCAGATTTCTGCATGGATACCTTGTTTTCCTCTCCAGTAGTGGGAGAGAAGTAGTGTGAGAGCTTGGGCCACTGCCTGTTTGCATGATGCCTGGAGGTCTTGGCAGTTCTGGTCCATCTGGCCAAATTCCCAAGCTTGGTGGGTCAAGGCTGTGGAGATGGCCATGCCAAGGCTCACAGTGCCACCTCTGCCTCTCGGAACTAGCCTTGTGGGTCTCTGTTTATAGGGAGCAGCACAGACCAAGCTTTCTGCACAGATTGACCCTCAACAGGTGGCCTTTTATTCCAGGCATAGTTTCAATTCTCCAGGAACAGCTTAAGAAGATGGTTCATATGCAGAGCATAACGGTCCATTCAGCTATGGTATAGGTCTTAAAGTGTTTATAATCATGATGTGCACTCAGCATTTATCCCCTCTAATAGGGCATTAGGCCCCAAAGCCACTAAACTTTGCTTCAGGAAGTATATGCTGGTGCCCACCGAATGGGATCAAGGCGAATTTATGGCTTCTTAATTCCATTTGAGAGAAGGAAAATCCAAAGGACTGACGCTGGAGGCTTGGGGGCTGCCAGTACGGAGGGACTGTGGCCATCAGGGTGGAATGCCATACTCCACCAAAGCTGTTCTAGAGAGGCCCTCACCAGACATTCTGGAAATATGCCTAATGTGTGAGTGTGGATTGGAGATGGAAAGGGTTGCGAATATTGCATGTGTCAGCTGCAAGGTTGCTCGCCCTGGATCCTTTCCTTTAGGTGGGAGGAGGGAAGGGGATATGGCATACAGCATCGTGGCTTTTGGTTTTGAGACCTGCCTTTGGGTCACCATCACCCGTGGCTGCTGCCTACACGTGTCTGCAGTGTAGACTCCAGCACACCCGGGGGACCGCGAAGCATTCCAGCTTGAGCCAAGCTGAGTTTCTCCACTGTGATGACTATTTGCTTTGGTCTCTTGTGTTCCGGCTGCTGCCAAATTCTCGGATTCCTCTAAGAGCGCTCCCCGGGGGGCTTTAATGGCTGGTGCTGTTCTGTGGCCACTCCTTCCCAGCATGGGGAGGGAGCCAGGGGAGCTCATTACCAGGGGACAAAAGCGCATGAATGGGGACATGGCTCTGCTGTCAGGCATTTCACGATAGCACAGTGTGGAGCAGTGCCTCAGGGCACGCGGCACCCTTTCTTCCTAAAAGGCCAGAACGGGCAGGGTGGTAGTGGAATCCCTTAGATTTGACGGCAAGACTTGGTCCAAGAATTGATCTTTGAGAGTCCAGTCATGCCTTTGGCTCTGCGTAATGACCTTCCATTAGCCTACTTGTCCGAGCTGTCCCGTTTCTCCAAGTCCCAAATACTGCAGGTCATATTTGCTTTTTATTTTAAAGATTTATTTTATTTATTTATTCCCTCCCCCTCCCATTGTTTGTGCTCACTGTCTGTTCTCTGTTCCATTTGCTGTGTGCTCTCTGTGTCTGTTATCTTCTCTTTAAGAGACACTGGGAACCAAACCTGGGACCCCCCATGTGGAAGAGAGGCACTCAATCGCTTGAGCCACCACATCTCTCTGCTTTGTTGTGTCTCTCCTTGTCTTTCCTCTTTGTGTCTCCTTGTTGTGTCATCTTGTTGTGTCAGCTCACTGTCTTGCTCATCTTCTCCAGGAGGCACTGTGAACCGAACCCAGAACCTCCTATGTGGTAGGGGGTAGCTCAATCGCTTGAGCCACATCTGCTTCCCCATATTTGCTTTTTATGAAAGTGTAAGTAGGATGATAGGATGGGCTCACCATGCTCTTTTATTAGGTACTGCTACTTGGTTAATTACCTTTCTTTTGAGGAGGAGGAGTAGGAACAAGAAGAGAGCAGTAATGATTTTTAAAATAGCTTTTTTCTGACTTAAAAGGTTGTTCACTGTCAACAGTTTTAGAAGCATAGGAAAAGAATAATTAAAGAATAGTTACTCTGAGCTTCTACTATATATATAATTCTAGTTTTCTTTCTCTGTGTTGGTATGTTTTTCTACAAAATGTGCTTGTAATGAACAGTGTCTTGTAAGATCATTTTTCTCTTAATCCTTCATGAGTATATGCCCATGTCATTAACTGTTCTTCCATGGTGTCATTATCCCTGCCTACACAATACATAATATTTCTAATGGATATATACCGTAATATTTCATGCCCTTTATCGTTGGACATAGACTTTTAAAATTTTTTCTCTTCTAAACAAAGCAGACGGGTGTAACTGTGATTCTGAGAGGTTAACCTGCCCAAGGGCGTTAGGCTGGATGGGGTTGGGCTCGAACGGAGCTCTGTCTGAGTCTCAGAGGGAAACTCGTTCTAGGCCTTTCTGGGATCGGCTCCCAAGGCTGGGATGGGGGTAGAAGGCTGGTAGATGGTTCCGGGGGTCACATGCTGGTCAGAGACATCATACAAGGCAGCCTGAGGCCTTGAGGAAATCTTAGGAGCTGGGAAGGTGGAAAGAGAGCAGGTGTCTCCCATCCCCTGGGCTGCAGTAAATGGAGAAAGAGTGGTCACGCCCGAGTGGAGAGGCGGGTGTAGAAGGGAAGAGCGGAGGGCCCCAGCCGGCAGTTCAGGTCAGGGTTCTGGAAAGAGGCTCCTCTCCTGTTTCCTGCTGCTGGAGTAGGGTGGGTTCAGACCAGAACTGAGGCTTAGGGGGCGGAGGGGGCGCGCGTCTCCTTAGCCCTCTCCAGCTACCTTCTCAAGGCTGTTCGTTCCATTTTTGGATGGTGATAGGCATTAGGAAGTGTTAGAAATTGCCTCTTGAGAACTTTCTACGCCCTGGTTCTGGTTCTCCTCTCTGGGCCCACCTTGATGCGTTCCGACCCCTCCTCCATGTGTGGACAGCTCCCCGCAGTGGCCCCAGCCTCCTGGGGGGGGGGGGGGGCGCTGCCTGGAGCTCGGCTCTTCTGCCTGGACCTTCCTTGATGGGGTTTCTGCCTGGAAACGTCCTTGATGGGGTTTCCCACCATGCTTCAGCTGTGGTCTCCACTTTAGAGGGGAGTGCCGGGCACTGGGGGTGTGCGAGCCCCAGGGCTCAGTACCGACTCTTACCTCATTCATCTTACCTTTTCTACATGGAGCTGCATTGGGCTGTTTTTTTCCCTCTCTGAAGGTCCCTGAAGAAAATTTTGAGGATGTAGCTTTTTAAAAAATCTTTTTATTTTAGAAGAAGAATAGTATCACAAGATGATGCAAAATATAAGAAATCCTATATATCCTCCATCCATTTCCCCCCAAGGGGAGTGTCTTGCCCAGCTATAGTACAGTATCAAAACCAGGAATTTAGCATCAGTGCTCTGCACAGCGCTTATTCACATTTCACCAGTTTTACATGCACTTGTTTGTATTTGTGTATAATTCTGTGCGTTGGATCACGTGTGGCGGATGTAGTTTTAAAAAGGCAGATTGGGAGTCAGAACAGAGGGTATTGCACCCTGCAGGTGGGTTTGGCAGGCACATGCACGCATGCAACGCTGACATACACACACGATACACGCCCCCGCAAGTAGGCAGACACACACTTAATCAGAGGAGGAGAGCGAGGAGGAGATGCACACCCAGGGAGACACAGGGAGACACGGAGGGACACAGAGATGGGGAAGGTCGGCAGTTTCTCCAGAGAATGCGAGAAGGGAACTGGGGAGAGGACAGCGGTTGCTTGAGGACGGCTTCCGGGCGGGCGCCTGTGTTGTCAGGGCGCTTGCAGCTTGGCTCGATACCTCGATACGCCGAGCAATTGCTCCAAGTCGGCAGCACGTATTCTAGACAGGAATGTGTCATGTTTCCTTTGTTTATTACTTATATTGAAACCCACTGGAGCCCTCCATGTTCCAGTTAATGATGCAAAGAGAATTATTCTCAGATTTCATCTGCCAAGTGTTTGTTTAACACAAAGGTCAGAATAATACCAGCCACCAGGCGAGAACCAAATTTCTCTTTAGAGCCCTGGGAGGAAAGAGTTATTTTGCTTCTGATGAGTTTTTGTTTTTTTTTTTTTAACTTGGCATTGGGTAAAATGTGGTATAACTCTCCAAAGAGTGGGAATGAATCAAATACACTGTGACTGCAGTTCATCTGAAAAAATAATTAAAAAGCTATCCCTCCTGGGAGCAAGCAGAGCTCATTATAGTCTTGCGACTTCATTGATATTAAAGTTTCCCTCATTAATTTCTTTTTCTAGAATAAATGACACTGTAAAACGGGTCCATTTGTTTTGGCCATATTCCATTCCTTCTCCCCAGCTGCCCGGTCACATGCCATTTCCAGTGTGTGTTTAGCAACGCGCTAGGAAACGTGCCTGTGGCTCTTATCTGGTGTTTCCATATTGCTTGGTGTTTCTCATTCATTTTCAGCCACTCATAATTCATGCCCTGTGGTGCACGGAATCACTGCCGTGCTCACTGCCTGAGTGACCTTGGACAAGAATCCCAGCCTCAGCTTGGAGTCCGACAAGACTTGAGATGGAAATTCTGGCCCCTCCATGGACCCGCCTCTGGGGTCTTGGACCTAGTTCCAACCTCCCTGAGCCTATTTCCTCCATGGTAAAATGCTGAACCCTGGGCACTAGATCTCATGTGCTGAGTGGGGCTCAGTAAACACTGTCCTGTTCATCTTTCTTGTCATAGCTTCTCTGTTTCTAGATGAGCTTGTTCATCTAGAAACTTGTTCCACATATTAGCAGGTTTCTTGACAAGAGTAGTTGGATCCTGATTTCCAGCCTGGGATGTAATCCATCTGGTAGAGCTGAGAATAACAGCCCTTTCGGTCCTGAATTAAACCAGCAGGGCTCTTCTTTTCCTGCAGACCCCCTCAAAGTACATAAAGTGCTAGCGCTGCTCCAGGCAGCCAACGAGTGCTCTGTGTTAATTTGGAGGCACCACGGCATATGGCCATTGCCCCAATGTGATGCTCTCTGAGTTCCAGCCAGTGCTTCTTAATTTGGGAGGGTATTGTGTGAGTTTTTAAAAAATGATATACTCTCATGTTAGTAAAATTAGGAAAACCAAAATTATATTAAAAATTAATAGTCTGGATTCTAGGTACCTATAGCTAATCACTCTCAATATTTAAGTCTATTTCATTCCAGATATTTTTCTTGGTATATATTTTTACTTGCTGAAAATCATATCATAAGGAAACCTGCCTTTTATCAATCAATGCATTGTAAAATTTTTTTCTATGTCATGCATGATAGATATCATTTTAGATAATTGCATAATATTTTATCAATTGAGGCACGTTGGAGTCTGTCCATTGGATAGTATGGGGACGAACTTCTACGTAACTTTAGCCTCTTCCAGGTTTGCTGAAAACTTTAAAACTCAGGTTAGTTCACATTGATTTTAGTGTGAGCTGGAAACCAGCTATTGGCCTTAATGTGACTTTCTCCAGAAGATAAATGAGCGAGACACAAGAGCATCACGAAGCAGGCTTCGGGCCGAGAGTGGTGCCTGTCCTGAATGGTACCTGCCTCCCGCATCTGCCTCTTAGGGACGGGTAGGTAGCCCTCACCAGTGCTGCAAGTGCTCAGATAACAAGCGAGAGGAGCAGACTGGGTGGGGAAACCGGGGAACCGAGGGTCCTTGTCGCCTCCTCACCTATTTGTTGCCCTTTGCGAATACAAAGTCAGTCTGACCGGATCTTCTGATTTTTAAGTGGGACTAGAAATCCCTATTTTTCAAGTGGACTGAATTGACAACTCATTCAAATCTTCTCCAGACCCTCTGTGTGTCAGTGTGTGTAGCCACTTGCAACAACTTGGGGGGCTGCTGGTTTGGGCTCTTTGCTCCGGACCATCAATTTCAGATTATACTTGCTTTTCTTGAGTAGCAAATAAATAAAGCAGATAAGAAAGAGAGAAAGGAGGAAAGGAGAGCTGTTGCACATAGTGAATGCCACTGTGAGGACAGCAGTCATCTCTGGGGTTCCCAATGATGTGGGTGTTGGGATCAAGGAAAGGGGGTGGGTTTGGGCATAAGCACAGGGAACAGTGGGAACGAGTTGACACCTGTGGCCAAATGGGCCCTTCGGGGAGCTCCTCTGACTGACTGCTCACATATTGCTCTGTAAGAATGGGAATGTAGGAATGAAAAGAAACAAAATGAGGGAAGTGGCTGTGGCTCAAGCAATTGGGCTCCCGTCTACCATATGGGAGGTCCAAGGTTTGATGCCCAGGGCCTCCTGGTGAAGGCACGCTGGCCTGTTTGGTGAGCTGGCCTACACAGAGTGCCGGCCCACGTGTGGTGCCACCCCTTACAGGAGTGCTGCCCTGCACAGGAGTGCCGGCCAACACAGAGAGCTGATGCAGCAAGATGATGCAACAAAAAGAGACACGGAGGAGAGACAGTTAGAGACTTAGCAAAACCAGGGTGCTGAGTTGGCACAAGAGAATGGTTGCCTCTCTCCCACTCCAGAAGGTCTCAGGATCGGTTCCCAGAGCCACCTAATGAGAATACAAGCGGACACAGAAGAGCACACAGCAAATGGACAGAAAGCAGACAATGGAGGGAGGGGGGAGAAATAAATAAATATTTGGAAAAAAACAACAACAAAATGATGTGATCAGGTTAAGCATGGCTGGGTGAAGATAAATGCCATTTCCTGTTGTCTGGAGGGAGCAGTGACTTCTGGAGGGAGCACTGGAGTGCAGAAGCCAATACCAGTTGGGGTTGGTTGGGCCCTGCAGATGCTCACTGCCTGGGATAGAGTGTCTTTGCAAAGGGACTTGAGAACGCACCATCAGGATGTGTTATAGACAAGATGTAGGACTGGAAAGGCCCAGGCTGACCTCGAGAAGTTAGGTGGGAAGGGGGAAGATGACAGCAGGGGGTTTTCCTCCAACAGGATGCTGAAGATTTTTCTTGAGTTTATTTCTGGGCTATTTAGTTCTTTCTGAGAGAGAATAATCTTGGATCGCTCCCCCTCCTCCCATTTTACCTACGAGAAGCTTTCTGTGAGGGCAGGTGGTGGGGAGGGGTTGGTTCCATAGAGGTTCGAAATTTACCACCACTCCCTCTTCGCACTGGGTTATGTCCTTCCTCGTCGGTGGGAAGCAGGTGCTTCATCGCTAGAGAATTCTTTACTGTGAAGCTGCCTCCTATGAGGGTCTTTGCTGTGGAGGTTGGCTTTTGTCTGTCAAGCCCCTCGTTTTGCACCGGGAGCATGCCTCAGGTAGTTCCTGGCAGCTACAGCATGTTCGTGGGATCCAGCCGTGGCCAGGCACGATGCAGGGAAAGGCTCCAACCTCTAATGATTGGCCCAAGAGTGAAAACTGGACACTGAGAGAGAGGGCACCTTTGCATCTAGAATTGCTAGTCCAGGGATTCCAATGTCTACTTTTGCTGTCACATGCGGACAAGTTGCCTGGGATGAAGACTGCCCAAAGAAAAGTAAACCAGGGGAAAGAGAGGGGGAGAGGACTTCCTAGGTCCAGCCATGCCTGAAGCTGCCCTCTATCCCTTAGCATCCCAGTTACTTGAGCAAATCAAGTCTCCTTTCCAACATTTGCAGCTGACAGAATCCTGCCTCATCAGTCTTGAACGCTCTATCATGTCATGTAAGAGATGGACCAGGTGGTTCTCTTCAGGTTTGACCAAGCACCTTCAAACAAGGATAGAGGGAGGGTTCCATCCAAGGAAACACGTGTAAGGCACTTGTCTTGGGATCAGTTCTTTTGCAATACCAAGATGTTGACCATGAAACTCTGAAGAACCCCTGACCCTATAAATATAATAAAAAGGGATGTTGGGTTGAAAGTTCTAGATTCGTTTTCATTTCAGCAGGAACCCAGAGGCCAAAACTAGGCCCCCCCTTTCTGCCTCCCCACCAAAACCAAACAAAAGCACTTGGCAATAACCTGTTGTGAGCTTCGTGCAAGAACAGTAAAGTGTTTAATAGCAGATCGTTTGTGTGGGCGGGAGAGTGTTGGACATGCTCAGTTTATTCAACGGAGCTGCTTTAGTGAATGGAAAAAACACAACCAAGCCTGGCTCCTTTACGTGAATGCAATTGCCAGGGCCACCTTAACTCCCTGCTAATGACTTCATATTGTCAGGAACGAACAAGCTAAATGAATACCTTCCATTCCCAGCTCGGCTTTGCCATTTCATTCCTGCCAAGCCTAATGTGCGTGTGTGTGTGTGTGTGTATTTATTTTTGCCCACATACAGATGAAATCTGAAGCTACCAGAGCATTAGGCAGCTAATGGACACTCATAAAATCTTAGGTGTCGTCGTTAGAGCTGGCTTTTGGGGATTTGGCTTGAGAATGTCTGGAGTCATTACCGGCTGCTTACCTGGAGTTTGAAGCTGAGGGTCCTTAGGTGTACTGTAGGGGACAGTCCCCAACCTTCTGAAGTCGTATGAGAATTATGTATATTTTTTGCGGATGACCCATCAAAGGTTAAAACCACACGATCTTAAGAGAGTCCTGATGTTGAGCAGACGTTGATGGCAGCCAGCTCAGCCGAGAGAGCTGAGGTGAGGTGGTCTGTAAGAAGTGACAGATGGCATCTGGGGACTGTTAAGTTGTTTCCTCTTCAGTTCAAAACTTGAGTTGCTCCCTGGAGAGCCCCTGGACTTAACAACAGGAGACGTCTGGGCATCATTCAGGCAACTGCGGGGAAACGTCAGAGCGCGTTCTCAGCGGCACTGGAGGCAGCCACTCAGCCCTCCTCTTCCCGTGTGACTCCTTCTCCAACCCCCAAAAATTCATTTGGGGCTAAATTTTTCCATCCCTTCCTTCAGCCTAACTGGATGTTTTGGGAAATAGTAAGCAAATTTTCTGTGCTGGGTTGAAGTGATGCACAGATAGGAAAATTTAAAAAAAATTTTTGTTGTTGTTGTTACAAAAGCAGAAGTATTAAAAAAATCCACTTGGATCATTAATAGAATCTGAACTCTCAAAGTCAAAACTTTCCATGTGCTCTTACCAAGAGGAAATCTCTTGTGGCAATTAAACAGGGACCCAAAAAACCACCGGGTCACGAACGCGGCAAACGTTTTACTGCAGGTCAAGTTGCTGTGGGGGGTAATTGCAGCCTTTTGGAAAGTCCCTGACTTTACCAGGTTCTATTCCCTCCTCTTGCAGGTGTGTGGGGTGCAGGGGGTCTTGGGGTTGAGCTCACCCTGGTCTCTCTTCAAGGGGAGATGATTTTCTCCCCTTTTCTCTGTAGTGTTCCAAGCATGGGGTGCAAATAGATTTGAAGACCAACTGCCTCCTTTTCTGGGCGAGGCGTTATCACTCTGAGAACCTTCACATTTGCCCACCTGCCTTGTGGGTTGTTAATGGAGTTTACAGAGGAAATTTGGATTCTCAGCAAGAGGCCTCATTAACTCAGCAAGGATCTAATAGATTCTAAAATCGTGTATGGACACTTGGAACCTTTTGAAACCTAGTTGTGTCTATTATTAGATCGAAGTCATTTCACCTACCCTGGCCTCAGGCTGTACATTTGCATCATGGGGAATCCAGCTGGATATACCGTATTTATTTAAGTGCACTTTAATACCTGTGATTCTGGTACTAAAGACAAGATTCAAAGACCGTCAACGGTGTAATAAAGAACAGAATGCCTCTCCCACACTGGTGATTTCGTTTTATTTTATTTCTTAGTATTGGCCTTGTTACTGATGGCGAGCAAGGCTTTAATGGTAGGAGTCATTACTGTCACAAAGAGAATTTAACAGCTCTCTGCTTATTTAGATAAGTACACTAAGCACATGCGGACTTGAATAATGACCATAATAACATGGAATAGATTAGCTCCCATTTATGGAGTCCCTGTTCTAGGGCAGACACCGAGAACGGTGCTTTGCATGTACCTTCTTGCTCCCCCTTATAAAACCCGGAGAGATAGGGGTCATTGTTCTCATTGTACAGATAAAGAAAATACAGCTGAGGGAAGCTGAGTAACATGCCCAAGGTCGTACAGCTAGTGAGTGGCCGAGCCTGGATTAGCGTCCTAGTCTCCATTGTCCCAAAGGCTCTACCCTCTGGATGTTTTTCTGCCGTACGCTGCGCCTTACCCCATCCCTGGTTGCTATTAGTTACTCAACAGGATAGTTACTCAACAAGCATGTTGCATTAAGTGTGCGAATGGACAACCTGCTCCACCTAATTACTTACGCATATCTTTTTTTGGCATCCTGGAGATCCTGGGGTGCTTGTCATTTTAGAGGTCAAGGATGAAATGGCAGAGGTGCTGTAGTCAGGGAGAGACCTGATGGATGGTAGGGTGCAGAGGGCCAGGCCCACCCTTGGGGATTTTTGAAACTCATCGGATAAAAGTTTACTCCTACAAAACCCACGTAAGTTATTTTCAAAATCTCCCTGTAGTAAAGTGAGAGGAAGTCACTCGCCAGACGGTTGTGTTTCCATTTCAGGCCCAGCAGCGTTTAATTGGTACACATTCATTGCTGTTAGGCAACTCAGGCTTGAGTTTTCTCACTCCCAGGCTTGGCTAATTGACTTACTTTTTGTGCAAGCCAGGAAGTAACTTTATAACCTATGAGACCTCAGCTGGGACCAAGAAGATAAGAAAATAGGTTGAAAAAGACTTCATCGATCATGGATGAGGACATGAGAAAGAGAAACTAAAGAGAGCACAAACTAAAATAGTTATTCCCAGGGAAATGGACTTGGCCCAGTGGTTACAGCGTCTGTCTACCACATGGGAGATCCGCGGTTCAAACCCCGGGCCTCCTTGACCCGTGTGGAGCTGGCCCATGCACAGTGCTGATGCGCGCAAGGAGTGCCATGACACGCAGGGGTGTCCCCTGCATAAGGGAGCCCCACGCGCAAGGGGTGTGCCCCATAAGGAGACCCGCCCAGCGCGAAAGAAAGTACAGCCCCTGCCCAGGAATGGCACCGCACACACGGAGAACTGACACAGCAAGATGACGCAACTAAAAGAGACACAGATTCCCGTGCTGCTGACAACAACAGCAGTGGACAAAAAAGAACATGCAGCAAATGGACACAGAGAACAGACAACTGAGGCGGGGGGAGGAAGGGGAGAGAAATAAATAAAAATAAATCTTAAAAAAATAAAATAAAATAAAATAAAATAGTTATTCCCAAGACCATTCAACCTGGGAAAATAATCAGCAGCCTCAGTTGTTCATCCGTGTAGGATTCTAAAGATCTCCATGAGTGCCTGTGGCAATGACCTTTGGTTAGCAGGTGGAGGTGGTCCCACCATGGATCCAAGGGCAGAGTATATTGGGTCCAGGTAGCTGAATGTTCTTCTGAGTATGCGTCATCAAACTACACTTTCCCGAGGTCACTCAGATTTTAGGTGAACTTTGGACAAGTGGCAATCTCCCACTGGTCTACCTGGAGGAGTAAGGAGAGGGGCCAGAGGGTGAATACCGGTGAGTGATATAGTATTGAATTTAGCAACATTGTTGGAAAATTGGAAGACTGAGCCCCTCTACTCTACCTACTACCTATATGCTTGTGATGCTGGATCCATATATCTAGTCTCTTAAAAAATGTCTCCTCTTGGGTGTCCTTAGACATGGGAAACCCAGAAAGTCCAAGATCCAGCTCTTTAATTTCCTCCCAAGTTTGCTTTGTTATTGATTCACATCATGCTTTCTCTCCCAACCCTGGATTTAACTATCCATTGCCTCTTACTGAGCAAGGCTCCTGAAGGTCTCTTTTGTCTGGATCTCCAGTCCCTCTGCTCATGCCATCACTGCCACAGGCTGGGCTCTCAGCACCTCTCACCTGGACAATTGCTGCTTCCTTGACAAGTCTCCTTATGTCCAGTCTCTCCTTTCTCATGTCTGTCCTCCACATTGCTCCTGCTGTACAGCAGCTCTGTACGTTTGCCATCCTGAGAGATGCACAATGTTCTGGATTCTTGGTTATGAACGTTCCAAAAAATCTGCATTTTTTTTTCATTTTATTGCATAAAATATTGCATTTCATTTTATTGCATAATAGCAGTATGATTATGTATACACATATAGTGAATATATTAAGATAATGATATTGTGTTAAGAGACTTTAACTTGACCACTTTTTTAAAGGACATGTTAAATTTAATTGTCTGCTTTTCATTCATTCATTCATTGATTCAACAGACATTCATTGCCATATGCCAGTCTCTGTATAAGTTGCTAGGAATACACAGATGAATCAGACACAGCATCTGCCCATCAGGCAGTCTGAATGAGGATAATATCAGTAAACACTTATCGAGCACTTAGAATGTGCCAGAAACTGTGCTAAGTTCTTTACATATATTATTATTTGTGTAATTCTGAAAACAATCCTTTCGATGAAGTTTTCTTTTCTCCCTTTGAGAGGAGGAAATCAGGACCCAGAGAGATCAAGTAACTTTTCAAATAAGGGATAGCATTGGGATTTGAACCCAGGGGATTTCTTTCTCCAACGGATGTATTCCTGACTTCTGTGTTCTCTTGCTTCCAAAGAAACTATATCAGCCACTGTCATAAAAGCCAAGAGTTTGAAACACAGAAAGGACAAAATGGGACACAAGGCTAATAGAAACATGCATATGCATTTATATGTGGGGAGTTGGGAAATATTGGCCAAATGTGCTTAGGAATATTTTACAAGTGTGAGCAATGACTCAGGTTCTTGCAGAGAGATACTCTGCCTTCCAAATCCTAGCTGCCCTTGGAGAAAAGAGGCATTCTGCATGGTCTCCAAACAAGGAATTGTGAAGCCTCACTTTTCAGAGCTATCAAATGATGGTCCCTGAAAGGATGCATTCTTGGGGCAAAGAAATAACATGAGAATACCTCTTACGGTGCCTCAGAAAGAAGGCAGTGTCTGCGACCTGGCCCTCTGGTTATCTGGGACGAACATTTTCAGAACTCATGAGCATTCAGAGCTGGAGGAGTGAGGTGGGCTTCCTGTGAATCATGTGGGGCCAGCCTGAGAGGGGGTGTTGCCAGGGGCTCCCCTCAGTCCCCTCTTCTCTGTGGGTCTGCTCTGCTTGTCTTGTTGGGTGGTGTTTTCAGTTTGGAAATGTGTGTGTGTGAAGATGAAGGGGAAAACAAAAATTACTGTTCTTCTCAAAAAAATATAACTCAGTGTGTTTGTGCTTTTACGAATGCATTTCCCTGCTTCTGTAGACTGTTATGCAAATAATCCATGAGCATCAAAGTGACTTTTAGTGTTAAGTCAGGTTGGAAGGATGGGTGGCATAGCTTGCCTTCTGCAATGGCTATGTCCCTAGGTTTATTACTTTTCCCAGTGTTCTCTAGCTTGCGGTGCAGTCTCTTGTTGGTCTTGGATTTGATTTTACATTGCTACAAGCTAAAGGCATAGCTGGTTAATGTCCTGTGAATGCTGTCAGAAGACATGAGACTCCTAGGTCAGAGACCAAGGACTTTATTACTCAGGGCCTAATAATTGGTTGGTGTTGGTTTCCTTTGCATTTCTAAGTACCATGGGGATGATGCAGAGTGCCCTGCACACCTGAGTAAGTTATGTTACAGGAAAGAAGGCCACTCAACTTGGGGAAGCTACTGCTTTTATAGCAAACCATAAGCAAGCCTGCTTTTTGCCCCAGAAGGAGACATCATCTCATCCCTTAAGATTGCTCACTGCAAGCAAAACCCCCAGAAATGGCTGGATAATTGTCAGGGCATCGCGACCCATCAAGAACTGTCTCAACCAGTACTTCTCTGCATCTGTCTTATTTGTTTTAGAATAGAGTCAAGTGGGTGTCCCAGGCACTCCTTTGTCAAAACTACTGCTCTAAAGACATTTACCAGTATTCCCTGACGTTTGCTCCAGGTTTTATAGTTCTCAGGTTCGCGCTATTGCAGAAATATCCAATCAGATTTCTTTCGAAGACCACCTTAACAAATTCTGAACACTGCACATTACAAACCTCTAACTTTTCTTTTTTATTTGTGATGGGAATTTTGAAACCAGCCAGAGGGATGAAGTTGGCCAGCAATGATCAGTTTTCGTTATTACGCAGTAGAAGGATTCTTGTATATTTCCTTCTTCTCTCTTTCCATGGATTGAACTTCTTTTCAATACTGAGCCCGGTTTTCCTTGCCAATGATTTACATAAGTCTGTAAAATAATGCCCTTCCTAAGATCTTAATTTTTAACTTCACCATTTCATGGTAGGCAGCTGACCCCAGTGACCTGGCATTCTCAGTGAATTTCCTGATTGGATTTCTTATGTTAAGTAAGAAATATTAAGGGGCAAACTATTTGATGCTGTGAAGTGGCCTTATGAGTGGAGAGGAGGAAAAGGTGGGTGTGGTGTAACTGCTCCATTGAAGAAAACTGGGAGCTGCGGATCAGAGGGGGATGGATCCAATCTTGAACTAGGGAAAGTTCAAGACGATGAGGGCAAGGTTGTTCTTGCCATGCATTACCACTTACTTAAAATCTAGCCCACCCCTCTTAGCTCCTAAGATGAGGACTGTTTAATTCAACCAGATGATTATTAAAAGTATCATCTACTAGACAGAGTAAGCATTAGCCCTTTCTCTTCTTTGAAGCTTCATGGAAGGTGGTAGACTCTGGGGGCTGAAAGAGGGCATTTTCCAGGGGTGGCTGGTGTTTGGGAGAAAGAAAGGGCTTTGTACTTCCTGCTTGGTGAGTTCTAAGAGAATGTTACACATGAGTGTTCAGAAGGTGTTGCTGAAGAGAGAGCATGCCCGTCCTTGCCATCCTTTACCTCTTCTTGGAATGGCTTTTGGTTGAACCAGGTTCATTGAGGTCTTTTAGCATCTTAAACCTTAGAGGGGAAAGCACAATTAGCTTTGGGAACAGCAGATAAAACATAAGACCTACTTATTACAATTTTCACTGCTCCTAATGGAGTGAGTATTGTTTAAAGTCCTTGCTAAATTCGAAAACCACTGAGCAAGGAGTCACAAGTGGATGAGTGATTAAAGGTGAGGGCCTCTGGAGACAGACTAGCTCAATTCCTCAGTTTTTGCACCTGTACAAAGGGGATGATAATAGTATTTCTCTTATTAGAGGCATTGTGAAGTTATTCCAGGTGCCATGAGCATGTGCCAATATTGGCCCATACTAAGTGATCAGTGCATTATTATTAAGTAGAGGAGAGAAATGGCCACGCAAGCCCCATCTACTAACCCTACGCGGTTTTCTGGTTGTAAGCTGTAGTGCATTTATCTTCCCAAATATGTGTCACTATGTTACAGAGCTGCACTGTCCAATATGGCAACTACTAGCCACACATGGCTATTTAAATTAAATTAATTAAAACCAAATGAAATAACAAATGCAGTTCCTCAGTTGCACTAGATAAATTTTAAAACTCAGTAACCACTTGTAGCTTGTGGCTACCATTTTGGGGAGTACAGATTATATTAATAGAACAGTTCCGTCATGGTAGAAAGTTCTTTGGGACAACTCCAGTCTGGAGGGTTTAAATCCTGAGGCATCTGATGGCATTAAAATGACTGAGTGCATATTTCTGGATCTCCCCCCACCTGCCCCTGCTGTGAGTCCCTTTTCTGCAAAGAGAAAATGCATGTGGTGCTACTTATGGGAATAGACTGTTCCAGCGACTACAGGGTTAACGATGATAACGATGATGGTCTCTAGATAAAGGTGAGGAGCTGGGAGCTCCCGTCTCCCTCAGTCAGACAGGAACAGGAATGTGTAAGCCAAGCCCTCCTGAGAAGCCGTGGAGAGTCCCTGGGACCAGCTTCCTTGGCCAGACTGCCTCCGGCCTTCACCGTCGCTGGGAGTCACCTCCCGTCACAGAGGCTGCATTTCCTCCTTCACTGCAGTTCCCAAGATGTTCCCGAGCTCTCCTATTGCTCCGTTTCCCCATCGGCACACAGGTCCCACTGGGTTCCAGAGACATGGCCACCCAGATCAAGGGGTGTGTTCGGCCTTTCCTTCAATGGCTGATAATAGGGAATTAGTATTGTTGAGGCTCTGCTCCTCGCATCCGCAAAGAAGAGAAATCAGTCCCGTTAGGGGCGGCGGAGGCTGGACACCTTTGTCTCCCTTTCCTTTGGGTTTTGTCTTCCTGCGAAGTGGGAAAAGGGCGTGAGCTGTGCATTTTACAGCCGAATACCTGGCTGTCTTCCCAGTGAGGATGTAAAAGGAAACCACCCACTTGCATTAAAACGCGTTTCCGCTCTTGAGGGCTCATTAGGGACGGCGTGATTCAGAACCCCCGTGCTTGGCCATCGTCTTTCTGCCTTACCTGTTGAGCTGTACGCCAGGAAAGCCTTTTCTTTGACTCTGTGGGTGCCAGAAGCGTGGCTGCTCCCTGCTGTGGGGAGAAGGGGGTCTTGAGCTGCATTTAAAGGGGGAAGGCTATGAGGCAGGTAAATCAGTGGAAAGGGGAGAAGGGCAAGGCGCATTCCAGGAAGAAGAGCTGATGTCAACTTTTAATTCAAGGGTGTGTTAGCACAACTCCACCACTTCCTAGCGATGTGACCTTGGCTAAGGAATTGAACCTCAGTTTTCGCATCTGTAAAATGGGGATAGTAGTAATGCTGTCCGTCTCCTAGGGCTGCTGTGAGCATTAATGAGGTAAGACATGGGAAGTGTTCAGAATATCACCTGGTATAAAGGCAGCCCTTGGTGAAGATTAGCTGCTATCATTATTGTGTTCCTTCCTCCTATTATTTTTATTATTGGCGAAAGAGAAGTCGGCTCTGGAATTGAATTCAAATGTCAGCTCTGCCACTGACCTTGGGTAAGCAACTTCAGCTTCCTGAGCCTTGGTTTCCTCATCATTAAAGTGGGGATAGGATTGCCTGGGTCATGGGCCTTTGAAGGTGCAACGAGGCATGGTCTATACATGGCATATAGGAAGCGCTCAATAAACTTCATTTCCTCCTCTCCTTCTCCCCCAGCCAACCTTCCTGGTCATCACCCATTTAGTCCAAAAGTGATGGAATGAAATGGAATTTGAGGAAAATTAAACCAGCATCTGTGTGTAGGATGGATAAGTCCCTGTGCACCACTGCAACTTAAATAGAAAACTCAAAACATTGCTTTTTTGTATCTAGGTATTTGTGTCATAGGTACAGAAAGGTTTCTTTGGCCCTTGCAATAGCTCTGTGTGCCAAGCTGCTCCAAATATTTTACATATATTTACTGATTTAAACCCTCAAGCCAATTCTTAAGAAGTAGGACTGTTGTTCCCACGTTGCACTTGAGGAAACTGAGGCACTGAGAGTTTAAGTAACTTGCTCACCATCACCCAGCTGGTATGTATATGCTGGTGCAGGGCTTTGAAGCTGGGCCCCGGGCCCCAGGATCTATGCTCTTCACCTCAGTGGGTTGAGTTTTGAAATTCTAGACATGGCAGGGACTGCATTTTACATTTAGCGTTTACATGGCATAGAAGATGGTGCCACGAGGAGCCAAGGAGGTGTAGACGAGAGGATTAAACTGGGCAGAGAACAGGCTGCCAGGAGATTTTAGCCTTATCCAGAGGAGGCGGGCGAGGGCGGGCCCCAGGTTTTCTAAACTTGGACCCGGGTGCCGTCCCCGCCTCTGGGTTTGACCTGGGCCTGAGCCGGGCAGCGTGGAGGAGAATGAGCTCGGCCGCAGGACTGCCACCTTCTACCCTTGCAGGGCCAGTGGTTTGCCCACGGCCCTGCGGAGGGGACATCCCTCCTGTTCCCCCACTGCTCCCTGGCCCCAGCCAGGCCTCCTGCCCTGCAGCCGCTTCGGCACCTCTCGCTGGAGTCTCATGGAGGGTCTGCGGGCAGGGAGCAGGCAGGGGCCAGAGGGGCGCCAGGCCACGTGCTCCCGCCTCGCCTCTGCGACTGGTGCCGAGCTTTAGGCCCCACCCCCTTGGACTCCTTCCTGCTTTCTCCAACTGACCTTCATGCCTCTTCCAGGACACTCTCCCCTCCTATAAAGTCATGCACAGCCCCAGAGTCACCCAGACTCTGCCAGCCTGCTTCTGGAGGCATGAATAACCAGGGCTGGTGAGGACAGAGCCCTACCAAGGGCCAGGCACTGGTTTAAGCACTCTGTAGATATTAAATGTACCTTTTGGAGGGGTTGACTTTTTTATTCCCAGCATCTCAGCTTGAAGCACAGAGAGGTCGAGCCACTTGCTGAGGGTCATGCAGCAGCAGAGAAACCGAGGCCGGCTTTGCACCCCAATCGTCTGGTTCTGGGCCAGCGTTTCTAACCTCTGCTTCCCCTTCCCCCTGTTGCACCAGGTACCCCCACCGCTCTTCCCAGCACACCTTTTGCCTTCGGCCTTTCCTTGGTGACCCTTCCTCAGTCTGGGCTGTCTGGATGCAGCGGTGGCGCCTAGTGGCTGCCACCCCTCCTGGCATCGGCATGATTCAGTCCTCGGCGTTCCTGTCCGCTGGCGCTGAGCTCTGCCTCCTCTCTGCCTCTGGTGCCTTCCAGAGGGCGGGACACCCTGCCTGTTCTCAGTAAAAATGGAAAGTGATGGACAGTAAGATTTGCCAAGCCCCCAGGCTGTGCTGGTGTCAGGCGGAGCACCTCATGGTTGCTATCTCCTTGGGGTCCCCCAAAATCCTGTTTTCCAGAAGAGGAGAGTGAGACTCAGGGAGATTGACCGGACGGGCTTGGGCTGAGGCTTCCTTTGTGGTCCAGGAAACTTAAACAGCGTGATCAGGAGCATCACTAGTCTGTTACCCCCCAAAAGAACCCCAGGCATGCTCCTGTGAGCCCATCCCCCTCCCCCGGAGCTGTAAGTGCTCCCCATCAAATGTGCCTGTGGGTGTTGATCCCGAGTCAGTCCCCCTCGGCCACCCTGGGGAGCCTGCAGCGTCCACGGGGACAGGGGCCAGCTGCGTGCGGGGCTGAGTAAATCGCGCTTTCCAAGGACAGACATTATGCATCCTGACCCTTGTCTCCATGCACGCCTTGTTTTTGCCACCTTCTGACCCGCGGGGAGGGGGGGGAGCTTCCCCAAAGCCCTTGGGAGCACTCCTGCAGGAGGGGCGAGCTGTTAACAAGCTGGGGAGCACCCCCTTGACCTTCAGCCCGGGGTTTTGCCACCCTCCATTTTAGGAGAGTGATTGATTGAGAGGGAGGTGGTGGGAGGGGGGTGTGGGGTGGAAATCGCTCTTTTAAATTTATGGCCAGTCTCTACCACATTAGTGTGCGAGCCTCCGGCTGTGCAATTAGAGGTCGTTAGGCAGCGAGCTGGCTGTGAAATTCACTCTGCTGCTCCCCTGGCCATCGTAGTGAAAGTGCTCCAGGGCAGGGAGAAAGCCGCTGGTTTCACTGGCCTCCTGAGAAGGCGGCGTGTTCTCCTGGGAAAGGGCAGAGAGCTTGTGCTAGGGGAGCAACGAGGTTGGGAGCCTGGGATCTGAGAACCCTGGGGGTGGAGGCGGGGCAGGGCAAGAGGGGACCTGCTCCTCTGGCCTGTGAGCCTGCAGTTCAGTGCCCTCGGCCAGCTTAGCCTCCCCCAGCCTCCCTTTCCTCCTCGTAAAATGGGGTGATGGGAAAGAGAGGCGTGCTTAATTGTTTAACTCAGGCAACCAGCCTTTCCCTTCCTTTCTCCTGTAGAGTTTAAAGCTTCTCATCTCTGAAGGGTTTTGTACCTTTCAGTGCTCGGGGTTTCTCACATTTTCTCTCTTAAATTTTTTTTCCGTTATCTTTTTAAGTCTAGATGATCTTCTAGTCATTATCCGGAGGGAGACTCCATCCCCGAGAGCTCGACCCTTCCTCTAGGCTCTCAGCCTGCCACAGTGCAGTGTCCACATGTCAGCTGGTTTCCAGGCACCTGCAGGTCCAGAGCGGGTGCAAGGGCTGGTCTGCGCAGGGCAGCTTTCAGCTGCAAAGCGTGGGTCTGCACCAAGGTCCCCAAAGGCTGGTTGGGCCAGGGACTTGCCTGGCTTGGATCTGGTCCTCACCCATTTTCATGACAAAACTGAGAAAGATAAGCGCAATATGGCGATGTTGGTCATAAACTTATTCAACTTAAATCCCTGTTCTTTAAGTCTGAGCTAAGGTCCCTGCCTACGGTTTTGCAGTTTCAGTGTACCTGAACTTAGCAAATGAGAATCTGCATTCACAGTAGCTTTTGTTTTATTGGATTTTACTTGTAGAAAGGGAAAGATGGGAACTCTGTCATTTACCTCATGATTTTTTTCTCCTGATTGATCCATGAAAATCAGAAGTGTAGCAGCTGCAATGATGCCTGGTCCCTAGGAGGCACTTCCAAGCCTCTGCTGAGAAAATACGTCAGTCCTTCATTGAGAGTTTATTGTCCCAGGGCTGTGCAGGGGAAAGGTGCCTTTGAGCAGTGCCGCCATGCTGCACAACTCCAGGGGGCGCCGTACCTGGACTGCAGTTTGAAGGATGGGCCCTGGAGTTGGGTATCGGCAGGCTTCACAGATTTTAAATGATCAGACTTGCTGGTTTCCAGGCTTGATGTGTGACAGAACTCTTCAGAAATCTGAAGTGGGGCCCTAGGGCATAAGGCAGAGCTCTTCTGCCTGAATGGGGTTGGGGCCCAGGGCCCAGCTGTGGACTCTCCCACCCCGATCCCTCCCTCCCCCTGAAAGCTTCTCCTCGGCTCTTCTATCCCTGGAATCTACAGACTCCACAGAACCCACTGAAAACTGGGGTCAGGTTGAATTGTCCTGTTTCATTGATGATGAGATCGAGACCCATCAGGAGGGTCCAGTAGGAAATCAGCACAGAATAAGGGAGAGCAGGAACTTTATTCCACCCCTCCTTCCATCCCTGCCGGGTCGTGGACTTGGCAGTGCCCATGGCCAGTGCTTGCTGGGTTCCAGTGACACGGTTCCCTCTTCAGGCCTCTCAGAGCTCGGGGCTGGCAGCTGCCTTTTGCCGCCCTCTGGGAGCCTTGGAGTGCCTCAGCTCTGTGAATCATCTTCCTGCACAACCTCTTACTGGTGTGTGTGGGGGGCACCTTGCAGGAATTCACTGTACCTTAGTTTCCCTTATCTGTAAAACGCCTCGCTAGGGTGGTTGATACATGCTGATGTAGGTAAAGGGCTTAGATCAGCCTCTAGTACCTAGTTAGTAAGTCCTGCCTAAGCTGTGCTGTTCATTTTCTGAATACTTTATTTTATTTTTTTATTTTAATTTTAATATCAGATTTTAATGATTATTTGGAAGTAGATTTTTTGGCAAAATAGTATCCCAAGAAATGTTAATATGCTTTTTTTTTTTTTTGAAATATATGCCAGGGAGGTTGAAGCCTAACTTATTTCAACTAAATGGACTATGGAAACCTGGAAATCCTGAAATGTGTCTCAGACTGCACAAAAGGTATACATACCCCTTGTCCTTCTCTATTTATTCTTTTATAGCTGGAACCGGGGATTGGACCCAGAACCTTAACATGGGAAGCAGGTGTTCAACCATTGAGCTACATCTGCTCCGCTCTCCTTTTATTCTTTTTTTTTTTTCCTTCTTTATTTTCTTTTAAATGTTACATTCAAAAAATATGAGGTCCCCATATACCCCCCACCTCTCCCACCCCACCCCTCCCACATCAACAACCTCTTCCATCATCGCGGCACATCCACTGCACCTGGCGAATACCGTCTGGAGCACCACTGCACCACGTGGGCAGTGGTCCACACCTTTGTGCTAGGCCCCTCTTACGGCCATAAAGCTGGTCTCCGGGGCACTCCCATTAAAGTGTGACTCCTCAGGGTCAGTACTGCCTGGTTTCTGGGCTGAGGGGCAAGGAGGAGGAGGCCCGTGAGAGCAGAATTACCGAGGACGCTAAGGCCTGCCCACGCACAAAGAGCAGGGAGCGCTGGGCAAGACGGCTGCCCTGACTTGTGGGCGAAGCCTCCGCTCACTTCCAGCTTAGCACAGCGGGCGGCCCCTGCAAGGCGGGTCTCAGCTGGCACCTGCTTCCGTGCCTGCTGGGCGCTGGTCCCTTGCAGGTCCTGCCAGACCCCGTGGAGCTGTTACTCGGCTCAACCCTTGGTGAGCAGGTGGCTGGGGGATCTCTGATTTGGGGGAGTCAGAGTGGGTTGTTCCCTGTGGTGGTTTGAAGCTGTAGGTACCCCAGAAACACATGCTCTTAAACTTAGCCCGTTGCTGAGGGTGTGGCCCCTCGTAAGGAGGACCTTTTGACGAGGCTGCTTTGGTGAAGGGGTGACCGAGCCCAGTCAGGGTGAGTCTCAACACTGTGACTGGATCCTCTCTAAGAGAGTGAAATGCAGGCAGAAATAGAGAGAGAGCCACAGAGGGAGCAGCCAGAAGGTGGACTGCAGCGGAGCCTGGAGGAGGAGAGACCAGGAGATGCTGCCCCGTGCTTGCCACGGGACAAGCCAAGGACCCAGCCTCGTCAGCAGCCCCAGAACGGCAGACTTCGGGAAGAAAGCATGGCCTTGCTGAGGCGTTGATTTGGGCTTTCTCTTCTCCTCCCCACGGTGAGCTAATAAATTCCCATTGTTTAACCCAATCCATTGTGCGGGATCTGCTTGAACAGCCAAAGGAAAGGCGACCGCTCTCCCTTTCCCACGGGATGCCTTTTGGAGAGGAAGCCTGCCCCCGAGAAAGTAAACATGTGAAGCAGACCTTGAGAACTGTAGACCCTGTCACTCTGGCAGGAGCGTGGGGAACGAGAAGGCAGGTCCTGGCAAGCAGATCTGATGACAGCCATCCAAGGATGGGAGGTGTGAGGACACACACTCACCTACACACATGCTCACCTACACACACACTCACCTACACACACACACACCTACACACACGCTCTCAGTCTCACACCTACACACCCACTCTCAAACACATACACATATACACACCCTACTCTCACACTCACACATGGACACATTGGTGTGCACACACACACGCAGCAGAAACATCTCACTATCTTGAAGCTTTCTATCGCACACACGCAGGTCTGTCTGCCATGCCAAGATTTCAGTCTTTCTCTGATTTTCTCTGTTACTTACATTACTTGGGCCCTCGTCGCATTGTCTTTGGACAGGTCACAATTCTGAGCCATTAACTGTGTAATTCCTTTTTTGATTCAACAAGTATTTATTAATTATTGTCTAGGTAGCCAGCACTGGGCTATGTTTCTGGGGATATATTAATGAACAAGAGACAAGGACCCTGGCCTCACAGTGTTTACATTTTAGTGGGAAAGACAGCCAAAAAAATGAATGAGTAAGCAACATCATGGCAAGTTGTAATGAATGCTCTGAAATGGGTAAGGCTGGAGCTCAAATCAAGAGTGACTGTGGGCGGGAGACTTCATTTGGACAAGGAGAGACTTTGTGGAGCATGTCCTCCACGCCGATGCCCGAAGGCTGAGAAGAAGTAACCCCCGAGAGGGGTGCACGCACTGCAGGCAGGGGGGACAGCATGCGCCAGAGCCACTAGGCAGAGAGAGAAGTTGGTATATCTGAGTAACCAAAATCACACTTGGGAGGCAGAGTGAGCAGAAGGGAGATGGAGAGCTGAAGCCAAGATGTGGCCACTGCAGGTCATGATGGAGCATTGGAGGGTTTTTCTTTGTATCCTAAGGATCTGTTTTTGAGGTTTAGGTAGGAGTGATGATGTTTCGCTGTTGAGTGAATGGGTGACGGATGACCAATTAGGAGGCTTTGAGGCAGCTGGCATGAAGAATAATAGCTGCCTGGACCACAGTGCTAGCAGTGAAGATAAATGGAACTGAGAGAGAACTTTGACGTAGGTGCTAGGAATTTCTGATGGATTCTGGTTGCAGGGGTGGGGACGAGTTACAGAGAGAAATAGAAGAATCCAGGATAACTCCTAGAGTTTTTGGCTTTCTCAAATACCCATCCCATTCCCTTTCTTATCTTGATTAAGAATCAACTAACATTTTCTTTGGACATATAAATATTATTTCTTGATAACAAAGTGAAGGTGTAAGGTGATGCTTTGCTCTGGTTCATGATCCCAGGTTTGCTGTGGGTTTCTTAATCCAGGTGCAAGTGCCTGGTCACCTTGTCTTCGCCCACGTGGGCAGACCTCTCTGAGGGCTTGGAGGTCACTGGTTCAGCCCCTTCTGTTCAGAGAAGCTGAGCTGCAGCACACAGCTAATTAGTGGCAGGGAGCCAGCCTCCAAGTCTTTGAACTTTACTTACAGTCCTTTATATTTCTATTTTTACCTTTCAATTTAGGTGAAATTCACATAACATGCAATTAAGCATTTTAAAGGATACAATTCAGTGGCTTTAGTGCATTCACAATGTTGTGCAACTACCATCTCGCTCTAGCTTCAAAACATTTCCATCCCCCAGATCCTGCTGGGCTCCATGGCAGCCACCACAGACCTGTAGATGACCGCTCAAGGCCGTGGTGGACAGAAATGCTTTTTGGGGTTCATGGCAAATGGGTGCTGGTTGATTCGCCAGGCACGTTTCTCTGTACCAAAATCTGAGGGAAAGGAATCTTAAGATATATTTACACATGGGAATTTTGAGGCACAACTGCCATTTCAGGAGGCAAAATCAAGGCCTTCCATCAGCCTTTGTTTCCCCTCTGCTATCTTCCTTTAATGAGGAGGCTTCTCCTGCAAGCAGTAAATAACTTCGGAAATAAGATTACTTTTGACCTGGTAAGCCTATTCAAAAGAGCAATCACAGGAGGTCCTTTTAAGAATGAAAACGAGTGGCCTGTGTTTACATGGAGAGAGAAGGTGCGTTAGGTGGATCCCGAGCTCCTTCGCTGCAGAAGAATCCCTTTAAATGGGCCTGAGATGAAAGAGCAAAGGTTGAGAAGATATGCCAACCACCAAAATGATCAAGAACTGGGATATTCAGAAGACCCCGATAGAGGGGAATGGTTCAGTCAATTATGATATGTCCTAATGATGGAGTATTTTGCAACTATAAAGGACAGTGGTTGTAAAAATATTCTGTAACTTTGGAATGCATATGGTCGAAAACCAAGTGGAAAAAATGTTTTCAAACTGTAATATGGGTGACATTCACTTAAGGTAAAGGACTTGGAAGAATTATTCCTAATTTTTGCCTCCAAATGTCTGTAATGTAGTCTCAGTACATTAAAAAGAAAGAAACAATGCCCCCAGAACCCATTTCTCCTCTTTAGTCATTGCAGTGCTTAAAGGCCATGGAGAAGGCTACAACGACCAGAGTTGCCAAAAGTCCCCTCCAAGGGAGGGCAGGGTGTGTCCTTCCATGGACATTCAGCCGGTGGAAATGTGCCACATGGAATGGCAACGGAACAACCTGGCCTGTGCAGCCCTGGCAGAACTCTTTCATCAGGCATGTCTGTAAGCCCCAGCAGGTGCTCACGGCATCCTCATCCATCCCCTGCATGGCACCCCGTAAGCAACAAGAAAGGAAGCTCATGATCGAGCCCCTGAGAGATGGGCTGACCACAGATGCAATGAGGAGGTAGGGACCATGCGCTTTGGCCCTTGGGCCCTGAGTACTTTCTTCGTGGGCCTCGGGGGGCTTTGGAGGGCAGAGTGACATGACACAGGAAACTTCTGGGGCTGCCCCCCCCCCACCCCGTGTGCTCCTGCAAGGCCAAGACTCCTGGCTGACTGAGGCCTTTCCAGAACACCCCATGGTAGAAAGTGACTCTTACCCAACAGTCGAAGAGCAGCTTCTCCTTAGCTCAGAAATGCACCTTGTGCTGGGTCCTTCTGAGCAGTTCGGAGGCCTCTGAGGCCTGGGCTTTCTCAGATAACCGCATGTGCCTCGGTCTGGGGACCACCGGCAGAGTTGTCGTCCAGTTTCTCGTGGAGACGACTTGCCTCGGTGCCTTCTTCCCTCTCTTCTCTGCCCCGGGGGTTTTTGTGGTGGTCTTCGGGGGACAGTTCAAGCCCTCAAGTGTCTTGAGACAGTAACACTAAGAGCAGGAAATGGACTCTGTGCAGGGGCCCCTTTTGCTTGTCACCAGAGGCCAGCAGACCACCTCCAGCAGGTGATACTTGTTACTGTTGAATAACCCACTTCAGTGCTTATTAAAAATGTGAGTTAGCTCCAATGTGGAATCGGGGTTTAGGCATCTCTTGAAGCAGGAATGGCTGGAGCCAGGCAGGGTGTGCTTGCTCCAGTTGCCCCAGTCCCCCCACCCCAAGTCTGCTTTCCTTATTTGTACTCATCAAGGGTAGGAAGTTCCTGCCTGGAGGACCCTTGGATGGTCTGGACGACACAGAGCCATCCTGGGTGCCGGCGCTCTACTTGACGCACAGCTGCTGCTAACTCGCCTCTGCCCCCCATGCGGTCGACAGGAAGCAGCCACCGCCCAGTTGTCAGGGGCTGTTCCAGTTTGACCTGTGTGTTTTGTTTATTTTCCCAGCTAGGTGTTCCAGTAGGGCCATGGGAGCAGAAGCAGAACTCAGATGACAGAGATAGATGTCAAATGGAGATAAAATAGAGATGGATTTCTCAACTTGCCACACCCTAAAAAAGGCAGGAGCCAGCAAGTGGGTGTGAGGCCCTGGGTCTCGGACCATCACCTACCCTTTGTTTACCTGCCGTGCTGCTGATCTGGGCCGTGCCCTGGGAAACTTGTTCTGCTCCTGACAGGCATGTGAGAGTCACAGCTGGCCCGTCCCTTTGCAGCAAGCCCACACGCAACCCTGTGTAATGGTCCTGCAAGGCGTTCTCAAGGCAAAGGAATTCTTTCTTGGCGTGCCCTGTTTTTGTTTTAAATTTTTTTTTTAGAGAAGTTGTAGGTTTACAGAAAAATCATGCATAAAATACAGAGTTCCCATAAATCACCCTATTATTAATACCTTACATGACACATTTGTTGCAATTAATGAAAGAATGCTTTTATAACTGTCCTGTTAACTGTAGTCCTTACTTGAGGCTTCAGTGTTTATGTTGTACAGTCCTATGGATTTTTAAAAATATCTTTTCCTGGTAACATATATACAACCTATGTGTATGTTGTTATTCCCCTTTTAACCACCTTCAGATACATATTTCAGTCTGGTTAATTACATTCGCAATATTGTATTACCATCACTACCATCTGTTAATAAAACTTTTCCATCATCCCTAATAGTAACTGTACAACTTAAGCATTAACTCCCTGTTCCCTCTTACCACCTCAGCCCCTGGTAATCTATACTCTAGTTTCAAACTATGTGAATTTTCTTGTTCTCATTATTTCATATCAGTAAGACCATACAATATTTGTCCTTTTGTGATTTGACCTGTTTCCCTCATCATGATGTCTTCAGGGCTCAGCCACGTTGCATATATCAGGACTTCATTCCTTTTTATGAATGAATAATATCCCATTGTGTGTATATATGCCATATTTTGATTATCTTATTCTTTGGTTGATAGACATTTGGGTTGCTTCCATCTTTCGGCAATAGTGAATAATGCCCCTATGCACATTGGTGTGCAAACATGTGTTTGAGTCCCTACTCTCAGTTCTTTTAGGTATATATATGTAAGTGGGATTGCAGGCCACATGGTAATTCTACAACTTTCTGAGGAGAAACCTCCAAGCTATCTTCCATAGCAGTTGCACCATTTCACATTCCTACCAACAGTGAATGAGTGTTCTTATTTTCTCCACATCTTCTCCAACACTTATAATTTTCCATTTTTTTCATAGATGCCTTTCTGATGGATATGAAATGGGTATTTCAATGTGTGTGTTTTTTTTTTTTAATATGGAACGCTTCACGAATTTGCATGTCATCCTTGCACAGGGGCCATGCTAATCTTCTCTGTATCATTGCAATTAGTATATGTGCTGCTGAAGCGAGCACTCAGTGTGGTTTTGATTTGCATTACCCTAATGGCTGACGTTGTCAAGCATCTTTTCATATGCTTTTTGGCCATTTGTATATCTTCTTTGGAGAAATGTCTTTTCAAGTCTTTTGCCCATTTTTATATTGGGTTGTTTGTCTTTTTGCTGTTGAGTTTTAGGATTTCTTTATATATTCTGGATATTAAACCCTAGTTGGATATGTGGTTTGCAAATATATTTGTTGTCTTTTTTACTTTCATGATAAAGTCTTTTGATGCTCAAAATTTTTAAATTTTGATAAAGTTCAATCATCTGGGTTTTTTTTATTTTTTGAGTATAAAGTCAAAGAAACCAATGCCTAACACAAAATCCTGATGATGCTTTCTTCTGGGAGTTTTATAGTTCTAGTTCTTTTATTTAGGCCTTTGATCCATTTCAAGTTGACTTTTTTGTGTGTGGTATGGGGAAGGGGTCCATCTTCATTCTTTGGCATATCTGTATTCTTTTTCCAGCACCTTTTGTTGAAGAGCCTGTTTTCTCCAGCTGAGAGGACTTGGCACCCTTGTCAAAAATCAGTTGCCTGGGAGTGGATGTGGCTCAAGTGTTTGAGTGCCTGCTTCCTATATGGGAGGTCCCAGGTTTGGTTCCCAGGGCCTCCTAAGGAAAACAGAAACAAAAAACACAAAAACACGCCCAGAGGAGCCCATGTGGCTCAGTGGATGAACACTGGCTTCCCACATGTGAGATCGCGGGTTCATTCCCTGGCCCCCAGTACCTAAAAAAAAAAAAATAAGTTGGCCATAAATGTGAGAGTTGATTTCTAAACTCTCAAATTAATTCCCTTGGTCCTTGTACCAGTGCCATACTGTTTGGATTACTGTGGCTTTGTAATAAGTTTTAAGATTGTGAAGTGTGAGTCCTCTAAATAACTTTTTTCTTTTTCAAGATATCTTTGGCTATTTGGGGCTGCTTCCCATTCCATATAAATTTGTGCTTAGCTTCTCCATTTCTGCAAAGAAGGATGTTGGAATTTTTATAGGATTGTTTTGAATCTGTAAATCACATAGGCAGAATTGACATCTTAACAATATTTAGTCTTCTGATCCATGAACACAGAATGCTGTTCCATTTATTTAGGTCTTCTTTGATTTCTTTTAGCAATATTTGTAGTTTTCTGTGTATGAGTCCATACACCCCTGGTTTGATTTATTCCTAGATATTTGATTCTTTTAGGTGCTATTGTAAGTGGAATTTTTTTCTTGACCTCTTCTTCCAATTTTCCTTACTAGCAAATAGAACCACAACTGATTTTTGGGTGTGGATCTTATACCCCATCACTTTGAATTCATTTATAAACTCTAGGAGCTTTGTTGTAGGTTTTTCAGGATTTTCTGTATATAGAATCATGTTGTCTGCAAGTAGGGAGAGTTTTACTTTTCTCTTTCCTGTTTAGATGCCTTTTATTTCTTTTTGTTGCTTAACTGCTCAGCTAGAACTTCCAGTACAATGCTGAATAACAGTGGTGACAGTGGACATCGTTGTCTTGTTCCTGATCTTAAAGGGAAAGCTTTCAGTCTTTCACCATTAAGTACATGATAGCTGAGTGTTTTTCACTGATTCTTCTTATCGTGTTGAGTATGTTTTCTTCTATTCCTAGTTTTCTAACTGTTTTCTATCAAGATGGGTTGCTGGATTTTGTTAAATGCGTTCTCTATCAATTAAGATGATCGTCTGCCTTTTTCTTCATTATGTTAATGTAGTGTATTACATTAATTGATTTTCTTATTTTGAATCACCTTACATACCTGGGATAAATCCACTTGATCATGGTGTGTAATTCTTTTAATGTGCTGTTGGATTCCTATTTTGTTGAGGATTTTTGCATCTGTGTTCATCAGAGATATTGGTCTGTAGCATTCTTTTCTTATGGTATCTTTATCTGGTTTTGGTATGAGTGTGATATTGGCCTTGTAGAATGAGTTAGGGAGTGTTTGCCCTTCTTCAACTTTTTTGGAAGTGTTTGAGCAGGATTGGTGTTAATTTTTGTTGGAATGTTTGGTAAAATTCCCCTGTGAAGCCATCAGGTCCTGGGCTTTGCTTTGTTGGGAGGTATTTGATGACTGATTCAATCTCTTTACTAGTTATTGGTCTGTTGAGATTTTCTATGTCTTCTTGAGTCATTGTAGATAGTTTGTGTGTTGCCAGGAATCTGTTCATTTTGTCTAGGTTATCTAATTTATTGGTATACAGATGTTTATAGCCACTCTTAGAGTCCTTTTTATTTCTATGAGGTCAACTGTGCAGGGATTTAAGGGTGAGATCTCAAGCCAATTTTAGAAGAAGAGGCACCATGTGTGGTGAGGCCACCCCATCATCCTTCTGCAGATAAATGTACGGGCTCTGTACCTGTGCTGGCTTGCCCACCATGGCCACAGTGGAAAGCAGGAATCCTTTAGTAGGAGTGTGGTGTTTCCCAGTCCCAGCTCCAAAGCTTTCTGAAGTATGTGTGCACCAGAGTAGAGCTGGTTGTAGACAAGGCTGTGCAGGAAACATGTGCTTGCTCTGACTTGCTTCAAGGCAGGTATTTTCCCCACAAGATTGAAAATCTTTCAAAGCAGTAGGGGGACTTGCTTTGCCCTGTGTTTACAGACACAAGGGCTGACTTTTCCAGCACTGGTATCAGAAGGTACTCTAAGAGAAAAGAAGAGAGTGAAGGAGATGGAAATGGAAAGGTTCAAAGACCAGGTCCTGTGCCCCTGACTAATGGTCCCAAAGTTGTCCCAGGGGCACATGCCCAGCCTCCTTGCATAGAGTCTCAGGGACTCATGTCTGCATTTCCTTTGATCACCTAAGGAATCGGTCATTCATACCAATCAATACCCTGGGAAAGCTCTTTTGGCATCTCACTTAACATCATCCTTTGTGGGAATAAACTCCCTCAGGTTTTATCAAGGGCGTATACTTCCCTGGCCGAGCACAGATCTCGTCCTGTCCCTAAAGATCTTGGCACAGTTCTCACATTGTACTTCCCAAGCATTCACCCGTGGCATGCAGCATCTGAATGGCATGCAGCTGGAGAAGGGGATATTATAAGAGCCCCAAGAGGCTAGGTCCTCTCACGGGCATCTACCTCCAGGGAAGGCAGATGCTATGTATGTACATGCCCACATATGTGTGAGGGATGACAGAGCCATGGGGAAGGATGTGGGTGCTGCTAGGACCAGCTGCCAGAGTTCAAATCCTCGCTCCCCCATTTGCCATTGTGTGATCTTGCACCAGGCTATTCATCTGTGAGCGGATATTGTAACCCAACTCATAGGCTTGGGGTGAGAATGGAAAAAGTAACTGTACGTGAAATGCCAAAACAGCGCCCCATAAAAGTGTTGGCGGTGGTTGCTGTTACTGAAGGGGAAGGTGAATTCTACGGAGGAGATGAACACCGCACTGTGGAAACGGAGAGGAAGAGAAATTAGTTCTGACTAGCAAGCTTTCAGGAGAACGTGAGCATGAGGCAGCCTTTGAGGAAGAAAGCGGTAGCAGGCAGAGGCGACCAGGAATGCCCAGCCCGCCTCTGTGCCCAGAGTTCAGGGCGTGCGTTTACTGGAGGGGGCAGCAAGGGGAAGTGATGGGGCCTAGCCGTGGTGGAAGAAGTCAGGATTGCTACGTGGTGCCTTAATCTTGAGCTGGCAGCCAGGGGAAGCCCAGCCCTGCCACTGGCCCTTGACCCGGACTGCGCCAAGGGGGTCTTAAGCCCTGGCCATCGGGCAGGGCTGTAGGGAGGACAGTGAGCTGAAGCAGGTGAGCCTTGTGCAGTAAAGCAGGCCATTCCCCTAGGATGCCTTGCGCGCCCTAATCAAGGGCAACCGAGGTTCCTAATGTTTAACTACCTTCTTCTCCACTTCCCATCCACTGCATCGTCCCCCCCTTTTCTCTCTTTGGAACAAATTCAGATTGTGTGTAAGTTCATTTGTTTCTGTGTCTCACAACTGTCTGATGGCTCTCTTTCCTGCTTTTGTGGAGTGAGTGCTGGCAAGTGGGTTGCTGAATGTCTTTGACAAGGCTGAGTTTGAGGAGATGGGGAGCACTGATTCTGCCTTCAGTAATTTGATGACAAATACATCTTGGGAAATACAGCCAGGGAGCCACCCTCTATGACTCCAACATGTAACTCATTTCCAATCTGAGAAAGAAAACACATAAATATTCATCTGGCTTTCATGTCATTTGACAGGTGAGCTTAATGTGTTTTGCACATTCTCAGGCTTAAGCCATTCTTACTGTTCACAGGGTATGACATGGCTTTGAGTTAAGTTTTTTTGCTGATAATCACCTCATTTATTCACATCTTCAAGTATATAATATAATATTGAGATAGAATTCGTGTAACATAAATTTCACCTTTTTAAAGTGTCCATGTCAGTGGGTTTTTTTTTTTAGCATAGTCTCAAGGTTGTGCATATCACCATTATTTAATTCCAGAATATTTTGATCACTCCAAAAAGAACCACGTACCTATTAGCAGTCGCACCCCATTCCCCCAAATCTCCAGCCCCTTGAAAACTCTAATCCACTTTCTGTCTCTATGGATTTGCCTATTCTGATCATTTCATGTCAGTGGAACCATACAGTTTATGACCTTTTGCTCCTGGCTGCTTTGATTTAGCATAATGTTTTCAAGGTTCGTCCTTGAAACATCCAGGGTCGTACAGGTTGAAGCAAGTGTCAGACTGTCATTCATTTTTATGGTTGAATAATAACATTTCATTTATCCATTCCTCAGCTGATGGACATTTAGTTTGTTTCCACTATTGGGCTATTACTAATAATGCTGCCGTGAATATTCATGTGCAAGTTTTTGTATGAACATGTGGTTTCCATTCTCATGGGCATCTACTTCGAAGTGGCAACTCTATGTTTAACATTTTGAGGAGCTGCCAAGCTGTTTTCCAAAGTGGCTTCTCTACTGTATATTCCCACTAGCTATGTGTAAGAGTCCCAATTTACCCACCACCTGCCCAGTACTTGCTATTGTCTGTCTTTTTAGATTGCAGCTATCCTACTGGGTGTGAACTGGTTTTGAGCATTTCCCTGACTTATGTTATTGAACATCTTTTCATCTGCCTTTTGGCCCTTTGTAGATATTCTTTGGCTAAATGTCCAAATCCATTGCCCATTTTTAAATTGACTCATTTCATTGTTGACTTGTAAGAGTTCTTTTTCTGTTTCGGAGACCAGACCCTTATCAGATATGTGATTTGCAAATATTTTCTCCCACTCTGAGAATTGCCTTAATTATATATTTTTACTTGTGTTTTTCACCCAAATATTGGGCTGCTGCTAGTGCCTAGAAACGCCACCAAAGAACAATGAATGATTCTGTTTTGTCACCTTTTGAAAAGAAAAATGGATCTGAGTAAGATGAGCAGAAATGGATAATAAATTGCTGAGCAAAACCTCCCAGGCAAAAGATGCACGATTGCCCACTGAAGCATCTTGTATGTGAATCATGTTTTCAAGATCAGTGAAAGCAAAGACTGGAGAACAGACCTGGGCTTGCACCTGTGTTTCTGATGCAGTGAGTACACTTTTCCAGAATCGATAGGGTGACTCTGCAGAGCCCCATAGACGTGGTGCAATTATCACACTGAGAATTACAGTTGTCAGGTATTGATTCTGTCCTCTCAGCAAGTATTCACACACCTCTTTGTGCCACCATGACACTCCAGCTCAGCTCCACAGACTTAATTCCCGTCCCCACCAAAATTACAGGTTAGTTTCCTAGCTGGTAAAACAAATCCTGTAGAATTCCTTAAACAACAGAAATTTATCAGCTCACAGTTTTGAGGCTAGAAATCCAAAGTGAAGGCGTCAGCAAGGCAACGTTTTCTCCCCAAAGGCTGTGGCGTTTTGGGGTTGGCTGATGGAGATCCCAGTCCTGGGCTTCTCCACCGCATGGCGATGCACGTGCATCTTCTCTTTTCTCTTCCAGGCTCTGTTGACCTCCAGCAGCCTGGGCTGCTCCCAGGGCTTCCACTTTCTGCATGCATTTTCCTTTACTTATAAAGACTCCAGCTGTATTGGGTTAAGGCCCACCCTCCTTCAGTTAGGGCACCCCTTAACTAATAACAGCTTCCAAAGTTTTGATTTACAAATGGGTTCACACCCACAAGACCAGAGGCTGGGACCTGAGCGTGCCTTTTTGGGGAGACATGATTCAGTCCCCAACAGAGTGTAATCCAGATGGGGGAGGCTCCTCCTTCGCCTTCACCATCAGGGCGGAAGCAGCTGGGAGAGTCTCAGATCTAGGGACAAGATGGGACAATATCACCCTGAAAAATGGAATTGAAGAAGAATGAAAAGAAATAGATAGGAGTCAACAGTCAGTGAGGCTGCCTGGGAAAATAATCTGCATAGAAAAGCCTTTCTCATTCTGCAGATAAGACCTGAAAGCTTCCTTAATCCTAGAGGTCCCAGGTTGTGTCTGAGGAGGAAGACATCTATTTATAGTGGCTCTTGTAAGATAAACAGTTACCTTCGAAAGTAACTCACTGGCTGACTCATCCATCCATCCACTCATTCATTCATCCACTCATTCAATCATTGGAAAAACACTCGCAGAGCTCCAGTGTCATTGCAGGAAGGGCCTGTGCGAGGGCTGGGAAATGAGTAATAAACAGCTCCTCCTGTCAAGGAGCTTGTGGTTTCCTGGGAATCCCAGGTTGGGAGGCAAACGAATCCGAAGAAGAGCTAGAGGTGGTAAATGGGAGTGGCTGGGCTGGGGCCAAGGGGGCAAAGGAAGGAGGCGTGGGGGTGGCTCACGAGGCCAGGGTAGGCGGAGTCAGGCTGGCCCGAGCCTGCCCGCAGGAGTGGTCATCAGAGAGACGGGCACTGCAGGGGGGTGCAGAAGCACAGGGAATCTGCTGTGATGCGGCATGTTGGGTGGGAAAAGGGAAGGTCAGTTGGCCGTCAGGACCTGCTGCCCGGTGTGTAGCTCCGATTTTGGGGAGGGGTGGAGCTTGGAGAGGGTGCGTTCCGGGACCAGCCATTTTGCAGGGCTGGTCTCAGGGTGGGGTGGTGGGTGTCTGGGGTCATCTGTTCTCTTCTCTGGGACCTCATCAGCCAGCTCTGAGACTGATTTGCCTTTATTTTTTTTAAAGATTTATTTTTTATTTATTTTTCTCCCATTTCCCCCGTTGTCTGCTCTCTGTATCCATTCGCTGTGTGTTCTTCTGTGTCCGCTTGTATTCTTGTCAGGCGGCACCGGGAATCTGTCTCTTTTTGTTGCGTCATCTTGCTGTGTTAGCTCTCCATGTGTGCGGTGCCTCTCCTGGGCAGGCTGCGCTTTTTTCGCAAGGGGCAGCTATCCTTGCAGAGCACATTCCTTGCACGTAGGCACCCCTACACGGGGGCACCCCTGCGTGGCATGGCACTCCTTGCATGCATCAGCGTGGGCCAGGCCCACATGAGTCAAGGAGGCCCTGGGTATGGAACCCTGGACCTCCTGTATGGTAGGCGGACGCTCTGTCAGTTGAGCCACAGCCGCTTCCCTGATTTGTCTTTTGAACTGCATCCCCTATCTGGGGCAGGGGTAGGAATGGGCTGATTGGAACATGGCCTGCAAACCTCCTGTTCTCAGGACCCTTCGACTCTTCGCTCTTTGAGGACCCCTAAGCTCTTGTGTTTCCATGGGTTCTATCTGTTGATATTTACTGTTAGAAATGAAAACTGAGGCAGTTTAAAGCCATGAGGACGCACAGACCCGGGTGCCCTCAGCCAACCTTGAGGACGTCACACGTCGTGGAGAGACCCCCCTGAAAGCTCATAAGAGAAGGAGAAAGAAGGGGCCAGTAAGCTCCCGGTGTTGCTGTGAAATAGTTTTGACCTCTGGATCACATTCTAGTTTTTCACTGAACCTCCTGGGGATTTCCCAGCATAAATCAGCCATGCACTGGGCTGGAAAACCTTGAGGCCAGGTGCTGGGAGCCGCCCGGGCGGGACGAGGGCAGGGAGACAGCACCCGGTAAGGCAGGCAAAACCCCTGCCTTTGGAAGCAGAGATCCACGTCCCCACTCTGCCCAGCTCTGGGGTGAGGAGGGCGGCAGGAAGCCGAGCCTGGCGGGGTGGGGCGGGCTCCCCTGAGGAGGTGAACCCCGGGGAGCTGAGGAGGAAGAGGAAGTCTGTGGGGTGGAGAGTGTTCTCAGCAGAGCCACAGCTATGGTTTTTATCAGGGTGGTGGGAGCCCAGTGCGTGAGGAGTGGGGTGGGCTACTGGAGGAGGAGAGGGTCCACCTGCAAAGCACCCTCTGCCTCGTGCCACCCTCTGAGGGGAGGAGGCTGAACCTGAGCACCTCCCTCTTGCACGTCTTGGGGGGGGGGGCCGTCGCCCTCTCAGCCTCTAAGGCTCCCGGGCAGGCTCTTCCCTCTGTCTGTGGCCTGCCCTGCCCCCTGTCAGATGCTCTGTCCCTCACACCTCAGCTCAGTCACCTCATCCACTTCTGATTCCTGTCATACTTCTCCCCGAAGAATGACGGGAGCTTCCAAGGAGTGGGGCACTGCTCCCAGGGCTTTGGCCAACACCGCACTTGTCCCATCTCACAGAGCAGGGCTGTGAGTTCATAAAGTCTAGACAGGCCCAAGCCGTCCTCGGCATGGCAGATGCTCTCCTGAAATGACTGTGTAAGCGGGGAGGGCCCTTGCCAACAGGAGGTATCGTTTTTACTGGGATTAAAAGAAAAGTACCGGGGCTTGTGCTTTTCAAGGCCTGGGCTGGGGATATGGGTTTCAGGCAAGAACAAGAGATGAAGAGAGCTGGGTTCCAGGGCAGATGGTCAGAAGGCCCTTCCCCGGGCTGAGGAGAATGGAAACGGGCTGCGGTTGCACGGCTGTTGTGATTCCCTTTTCTCTGAGCTGCTGCTGGGGCTGGCTGGCTTCTCGGGTGGCCTCTGTGCAGGTGGCCTGAGACCCAGCACTGATGAGTCACCGATGAGATGGCTTGATGCGAAGTGGGCCCCTCATGCTGGAGATGCCAGGGGCCACGTGAACCCCAGTTGTGAGAATTTTTGCCACTTCTGGGCATCCCCAGTTGCCGCCTGCTTTGTGGGTTTTTCCCATTAGGTCTGTATTTACTTGTCAGTGGAGTACTGGGAATTTTTTCAAAGGAAGCCATTTGCATAAGGTGAAGGGAAAACAACCGGGGATAAATAGCTCAACTGGCAGTGGGAAATAGCCTCTGGCATCGAGAGATCTTTAACCTTGTCTGAGCAAGCAGAGGGGAATTTGCCTTCTGTATCCTTACAGAAAGAAACTTCCTGCCTCCTTGCCCAGGCTAGACCCTGGTGAGAAAGAGCCTAAAACCAACCCTGGGCAGTTGGAGCTTTAGAGGGTTATTTTCTTTCTCTAGTCAACTTCTGTGGCCCTCCTTGTCCAAGTTACCATGTTTCTGTCCCATGGACTCTTGCACAGGTCATCTCCCATCTAGTCTACTTCTGTCCCCCAGACGGCAGTCACCAGTGTGACCTTCTGAAAATACAGAGCGAATCTGATCACACGGTGCACAAGAGCCTCTGGTGCCTTCCCCCTCACTTTGAAGGGTCTTACCATGGCCATTGTGATCAGGGTCATTCTGCCTTTATCACTGCATTTCCTGCCAGTCCCTTCCTTGTCTTCCCACCTGCAGCCACACTGGCCTCTTTGCTATTCCCCATATCAAGCTGATTCCCAGCCTCAGGGCCTTTGCATCTGCTGTCCCACTACCTTGAACCCGCTTTCCTCAGATATCCTCATGGCTCACTTCCTTATTTTGGTTCTGGGTGCTACTCAAATATTTCATCATCAGAAAGGCCTTCCCTGATGGCCTTATATAAAGTAGTACCTTTTCCCCTGCACTCCCTGTCCCCATATTTTGTTACTTATACATTTACTTTCTGCTCTGCTACACCAAAATGTAAGCATCCTAAAGACAAGGACTTTGTTGATTTCTAGCACATTCCATAGTGCCTGGCACATAGTAGGTGCTTGCCTATTTTCATTTGATATAAATGAAAGGGAAGGGTTGAGTCTCCATCTTATCTGCACCTGCCCTGTGTCTGGACCACACACATTCAACACTATCCCATTGTGGCTTCCTGGAGCAGAGAGGAGCTTTGGATTTCAGCAGCTGTGGGTTTGAATTTAGGCTCTGCCATTTCCTAGCTGGGTATTGCTGGGCAGGTTAACTTCTTGCCTGAGCCTTCGTTTCTTTGCTGGCAGAATAGAGAGAACATGTCTCACCTTGTAGAGCTGTTGGAGGATTGGCATTCCTGGTGTTTAGTATTTGTTAACCATTATCCCTTATGAATTCAGTCTTAGATAAACAGAAAAAAGCTGTTCTGATTTTTTTTAACAGCTCTATTGAGATATAATTCACAGACCATAAAATCTGCCCATTTAAAGTTTATGATAAAATGGGTTGATACATGCATAGAGTTATGCAATCATTATTAAAACCCATTCTGGAATATTTTCCATCACCCCAAAAAGAACCCTGTACCCATGAGCAGTCACTCCCTATTCCTCCCTCTCTCCAGCCCTAGACAAACACTAACCTACTCTCTGTCTCTCTAGACTTGCCTGTTGTGGAGATTTCATATACATGGAATCATACAATATGTGGCCTTTCATGACCACTTCTTTCACTTAGCATAATGTGTTTGAGGTTCATCTGTGTTGCAGCATTTATCAACGCTTCATTCCTTTTTACAGCTGAATAATATTCCATTGTGTGGCTGTGCCTCAGTTAGTGTAGCCATTCATCCGTTGATAGATGATTGGGTTTTTCCCATTTTTGGCAAATGTGAATAATGTGGCTATGCATGTTCTTGTATCAGTTTTTATGTTGACCAGGAGAGCTTCTGTTGGGTCCCTCCAGACCAGTTCAGGATGTGTAGGGATGTCTTCTTGGAATGGTGTTCACAGCTTGAGCCAGATGCCAAATCCTCTTGTAGATTGTGCTTTAGTTGCATCTAATTCAAATTAGGGTTGTATTTTCAGAGAACTACTTTACTAATCCCAGAGACATTCTTTAGATATAGGATTGATTTTTTTTCTCTATCATTATTGTATTTTTTCTCTCTTTATACGACTAGCTCTATTGACTTGATTTTGCCACCTGTAATCCCCCTTCTAGGCTCCTAAGCATCTAATCTTCTTGGCACCCCTCCTAGCACATACTCTGCTAGCCACATGGCTTTATCTCACCCTGTCTCAGGACCTGGACTGTGTTCTTTTTTCCCTTGACTGGCCCTTTTCTCAAAGGAACTTGAGAATCTGTCTGAGAATCCTTGACTTAAAGCGAAATGATCTGCTAGTCTGCAGTTCCTTTCATTGCCACTCAATTTCTTGATCTTCTAATTTCACTATTTGCGACCACAGTCAAGTTATACAAGCCATTTCTAGAAGATTCAAAGTCTTGCCGGTGATAACAGAGGCAGCATCGGGATCGTGATACCAAGTCCTAGTGTTTGAGCTTCTCAGAACGTCATTTCCCTTTTTCTGAAGGAAGACCTGCTATCCCGGTTCTGTTCTGAAGGGCATAAGCCACAGTGGCGCATCTTCCCAAAGGATGCCGTGTTGGTGCAGGGCAGCAGCTCTCTGGCTTTACTGAGGAAAGGAAGACTGGTAGGAACATTTGGGGCCAGGCATGGAAAATTGTTAAAAACACTCCAGTCCAAGATGTGTGGGATGCTGGCGATGAACCTACCTCCCATTCGTAGAGCACTTTTCAGTGTGTTTCCTGAATGTCCTATCACACATCCTACCTCAGGGCCTTTGCACTTGCTCTTCCACTTCCTTCTGGCCTCTGCTCAGGTGTCATCCCATCAGAGAGACAGTCCCTGAACCCCCTCCCCCCACACCAGCCATCTACAATCTCTGCCCTCTTACTCAACGTGCTTTTCCTTCAGAACACGTATCTCCACTTAGCATAGCATACATTTTTTGCTTGTTGTTTCTCACTGGAATGTAAGCACTCAGAGAGCCTTCTGTTCCCTGTTGCATCCCTAAAACTTAAACCAGTTCCCAGAATATGGGAGACACTCAGTTAATCTTTGCCGAGTGAATGAACCAGTGCATTTGGCTTATACGAAAACCCTGGAGCAAAGACATTATTATTCCCACTCCGTAGGGGGAAGAAACCCAGACTCAGATGATTGGAGGTGATTATTCAATGTCACGGGGTAGTACCTGGCTGATTTGAGCCCAACTCTTCTGTGTCCTAGCATAGCTGTCTCCCAGATTTGCAGGGCCCAAGAAAGTCCTCTGTAGGTCTTTTGGAGATTTCCAGAAAATGCAGTAGGAGATGGACATGAGGTAGTGTCTGGTGCAGAAATTTTAAGAGTTACAGAGCAAGGATTTCCTGTGACCTGAGAGTGGAAACAGGAAACAACTGAAACCTGGAAAAACACAATGAGACAAGCTTGCTGCAGAAAGAGAGAGTCAGCCACGGAAGGAGGGGAGCCCCAGCACTGACGTTTTGGGGGTCTTGTGATGAATCCTGGCAAAAGCGACCCTGTGGGCTAGCCCTCCCCTACCCACCCCCATATATCCAGCTGGTTCTGTAAGCAAAGGGAGGAGGGAGGGCAGGCAGCTGCTGATTAACTGCTGAGTGTTGTGCTCATGAGAACAAGGCATAGATAATGAGGGAAAACACCCCGAGAATCACATGGGATCTGATGGTGCGATGCAATGTATGATTTTGTTGCAATAGATATGAATTGTAGGGATGGAAACCTTTTTTTTTCAGTTTTGTGAAAATAGCAGGAAAAGGGAATTTATGGTAGTACCATAAAACTCATTCAAGATTATACATTTATCTGGAATGATCCACAAATCCTATGACCTCTGTGTGAGTCAAGTCCCGAACAGGTTTTCCTGGTAGGTGGGGTGCTCTTTCCCTCTTGGCATTTCCTTTTTTAATATATCACTTTCAGGCTGCTGTGCTCACCTGCCTGAAGCTGGTAGAGGAGCACTGAACATGGCAGAAGGGGAGTGGGGCGTCCAGTGGGTCGGCTGGACCCCGAAGGGACTCATGTCACTTCTACTCGCATTCCACTGGCCACAATGCAGTCCTGGGACTGTACCCAAGAGGCTGGGAAGTGGAGTCAAGCCATGCACCTGGGAAGAAGCAGAGCAGGCTCAGGGAACAGCTGGCCATCCTCTCCCACACTCAATATTTTCAGCATAATAAGGCCTTTAAATTATAAAGTGCCTTGTGTGCTTCAGAACCTGTTCTTGAGAATTATTTCCTTTGTCCTCACAAGAAAGTTGTTTTGATTCCCATTTTGCAGATGGCGATATGAAGACTTGGAAAAGTTAAGTAAGTTGTTCATGTCCACAGAGCAGTGGATGCTAGAGTCATATCTAGGATCCAGACACACGGAGCCTTATCCTGTACCTCATCCTGGGCTTTATTCTCGTGAGTTTTGCGTGTGGCCAGAAGTGCTGGCTTTAGGCCTTTCTGTGTGTGTTGGGCAGGCTTTGGGGAAGACGACACTCTGGGGATCTCCTTTCCTCGATGACAACACGCAGACCCGGGGAGAGTGGGCGGCGAGAGGCTCCAGAATCTTTTGGGAAGAGTTAGAGGTGGTAACATGGAAACCCAGCGCCCCAAAGAACAGGGTGACCAGAGGTCGGCACATGACTAAAGGGCAAAGCTCGCGAGGGTCCCCCAGTGATTGGAAACCCCAAGCCGCCCTTGACAAAGGGCTCCTCAAGGAGATGCTCTTCCCTGTTGATGAGTTAGAAACCTGAGCTCCTGATCAAATCCCCAGAATCCTCGCAGTCCTGAAGGAGGACTTTTAACACCAGACCTGGCAGGTCAAACTAAATATCCTCCATCATAAGGAGCAAGCCCATTCGGGCTTCCGAGCCTTTCCCCGTTTCAGCTCTAAAAGTATCCTTCATTGATGTTGAACGTGTGTTAGTCAAGAACCGGCTCTCGAGCCCAACTTGCCTTCACTTTTCTTTTGCTGTGTTGCCAGCCTTTGCCTTCCTCCTCTGCTCAGCCTGGCCTTCGCTGGGGAGTCGTTGTCGGCAGGCCTTGCCTTCGGGAGACCCTTATCGGGGTGCACAAAGTTGGAGAAGAATGCTTTGCCCATGGGTGCGCTTGGAACATGGGGAGTTAGCAAAGGAGCGTGTGTGTGTGTGTGAGTGTGTCATGAGTACATTGGAGGGTGGTACATTCTCAGGGCCTCTAAAAGGCTCTAAATTGCTTCTACTCCTGGGGGTATCAGAAAGGACTAAGCCAAGTAGTCCTTTGAGCTGCTCAGCCCTGAGGACGGCGATTCCTACCCCTAGCTCTTCTTGAGAGAGGGAAGCCACGTAGGGTCCCGAAGGGGCTCTCTGAAGCTCGCTGTGCTCAGTGGCTATCCGTCAATTCCTTTCTGCATTTCATCGCAGCCCGGTTTGCTCAGTGAGTCACCCAGAAGGCATCCTTTTGGCAGCCGCAGGGCCTTTGACCCAGCTAATTATGGGCAGCTCTGATTAGAAGTAACAAGGTTGAATCGAGATAGATGGAGAAACAGGCAGAAAGAGGGGCTCCAGCTGGCTGCGCCCACCACAGCACCGCTGCACCCGTGACTCAGGATGAGGTCAGGACATTTTTGTTTTATGACAGAGGAAAAAGGAATTGAGGCCTTGCGCTGACCGAGGCCAGGGCCGGCGCCAGTGCAGATGGAGAGGTTCATAGCCTGGGAGTGGAGAGAAGGACAGCCAGAGTTTAAGCTGAGGATGCTTCTGATCACCCCTGAGAGAGAAACGTTAACCATGACCCCCAGCATCTCTCAGCCAGATATTCTTCCCGCCGCACAAAATGCGAGTTCGTGTCCCCAGGGTGCATGGGGCAGAAAAACCCCTGCTGGAGCCAGGCACAAAATTATAGTTCTGAGCAGTTTGGGATATGACCCATCGGAGTGGAGGACTGGCACCCAAATTCTAATGGCTGTGGTTTGCGTTAAAACTCTGGGCTGAGTGAGGCTTTCCAAATGCAAATTTTAGGAACATTTATTTGAATGGGGCCCAGAGGAGCAGTAGCCATTCCCAGGTCCCAAGTAACCTCCGAGAGTGAGAAAGTCTCAGCAGTGGAAGGAGTCCATGCCTCGGCCGTGATGACATTTCCCAAACCGGGCAGCGGGCAGCAGGCATGTCTGACAGAAAGGTGTTGAATCTGCCCAGGGCTGAACAATAAGGTAGTGCTTTGTAAAATGTGAAAGAGTTGAGCCCTTGCTTTTGCAACGAGTTTGGCTGCTGCACCACAGATCACATTTTCCATGGCATTTTACTTCCCTTGGGCAGCTTTTTGGTCATGGAGAAGACAAAGACTGTGTGCATCTTTTGCTTTTTTTTCCAGCAAGCTAGACAAGACATTATTTGGGTATTTGGATTTTTTTTTTTTTTTTTTTTGGTCTTTCTTTTATTTGGCACTACCTCTTGTCCCTCTATTTTAGAACATAACATGACTCCCCAGGATGGGAGTTCAATATTTTCCTTTGTGTGGGTCTCCACCCACTGATAGAACACACAATGACAAGATGAACACTTTCGTATTCCTCTTCCAAATAAACTTTATAAATGGCATTAAAACTAGATCTTTGTAAATGACTTAGAAGAACTGGACTCTGAAGAAATTTGAAATACCTTAAGATGCATTCTTATGCTTTCCTTTTTAAATATGCACAGAAGTGATTAGGTGATTGAAGTCTATGTGTAGATAAATCTTTCATTTATATTTATTTCAAATAGGAAATAAAAGTGCCCAGTGATAAAAGAGTTTTTTAATTAGCAGAGCCTATGGAAGAGGTATAATAAAGTGGAGAGCACAATTTTCTCATTTAATTGCTCTTCGCAGCAGTGAACGGTGGTATAGATTAATCCATTCGCGTAGAAACGCCTCCCCACCTGAAGCTTTATATGGTAACCCACAGTAGAGGATCCATCCTGATTATGCTTTTCTTTGGACCTTTTTTATCTAAGAGTCACATATTATACAGATAATCCCATCCAAGGTAAACCCAACCCATTTCACAGATGGACTAGTCATTTGGCCCTGGTCCTGTCCTGCTGACTTCTGGATTCTATTATCAATAAAATTTTGTGTGTATTTATGAAATATGAACTGTTGAAGCACAGTTTTCGACTGTGTGGCTTTCCACCAGCCAACCATTTGGGGCTGCCTAGGACATAATGGCAGGAATCAAGGTCAAGGCCAACTCTTCAGCTCTCTCCCAAATCCCACCGGCGGGACGCTGTCTTCCTGTCTACCTCACACAATTTGGTAGCAAGGACCAAATGCCACGAGAACACGGCCCATCCAGGGGGTTAAAACAAGAGGAAGCCTTACACCTCTCCTCTCCCCTCCCCATCCCTGCAGAGCAGCACAGTGGCTGTGAAACGTGCAGGTCTTTGCCCTCTGACGGCCTAGTTCTTCCATTCTGAGCATCGTCTGCGTTCCTCGGAAGGTAGCGGGCAAGCAGCTAACGTCCCGTCCGTCACAGTGCGGCGCACGTCTGCTTTCTCAGAGTCATAAATCATACACCAGCAGAGAAGAGCGCATGCCTGTGATCCACTCCAGCATCAGAGCGGGGGACGGTGTTTGCCTGCCGTCCCTCTCTCCACTCTCATCCCCTCTCACTTCTTCACCAGGGGGCTTGGGGGCAGGAGGAGAGAGAAGAGAGAAGGCTGACTGGCATCATTCTCATGAGTGCCCTGAGCCCACTGTGAGCTTTCTCTGCCCAGTCCTGCTGGGATTGTCGGGGGCAGCGCGGGAGTGTGTGCCTGGCCCTCAGGTGTCCCCGGCCTGTGTTTATTACGGGGCATGAAAGTGTCACTGCCAGCACAGTGCATCTGAGTCATCACAGGGTGAGAATAGGGCTCCGTGAACCAGCAGGGGACCAATTGCCCCAGATTCTGGTGCTCATAAAAAGACTGTGGAGTCACAACTAGCAGGAAGGAACTAGCATGGAGACCAGTGACCCCACCCGACTTGGGAAGCCCTTTCCCAGCCCTTTCTGCCCACTCCCCACACACAGACCCAACATGACGTGCACGCAGGTACACACAAGCACAGCACTCGCCCACGGGCACGCATGTGCGCGGCGTTTACAGCAGGCACTCGCAGGTGTGCTGTAGTCCTTTGCCCCAGCAGCAGGTGCAGAACTACTTTCAGCTACCTTTGGGCCACACCTGTTCCAGCCTCTATGCTGGTCCTCTCTGTGGAATGCCCTCTCTCTCCCTGCCCAGGGTCTGGAAAATCCCCGTTGAATTGGCTCCAGGGTTTCCTCTCCTGAGGTGTCTTCTCTGCCCCCACCTCCCCTCTGCATGGCACATACTGGCACATGTCAACCCTTGTCATTGTTCTGTGGCCTTGCATCTGCCACTGTGCACCTCTTTCCTCACTACACCTGGAGGGTAGACACCTGTTCACTGCATATAGCAAATACAAAGCCGGTGCATGTGGGCAGTTAGCAGGACTTTGTTAGATGAATGAACGAGGGAATAAATCATTTTCTTTTTCTTTCTGGCTTTAGAACAAATAGCCACTGTATGTGGAAACTAAGAACTAATTGTTCTTGTGGAGTAAAATTTCCTTCTTTTTTTATAATTGTCTTTACAGCAAGAGCATTTCCAAAATCCATCTTTACCTGGTACCTGACAACCTACCTAATTACTTTTTTGGTGAAGATGATCCACACTGGGCCTTGCATCCTCCAGACTCCCCATTTGATTCTCCCAAGAGAAGCGTCCATCCTCCCATGGAGGGGATTTAGCTGCACCTCAGGGGCTCCTGGGGGAGGAGCCTGGGGCACAGACCCAGAGCAAGGGCGGGGAGTTGGGCAGGGTCAGCCCTTTGAATTGCTGAAAGGGGAGCAGTAGTCAGTGTGGATTCGAACTTCCCAGCGAGTTCTTAATGTGTTGAAATTCTCTAAGCATTACGTTTGCTGTAGGGACCAATGAAGGATAACATTATTCTTCTCTCTCAGCTAACTGCTAAAAGGCAGAAGAACACATAGCTCCAACAGAAAAAGATGTCTTACAACCCTGAAAAAGACATTGGCATTGTACTCTAGTACCCATTCCCCAAGCCATTCAAAATGCATGTTTGGTTTGCCTGCCTGGGCTCCGCTCCTGTCTACGTGTGTCCCCGCTCCAGCTCCCTAACTCCAAGGACTGAGGCCATATATTTGGGGAGCAACAGGAAGTTGTGCTAAGCGGAGAGGAGGAGAGAGCAGGAGCTGCCTGCAGGGTTAGCCACAGGAGGAGTCAGCCAGCATACTTGGGAGCAGTCAGTCCTGTTTGTAAAGCAGTTGGGTGTTTTCAAATGCTGAGTACTGGGGACGGCAAGCAGGAGGGCAGCCTGCCTTCCCTGGCGCACCCTGGAGCACGACGAGCAGGAGCCGTGGGTGGTAGAGCAAGTCAAGTCTCCTGGCCCCGGGCAGAAGACAGAGGCTGGCATGTGACCTTGGGGCAAGTCACTTCGCCACATAGTCCAGTTCCCCTTCTGGAACACTGGGCTTCTGGTACAATGCATCACACATCGTCGGGTCAGCAGCATGGCCTTAGTTCTCAAGTGTGGCCAGGCAGTCCAGAAAGCAGGAATGGGTATGCTGATGGTGGGAGGTGTCCCCGGCTGCGCAGGGATGGTGAAGGAAGGCGGTAGTGAGGTGACAGAAGGTGCAAAGGCTTCCCACGAAGGAGTTTATGCTAAGTCTGCTCAGTTTTACCGGAGAGCAGGGTGCAGAGTCCTGTCATGCCTCAGGGCTGCTGTCTTACATGGATTTCTGGATTTCGGATCCAGGATGGTAGGTCCGCAGAATCGCTGTGAGCTGCCGTCTGAGCTCCAAATGGAATCACTCTGTCCTCGTGGAGGTGTCGGGGGCTGCCTTGCCTTAGAATCCTCTATGACCTACTGTGTGCCACCTCGAGGAGAGAAAGCGCTGCACCACCTTCCTTTGTCCCTGCCTCCCTCTGATGCACGTAGGAACGGAGGCCCTGAGCCAAGAAGCCAAGTTTGTATCTCTGCACTGTGTCTCCTCCCACGATGGGGTCACAAGCTATTTGCCTCAGGTTCTTTACCCTTTAAAATGGAAATTCTTCAGGACACTATCCACCTCTTGAGGTTGTCAGGAGGATTGAATGGCCTCCTAGAATTGTACGGATATTATTTCACTGTGTTTGATATATTGGGAGAGCAGCTGCGGAGCAGCCCGACTTCTGGTCTTTGGTATGCAGGGGACGTGTTTGACTCACCTGCTTTTGCTTGTGCAGATAGTTTCCTTAACCTTGAGGTCATCTGGAGTGGGTGTTCGTTCATTCGTTTTCTTGGGACATTGATGATTCACTTGCATTGAGTATTTTCGTCCCTGGTATTGGGGATTGACTCGTGTCCCCCATGAAAGACACGTGCTGGTCCTAATCTGAGTTGCTGTGGGCTTGAACCCATTTGTAAATGGGTCCCTAGAAGGTGTTAGTTGAGGTGTAGACTGACCTGTGAATCAGCTCTTCCCAGATCCTGTTTGGATGAGGCCAGATTGAATCAGCCTGGGTTTCAATCCATGTGGCTTATCAGGACAGGAAGTCTAGACAGAGACGGAGCCAGAGAAGGAGAAAACACATGATGGAGGCTGAGATGCAAACCAAGGAACCCCGAGGACTGTGGCAAGCCAGCACCAGGTCCCTATAGGCTGGGGGAAGGCATGGCCTATCGAGACCCTGATTTTTGCACATCTAGCCTCCCAAACCACAAGACAATAAGTCCCCGTTGTGTGGTATTGGTCATAGCAGCCCTCGCAAACTGAGACATGTTAAGAGGAGGTGCCCAAAGATGATCTTTCCACCTCTTCTCTCGATGTCCTCCTCTTATTTGTCTCCCCTGTATCTTCCAATTTTCCTGTTCAGCCACCTCATCCAAGAAACTTCCTGCTCCCCTTCTACAATCTTCTCTTTCCCTTCCCAGTTACTCCTTGAATAGCCAGGAGCACTTTCTGGGTCTGCTCCTCCTTGCCCATTTATGCCTCACTTTACTGCAGTAGGAAAATGCCTGCCGCGGTCTCCGATGTCCTAGACACTAAATCCAGTGACTCTTGGTGGCCCTTCTGTAGCTCTACTAGTCACAACAGTACATGGGGTTGCTGCCGCCCACTTTTGGAAATTCCTCCCTTGATATTTCTACCCTAATTGTCTCCTGTTTTTCTCTAGCTTCTCTCAAGTGTTTCTTTGAAGTTTCACTCAAGGTCTGTTCTTCCTTGGACAGCCCCGCAGAAGTTTCTGGTCCCCTGGGGTTTCATCTTTAATCGCTTGCCCACTCTCCCGTTGGGTGAGCGCCTCAATTCCCTCGGCTTCCATTATCCCCTCCCTTCACTGCCCTCCTTAAACATGGCCTCCCTCATGAACCTCCATGACCCCTCCCCTCCCCAAAACGGAGGTCAGGCCCCTCTCCCACACGCTTTCATAGCTCCCTGCGTCTGTATCAGGGCCCGCCACTTCCTAGCTAGGGGATCTTGGGCAAGTGGCTCACTAGCCTCAGTTTCCTCATTCTAAAACTGGGGCATTAAAAGTGCCTGCCTTATAGGCTTGTTGTGATGATTAATTGCGAGAGTGCACATAAGTGTTGAAAACAGTGCATGGCACATAGTAAACACTCAATAAAACCTGGCTGCTAATAATGCCAATCTTAGTAGCATTATTACTAATATCTTTCTGCCTTGCCAAACTTCCCTTCTTGAGGCACAAACTACATCTTTTTACTCTTTTAACACCCCCTCACCCCCACCTCTGTCACCATGTATCTGAGGTATAATAGAAGCGTGTGGAGCTGACCCATGCACAGTGCTGATGCGTGCAAGGAGTGCCGTGCCACGCAGGGGTGTCCCCCACGTAGGGGAGTCCCATGCGCAAGGAGTGCTCCCTGTAAGGAGAGCTGCCCAGCGCGAAAGAAAGTGCAGCCTGCCCAGGAATGGCGCCACACACATGGAGAGCTGACAGAACAAGATGACACAACAAAAAGAAACATAGATTCCCAGTGCCGCTGATAAGTATAGAAGCGGTCACAGAAGAGCACATAGCGAATGGACACAGAGAGCAGACAACTGGGGCGAGGGGAGGGGAGAGAAATAAATAAAAAATAAATCTTAAAAAAAATTAATGGATGGTTGGGGAGTAAGTATAGCTCAGTGGTTGAGTGCCTTCTTCACATGTATGAGGTCTCAATTTCTGGTATCTCCTAAAAAAATTAATGCATCAATTAATGAATGGGTAAACAAAATGTAGTATTCATACAATGGAATATTATTTAGCCACAAAAAAAAAAAGGAATTCTGACACGATACAGCATGAATAAACTGTGAAAACATTATGCTAAGTGAAAGAAGCTAAACACAAAGACCCTGTGTTCTTTGAGTCCATTTATATGAAGTATCCAAATGAGGCAAATTCATAGAGGCACCAAGGAGGTTAGTGGTTGCCATGAGCTGGTGGGGCCAGGCGGAATGGGGCATGATTGCTTAATGGGAATGAGTTTTCATTGTGGAGTCATGTTGCTAAATATGCTAAAAGTCACTAATGGTAAATTTTATGTTATATATATTTTACCACAAAGGAAGGACGGACAGATGGAAGGAAGGAAGGGAGGGAGAAGATGTGCAAAGCAGTTACTATCTGAGCTTTCTGCCAGTGAAATGGGGCCAGTGATCAATTCCTGGCTGCAGCCCCTGGAGGTGACATGCCCCTGGGACCCCCTCTGTTACTTTAGTGACCTTTAGCCTTCAGGTTGCTGACTTCCCTGGCCATGTCCTCATGGCCATCGAGAGAAGTGAAGGCATCAAGGGTGACCATTTCATGTTGTAGGTAACACACTCAAAGTCGTCATCTCCTGAGAAAGCAGCTCCTGAGAAAGTTAGCTCAGGAAGTCTGGGATTGTTAGCAAGGAAGGAAGAAAACGTTGAGCATGTACCCCAGGAAAGTGGAGTCCTCAGGCATCTCAGTCAGAAGGATCAGAGGGATCCTTTCTTTTTCCAAACACACCTTATTAGACATAATTCTTTAATGATTGACATTAAAAATTAAAAGTGATATCCTCCCCAGTGGACTCTAAACTCCTTGAGGACAGGGACCTGGACTCTTTTGCATATTGTTGTCTCCTTGAACCTCACATGGGGCCAGGCACAAAGTACACGCTCAGTAAACATTGAACATTGACTCAGATATTGAATATAGAAATAACGATTATTGAATCAGATATGGAATCAGACAATCTCCTAACAAAAGGAATGCCATATGCCTCCTGCTGTTTTTCTCCCACAGCTCAGATTTCTGAGGCAGCAGGATAAGGACACGTGTCTGTTGGAGGTGATTTGTCAAAGTAGAGTCCATAAGTCAATTCCTGAGTGCTTTTCTCACCTGTGAATGAGCGTCTCAGTTCTGCGATCCCCTGTCCGCCCCATTGCTGTTTATGAAGATGGATTATTTCTGACTCAGACATTTCCAGTCCTTGAATTCTTTCTTTTCCCCCATGAAATAATAGCTTTCATTCTTCAGTGAAAACAGTGCTGTGCATTAAGTCTCTGGCATCCACACAAGGAGAGAGCTTTCTTTAGAATGAAAACTGGTGATCGTTAGAGTGTCTAATTACCCAAACCACAAACTCATCTAAGCCCTGGTCCCTGCTCTAAAGAGGCGTGAAGGATTTGAATGCCAGTTTAACTCTTAGCATCTGTTCTACATTCAGGGTTAGAAGGGGAACATGTACTCATTTCCCGCCCCCTCAGTGGAAAATATTTTCCTTTTTATCCCCACTCTAAAAATTGGATGTGGTGTAGAAATTTCCCATTAGAGTCGATTTAATAATTACCCAGGGGGTTGTCATTTGGTAGTATATGCTAGTGATTCTGGATTTTTAGAACAAAATAAACTCTCAGAAATCATGAATGAATTCATATATTAAGCTACTCTAAAGCACAGAAGTCTCACAAAGATTCAGACTTTCCCCATATTGTATCATCATCTTTTCTGGAGTCAGCAAACTTTGGCCCACAGGTCAGATGTTGGTTTTTGTAAATGAAGTTTTTTGGGAACACAAGTCCATCCCTTCATATAAGTATGGTCTATGGCTGCTTTCCCACGACAACAGTAAAGTCGAGTAGCAGCAGAGACCAGATGGCCCACAGAGCTTCAAATATTTACTCTGTGCTCATTATAGGAAAAGTTGGCTGACCCTGATGTAGTTCAACTCTTAGATCACCCCTACCCACCCCATCAGTTCTACTTGTCCTCAGTTACTGGATACCAAAGTAAGTCTGCCATTCCCAATTCCCTTCACTTGGACTAATGATCATTTATGACTTGAGACATGCTGTTCAACCTCTTGGAGCTACAGGTGCCTTATATGCCAAAAATGGATCTATTTTTTAGTGTTGTGTTGCCTCCAGTGGATTTCCCTGTAAAAAGTACCTAACAGAATGCCTGGCAAATAGCAGACCTTCAATCCATATTTCCATTCCTTCTTCTTATTTCTTTCTTTGAAAATATAACCAGTGATCCCTGAAAAGAAATTAGATGGTGAGATAATCCAGACTACCTGGATTTAAACCACCGCTCTGCCACTTACTAGCTGTGGGAACTTGAGCAAGATCCTTAATCTCATTAATCCTCAGCACCCTCCTCCAAAAATACTACAGTACTAGTTCCTAGCTCATTATGGATAGTCAGTGGTCATGGGCATAAATTGCTCAGCCTCTTGCTCTGGTCTTAGCATATACTAATTGAATGGCAGCAGGTCTTATTTTCCCTGTCAGTGTAACTGTTATTATTTTACTACTTGGGGTCTAAGCTCTCGGTGGGGAGGAAACCCTCAGTTCCATCCACATTTGCCTTTGATGGCCCTCCCCACTTTTGAGACCAATCCTCTGCCACTGAGCTCCAGTTTTGCAAACAAAGAAAACACGTGTCTTCCTGGGGAATTAAATTCAGAGTTTTACCTGAGTGCATCCCCAAAGGAAAAGCAAGCGAGAAACTGGCTATGCACATTTCTTTGAGATTTCCTTTAGACTCCCTGATTGCTCAGCCAGTTCTCTCAGCCACAGCTTGAGTTCCATTTCCAGCTCTCAGAGCTGCTGTGGGGAGAGGACGTGCTGCTCTCATGGGCCTCAAGTGACCGAAGTTCTTTCAGTCGTTTTGGTTGGGTCATTCATTTATTCATTCAACATTTATAATGGGCACAGAGCTATCAAGGAACATTAATTTCTGGCCGTGGCATTATAGAGCTTGCCACTTAGGACCCTAGTTTTATGAATGTATTGGAGAAGCAAGAGCTTAGGGACTGGGAAACCTGAGAACTTTTAAATAATCTAAGGAAAGGATGGTGAATGGATTAATGGGGTGATGGAGTAGAGAGAGGGAGGCTGGGCCAGGCAGAGATGAAGCTTTGGTGGGTGTGAAGTTTCTAGCTCATTCCAGTTTTGAATGGGTTCTTTTTAAACATAACTAGAAGTCCCTCTTACTTCAGGGAACCTTCAGCAAGAGGTCCAGACCTGGCTTCTTTGGCAGATTGCTTCCACACACCCTGCAGCTGTTGTTGAAGATGGAGCAGGCAGGGTTAACTGACATGCAAGTGGAGTTCTCTCTGGTACCCAGGCAACCCTTGTACAAACACAGTCCCAGGAACTACTGCTTGTCTGTTTCAACAAGTGTTCAACAAAGGCAGTTGGCCTGCTCTTCCTGGAAAAATGACGGCGCCCAGCAGCTCTAAAGAAGGAGGTGCCCCTTTGCCCTTGGGTCTAGGTGACTGTAACTCATGCACAGAAAAGTGACATGACCCCTGATAGAACAGCGAGTCTCGCTGGGGCAGGAGGGCCGGCAGCTGTGCCTTTTTTGTCAAATGCTGGCCTGGGAGGGTCAAAAATAGACAGCCCTGGGACCAGTATGTGTCCAGGAAGTGGTACAAGTAGGTTGCTCCCAGCTAGGGAGAGTGGGTCAGCATTGCCAGGAGTGACAGGCATGCTGGGAGGGCAGGGACCAGGGTGCAGCTGGATTGGGATGGGATGATTTGGATGCCAAGCCTGCCAGGCCCTCCTTCCTCTCCTTGTCCTGGCCTCTGGTCCTGCCCCACTCCTTCTTGCTAAAGGAGCACACTGCTTCCTGCTCAGAAAGCTCCGTGGGATGCCATTGCTCACCAAGGAAAGCGTAAACATGGCACGTGAGTGAGGCCCTTTGTCATCTGCCCAGATCTTTTCTCACTTCTCCTTTGACTCTACCTCATGCCTCTTATGCTCCAGCCAAGTCAGACCTTGAGATTTCCCAAACTTGCCCATCCTCTCCTACCTGGAGGCTTTTTGCTCAGGCTGTTCCTCTCCTTGTGCAGTGCTTGCTACCTATGAATATCCATAGGCCCTTCAAGGACCAGTTCATATGCCATGTTCATCTATACAGAGGACATGAAATTTCTCATCCATACCAGGATACTCTCGGAACAAAACTCACAATCCAGAACTGCCTGGGCACACCAGGTCGTGAGATCACCCTACCTAAAGAGCCTTTCCATAAAGTACTGGGCCCATCCCTTTTCTGGCCCCCTAAATTCTTTCTTGGTAAAAATGCTATGGTGGATCTTTCAGGGAATGAACACCTGGAGAAACATTTAGATCCTGCCAAAGGTTCTCAGTTCCTTGAATTCTCCTCCTAAGCACCCTGCACAACTCCACTTGCCTAAGGATGGTGCTCATTTGTAGTTAGATCAGATGGCGGTTTGAAGCAGTGTGTACCCCAGAAAGGCATGTCCTTAAAGTTAATCAATTCCTGTGGGTGTAAACCAATTGTAAGTAGGATCTTTTGATGAGGCTACTTCAGTTAGGGTGTGACCTGCCTCATTCAGGATGGATCTTAATCCTCTTACTAGAGTCCTTTATAAACAGGATGAATACAGAGAGAAGAAAGAGAAAGCCAAGGAAGCAAGAAGTTGAAATCAACGAAACCCAGGAGAAAAGGAGAAACCAGCAGATCCTGCCATGTGTCTGCCATGTAGCAGAGGAACAAGGATCACCAAAAGCCAGTCTTTGGGAAGAAATCATTGCCTTGATGATGCCTTGATTTGGATATTCTCACAGCCTCAACTATGGCTAACGAATTCCCATAGTTTAAAGCCAACCCATTTCATGGTATCTGCTTTAAGCAAACTAGCAAACTAGAATAAGCTAATTTTTGGTGAGCATGTTTTTGAGGCTCTCTGGTAGGCAGTGTGCTGTATGCTTTGCATATGTTCCTCTGCATGCCCAGTACACACTCATTCAAGCTATGTCCCTGCAATGCAAGAGGATGGGCCTACACGCAGCCGCATAGTCTTCACACACCCTGTATCAGCCAGCAGACTTAACTCTGGACTTCAGGCAGCTGCCAAAGAATTCCTGCCAGCATTGTGGCTGGAGCATTTGATGGTTGGGAGAAAAGGCTCAGTTCTGGGTGATGCCAACCACACAATCCTCTAGACGGGAATACCTAGAGTGCTTGCTTCTTATGCATGAAGGTAGTTCACTTGGCAATCAGAGCAATTTCCCTAGAGTTAAAGTAACTTAGCCTACACAGGAGTGCATGTTTAAGTAGCAGAGTCACAGTCTGGCCTTGGCTTTGAGGAGGGCCCATATAAGTAGTTTGCTGGAAAGAAAATTCCATGTTTTCTTTTAAGAGACTGGTCGAAGTTCCCTTAAATGTTCATGAAATTAACTACCATTCTTCCCAAGGCTGTGCTTTTCATACTCCTTTTTTTTTATTTTTGTGCCAGAAAATCCTTTGTTCAACCAATATCTTGGGTGGAAATTTAAAATGAAATTCAGTAAAGTAGGTGAAGTTGCTTCTGGGTGAAAGGGATATGGGGTTTAAAGTTGTGTGTACTCACCATCTGGCCCCCTTTACAACATTTCTGAAGAACTGCCACCTCCCCACCTTACCCCAGAAATGTAGGGGTGCTGTGCCTGCACAGAACAGCATCAGCTTGGGATTGTGGGAGCAGCAGCAAAAGGCTGGCTTCATCCAAGGGGAATGTCCTCGCCACATGTCAGGAGGGAATAGGGACAGTCAGAAATAGCAGTCCTGTTTTAACAAGTGGTGTTTTAACAAGATGTACTTGACTTTTGCTGTAGCGATCAATAACTGAGAATGCAGTCCAGGCCAGGCAGAGCCCAGTGTGCAGTGCCCACATTGGGGCATTGAATTTTTGCAACATTCTCACTTTAAAATGGCTGCCCCAGTAAAGAATTTTAATATCAAGGCCCAGTGCATTTCTTGCACAATTTTCTTGAAGTCTGGTCCCGGGAGCCACTGAGTGGGAGGACTGTTTATATCAGGAGAAATCCTCTCTGGCCGCACTCTTCATCTAAATTCTTTGTTTGGTCTGATGGGAAAAGCTGGCCCAGCCCAGCCCGCCTGGAAGGTTTCTCTCCAATTCCAACTTAATCTGTAATTATCTTTCCTGGACGGATTGAAAGCTGAAACCCAGCATAAGGAAGCATGAGCCTGAATTTCCCATGAGTGCTCAGGACACTTTTAAAAGTAAATTACTTATTTTAGTCTCGAGGCGGGGAAAACACATTTGTTTGGTTGTGGCATGGAGAGGCCGTGGGGACTGCAACTTCGTGAAAATCGAGGTTTAATTTTTGTGATGAAAAGCAATAAAATAAACCTCAGTGGACGTCCACACAAGAGCAACATGAAATTGGCCGTGTGTGGTAGCCAAGACTGGGTGGAGGAAAGATGTAATTCATGGACACGGGCACAGAGCGTTGATTTTAGAAGATGGTTTTAGAAGATACTCAGCCAGTGTCACATGCCTGAACCGTCGCAAAGCTGTAATTTTTTTTTTAATGTTTTTTTGTCTTTATTTTTTTTAATGTTACATTAAAAAAATATGAGGTCTCCACATACCCCCCACCCCCCTCACCCACTCCTCCCCCCATAACAACAACCTCTTTCATCATCATGAGACACTCACTGCATTTGGTGAATATATCTCTGAGCACCGCTGTACCTCATGGTCAATGGTCCACATCATAGCCCACACTCTCCCACAGTCCATCCAGCGGTCCTTGGGAGGACATACAATGTCCAGTAACTGTCCCTGCAGCACCACCCAGGACAGCTCCAAGTCCCGAATGCCCCTACCTCACATCTCTTCCTCCCACTCCCTACCCCCAGCAGCCACCATGGCCACTTTCTCCACACCAATGCCACATTTTCTTTGATTACTAATCACAATAGTTCATGAATAGAATATCAATAAGTCCACTCTAATCCATACTCTATTCCTCCATCCTGTGGACCTTAGAATGGTTGTGTGCACTCCACATCTATATCAAGAGGGGGCTTAGATTCCACATGGATGCTGGATGCAATCCTCCTGCTTTCAGCTGTAGGCACTCTTGGCTCCCTGGTGTGGTGGTTGACCTTCTTCACCTCCATGTTAGCTGAGTGGGGTAAGTCCAATAAAGCCAGAGTGTAGGAGTTGCAAGATGCTGCCATGTGTTTTACAGGTGAATCCACCAATTCTAACTAGGCTGATAAAGTCAAGGTGGACAGTCAAGATCAGATGATATGAAGTGGCAGGAACTCGGCACCACGATATAAATCCTCTGTCCAGACTATTTCAAGCTTAAAAGGGAGATAAACCCCCTCTCAATTTAAAGGTGGAGTGGACATCACCATCACAGGGTCCACAGGATGGAGGAATAAAATATGGATTAGAGTGGACTTACTGGTATTCTGGTATAGAACTATTGTGCCTCTAGTAATGAAAGAAATTGCATTATTGATGTGGAGACAGTGGCCATGGGAATGGCTGAGGGCAGGGAGTGGGAAGAAGAGATGAGATGTGGGGGCATTTCCAGGACTTGGAGTTGTCCTAAATGATATTGTAGGGACAGATGCTGGACATTATATATCCTGCCATAGCCAACTGGATGGACTGGGGGAGAGTGTAAACTACAACGTAAACTATAATCCATGCGATGCAGCAGTGCTCCAAAATGTATTCACCAAATGCAGTGAATGTGCCACGATGATGAAAGAGATTGTTAATGTGGGGGAGGGGAGGTATATGGGAACCTCTTATATTTTTTAATGTAAAATTTTTTGTGATCTATGTATCTTTAAAAAAAAAAAGGGAGATAAAGTTTCACTGGATAACTCCCCTCTTCTGATGGGTTAAATAGAAACTTAAAGCAATTTCCTACAAGAGTCAACCATTCTGCTTATTTGGAGATTTATAAGTCATTTCTAGAAATCCAGAATATCCTTAAAGTGTGGAAACTTTGAGCCTTTTTCCTGAGAGATAAGACCTTGTATTTATGCCCCTGTGTCTACATAAGGGATTCCCAAGGTTTTTGCTTAGAATCTGTCAGTGAAAAATTTGATAAGTACCAATAAAAACTATGTTTATATATAAATTATATGCTTGTATTCCTTTAATGTAGAATGCAAATTATAAAAAAAACAAAAATGAATGTAAAAGGGAGGTAAAGGTAAATTAAACAGTATTTAAAGGTGATAACTTCATACCCATCACATCATCTCAACACACAAAAATATAACATATTACAGAAACATGCAGTTAAATATACACAAAAATATACACTTGGATCGATGTTTAATTTTAATGATTTTGAGTATGTCTTTCAAATTATTTTCACTATAATTTCACCTTTTTTTGCTGAATTTTTGTCGT